>NC_091978.1:105772092-106102161 GCF_044704955.1 Pristiophorus japonicus | reverse complement strand
CCCCCTCTCTCTCCCCCCCCCCGCTCTCTCTCTCTCTCCCTCCCTCCCCCTCTCTCTCTCTCTCTCCCTCCCCCTCTCTCTCTCTCCCTCCCTCCCCCTCTTTCTCCCTCTTCCTCCCTCCCCCTCTCTCTCTCTCCCTCCCTCTCTCGCTCCCTCCCTCTCTCTCTCTCCCCTCCCTCCCTCTCTCTCTCTCTCTCTCTCTTCCGTTCAGCGGCACAAACGGCTGCAGAATTCTCCCTGGCTGAAGCACTTTCACACAGGTAGGAAGATGGTTTATTTAATCTTTTCTTGGCTTATAAATGTTTATTCAGGTTGGATTTATTTGTATAATATTTGTAGAAGTCTAAATAAGGATTTATTGTCGAATTTAATGAGTTCCCTTCCCCCCCACCTCGTTCTGGACGCCTAATTTGTAACCTGCGCCTGATTTTTTAATGTGTAGAACAGGTTTTTTCAGTTCTACAAAAATCTTCACTGGCTCCATTCTACTTTAGTTTGGAGTACATTTTCACCGTGGAAACTTTCAAATCAGGCGTCAGTGGCCGGACACGTCCCCTTTTGAAGAAAAAATTCTGTTCTAAACTAGAACTGTTCTACCTGACTAGAACTGCAGAAAAAAAAATGTGGAGAATTGCGATTTCTAAAATAGTCCATTCTCCACCAGTTGCTCCTAAAAATCAGGCGGGAATCATGTGGAAACTTGGGCCCATTATGTGGGAAAATGTGAGGTTATCCACTTTGGTAGGAAAAATAAAACGCAAATTATTATTTAAATGGGGAGAGATTACAAAATGCTGTGGTACAGAGGGATCTGGGTGTCCTTGTACATGAAACACAAAAAGTTAGCATGCAGGTACAGTAAGTAATTAGGAAGGTAAATGGAATGTTGGTCTTTATTGGAAGGGGCATGGAGTATAAAAGTAGGGAAGTCCTGTTACAACTGTATAGGACATTGGTGAGATCACACCTGGAATACTGCATTTAGTTTTGGGCTCCTTATTTAAGGAAGGATATACTTGCATTGGAGGCAGTTCAGAGAAGATTTACGAGGTTGATTCCTGAGATGAAGAAAGATTGAGCAGGTTGGGCCGATACTCATTAGAGTTTAGAAGACTGGGAGGTGATCTTCTTGAAATGTATAAGATTCTGAGGGGGCTTGATAGGATTGATGCAGAGAGGATGTTTCCCCTCGTGGGGAAATCTAGAACTAGGGCATATAGTTTCAGAATAAGGGGTCACCCATTTAAAACGGAAATGAGGAAGAATTTCTTCTCTCAGAGAGTCGTGAATCTTTGGAATTTTCTACCCCAGAGTGCTGTGGAGGCTGAGTCAATGAATGTGCTTAAGATGGAGACAGACGGATTTTTGAACGACAGGGGAGCCATGATCTTATTGAGTGACGGAGCAGGCTCGAGGTGCCAAATGGCCTACTCCTAATTCTTAAGTTCTTGTATCCTCCTGCAGTCCCCTCAATCGAAGTTCCAGCCATTAAGGAAGGAACTGGAAGGAGCACCAAGTCAGAGAAAGGAACAGGTAACAGGAAAGACAGGCACTAAGGGAATGCACAAGGGTGATTAGTTTTATTTTGTATGCATAATGCAATGATTATTTTGATGAATTTTGATTTGACTGTGCATCTGGTGTTTTTATGTCTGCAGTCAAGCGAGGGAGGTGCCAATAGCTGTTGACACAAAGAAGACAATGTGATGGTTATTGAAAGAGGAAAAATGAAGACTGTATGACTGCTGGCGCTTGGGGAGGTAGGAGAGGAGGAGCTGGGAGAAGCACTTCTCAATGAGCTCTTCCTCTTCCTTCTCTTTATGGTCCCGCTCCTCAGTTTGTCTGCTGGCAAGGCCTTGTCCCTCATGACGGCGAGGTTGTGTAGCATGCAGCAGATTATCACAAATCTGGATTCCCACTCTGTGCCGTACTGCAGGGCACCTCCTGAACAGTCCCAGCAGCAGAAGCGTTATATGAGGATGCCAATTGTCTGCTCTATGCATCAGCATCATCGTCATCAAGGAAGACTTGCTTCCACTTGAAAAATGAGTCCTTAGGTGGCTGAACAGTCCAATACGATAACCACAGTCCCTGTCACAAGTGGGACAGATAGTCATTGAGGGAAAGGGTGGGTGGGATTGGTTTGCCGCACGCTCTTTCCGCTACCTGCGCTTGGTTTCTGCGTGCTCTCGGCGCTGAGACTCAAGGTGCTCAGCGCCCTCCCAGATGCACTTCCTCCACTTAGGGCAGTCTTTGGCCAAGGACTCCCAAGTGTCAGTGGGGATGTTGCACTTTATCAGAGAGGCTTTGAGGGTGTCCTTGTAACGTTTCCTCTGCTCACCTTTGGCTCGTTTTCCGTGAAGGAGTTCCGAGTAGAGCGCTTGCTTTGGGAGTCTTGTGTCTGGCATGCAAACAATGTAGCCTGCCCAGCGAAGTTGATCAAGTGTGGTCGATGCTTCAATACTGAGGATGTTGGCCTCGTCGAGGACGCTAACGTTGGTGCGTCTGTCCTCCCAGGGGATTTGCAGGATCTTGGTGGTATTTCTCCAGCGACTTGAGGTGTCTACTGTACATGGTCCATGTCTCTGAGCCATACAGGAGGGCGGGTATTACTACAGCCCTGTCGACCATGAGCTTGGTGGCAGATTTGAGGGCATGGTCTTCGAACACTTTTCCTCAGGCGGCTGAAGGCTGCACTGGCACACTGGAGGCGGTGTTGAATCTCATCGTCAATGTTTGCTCTTATTGATAAGAGGCTCCCGAGGTATGGGAAATGGTCCACATTGTCCAGGGCCGTGTCATGGCTCTTGATGACTGGAGGGCAGTGCTGTGCGGCGGGGACAGGTTGGTGAAGGACCTTTGTCTTACGAATGTTTAGTGTAAGGCCCATGCTTTCATACGCCTTAGTGAATACGTTGACTATGACTTGGAGTTCAGCCTCTGTATGTGCGCAGACGCAGGCATCGTCCGCGTACTGTAGCTCGACGACAGGTTGGAGCGGTCTTGGACCTGGCCTGGAGACGACAGAGGTTGAACAGGTTCCCACTGGTTCTGTAGTTTAGTTCCACTCCAGAGGCAGAGGTGGAGCATTGCAGTGAGGAAGATCGAGAAGGGGGTTGGGGCGATGACGCAGCCCTGCTTGACCCTGGTCTGGATGTGGATTGGGTCTGCAATGGATCCATTGGTAAGGATCACGGACCATGTCGTCGTGGAGCACGCGGAAGATGGTATTCCTTGTAGATTCTCATTGTGCTCCTGGTGTGCACGTGCTCCTGTCAGGAGGGGATAACCCTTGTCGCCCAATAGCCAACCTTTAATTTACAAAGTATTTACAGCATATGAACATAAGCAATAGGAGAAGGAGGAGGCCATACACCCCTCAAACATGTTCCTCCATTCAATAAGATCATGGCTGATCTGATCTTGGCCTCAACTCCACTTTCCTGCCTGTTCCACATAACCCTTGACTCTCCTATAGTTCAAGAATCTGTCTATCTCAGCCTTGAATATATTCAGTGACTCAGCCTCCGCAGTTCTCTGGGGTAGAGAATTCTAAAGTTTTACGACCGTCTGAAAGAAGAAATTCCTCCTCATTTCTGTTTTAAATGGGAGACCCCTTATTCTGAAACTATGCCTCCTAGTTGTAGATTTCCCCCATGAGGGGGAACATCCTCTCTGCATCCACCCTGTCAATCCCCCTTAGAATCCTATGGGCCAGATTTTCCACTTTTGTGCAGATCACCCAAAAATGGGCATTATTTCCAGCGTTGGTGGTAAATATGGGTTTTGAGATCGCCGGATTATCGTTCATTTTCAAAACCCCAACTTTCCATTTTATAAAATTGGTGTTACCGCGAGCGATCTGAAATGTGCGTTAGCGTTTGTTGTAGGCATTAGGCACTTACTGAATATATCAAAACATAGGCATTAGGCACCTGCTGAATATATCTAAACTCGTATAAGTTTAAAGTGGCCACACATAAAATGGCTGCCCAAGCATGATGGGAGCTCAGTTAGTCAAGTAATGAACTACTGACTGAGGCTAGTGAGGCCCACTATCAGGAATGCCTTGGATACAAGATAATTATAACGAACCATTATAGTACACTGGTATAATCAGTGACTTCACACAGCCGAACCCCGAGGAAAGAGATAAGGGGAGAACCTGCCTCACATAACGAGGTCATTAATCAGCCCGAGCTGACAAAAAACGAAAATACAGGCCCTGATGTATCAGGGGAATTCTATTGGGTTAAAGAAACCTATATATAAATATCGATGCATTTCTTTGTTCGTCGGAGAGAAGTGCCTGGATCCAGTCCTGAGGCTTCCTCCCCGCATGCGAAAATAAAGGCCGCATTGGCGTTGGAACCGACTCTAAGTGTTGAGTGATTCTTCTGAGAAAACATTCACGCTAACAGCGTTAAATATTTTGACCTTCTGCCGTAAACTGTCGGTGTCCATAGCAACACTATGGCAACAGTCGTTTTCCTATTTTCAAGAGGTCAGGGGTCATCAATACATTGCGCAGAAGAGGAGGGAGAGAGAGAGGGAGCAGAGAGGAGCTGAAAGCGTGTGTGGGTGCAGGTGGGAAGCCCACCCCAAAGGTCTACCAGAAGATACGGGCCGACATAGCCGAGGTGGTCTCGTCGGCAACGAATGAGGTGCGTTAGGGCAACCAGTGCTGCAAGTGCTGGAACGATCTTGTCGGATCCGCCAGAGTAAGTATTACATTTATTAACATTTACTTATATCTTTATACAATTTGAATTGTAAGTGTAACGAGTGATTAAAATCAGATGTGATGTCTTGCACTTATACCGAGAATGATTTACTCAAATCCTGCGTTTACGGTGTCGGTTATGTGTTGTATCAGTCTCTGTGACAGTACCTAGCAATGATCTTATGCAATGATCTCATGCCATGTCGTGCTGTTGTTACCTTTTACAGAAGAAGCTTTCGAAGAATAGGGCCAAGCAGAGACGAACGGGTGGCGGGTCACCAGTCATCATCGAGCTCACCGACATTGAGGAGCGGGTGCTGACACTAGTGGGGAGTCACCCTCAGTTGGCCACGCATGCAGCAGCAGAACCTGATGTGATGCCACATGAGTAAAGTATACACCATTGCATGATGTAAAGTTAATAGATGCCACACCCACTCATATCTGACCAATAATATACGATAGATGATTGATAAAAATGTTATATAAATAATGATGGCTTCATGAGAATCATTGCAATGCAGAATTTGTTCATGGTCATGAAATGTGATGTCTGTGATGATTTTGATAGCGGCGGTGCTTTTGTCGTGCATATGCTGTACCTACCCTTTCCCTCAACTACTATCTGTCCTACCTGTGACGGGGACTGTGGTTCTCGTATTGGACTGTTCAGCCACACAAGAATTCATTTTAAGAGTGGAAGCAAGTCTTCATCAATTCCGAGGGACTGGCTATGATGATGATGATGATGCTGCTGCTGTGTGTAGCATTGGAATCACCTTGTGACGCTAGCACCCCCTTCTCTAATAACATCATTTATGTTTTGTAGCTCAGCCAGCAGCGCGGCCACATGCAACACCACCGAGCCCAGAAGCTGGGGGTCCGGGGCTGCAGTCGCTGGACGATCGTGCATCTGGTGCTGAGGGGCCCCGATTCTTGCCCATGGAGCTGCAGGGTGCCTTCTCCACGGATGATAGTGCAGACTTTGAGGAGCCTGCATCGCCAAGCTCCATAATGCATTCGACATTGATTACATCTCGTGCTCCTATGGCCATGCCCTTCTCCACCATGGAGATAGCAGGCCCAAACACCTTGCCACAGAGCACCCGAGGTGTCTCCATGATGGCGCCAACCACGCGGAGGTTGGTTCGACGCAGCAGGTCTGCTCCACGAGTGGCAGATCTGAGCGGGGACAAGGTACACTTGTCCAGGAGGAGTGTTGACATAGGTCAGCAGATGCTACAGACATGGGGGGCATATCCCAACAGCTGGACAGCATGTCCGCCACCATGACCGAGTATGTGCCATGGATGGCGGAGGCCCTGGAGGTGATAGCCAGAAACTCTGGTGGCAGAGGGCTCCTAGTGGTCCCGGAACGCGGCACTGCACCCCAAGGTGCCGCACTCCCATTGCCAACAACACATGAGAGCCAGGAGGAAGACCTTGCTTCTGGCTCGGAGCACGTTCTGACCTCGGGACCGTCCTCTCCCACATCCGGCCAACCAACGGTTCTGCCATCATCCCCCCCCAATGAAACAGCACCTGAGGAGCTCCTCGGCAGGCTGGCTTGGAGTCAGGAGAGGAAAGGATAGAGGTGGGGAGAAGAAGCAGGGGTGGGGGAAGGAAAGTGAGGTGCATGGCCGCAGGAGTTGTATTGGTCACAGTATTTTGATGTGGTTTCTATTTTGTTGGGGGGAGGGGGGTACCTTGTTTTTTTTGCATTTGTGTTCTTTGATTATGAAATTTTGTTTGAAATGTGAATACTTTTATGAATGATATAAATGTCATCAATTTGTTGTGGCCTGGGGTGGGGGTGGGGTGAGGTGTTTTTTACAGTTATAATTATGATTTTATACAAATGTTCTCATTAAATGTTTTTTATTTCACATAACCTTGTTGCACATTGTCTCAGATAAGACCACCTCTCTCTGTAAGTGCGTGGGGTGTACGTTCTTGTCCTCCTCAGTCTGTCACCTCTTTGATTGGGCACATAATGCTCTTGAATATACCTTCTGAATGTCCAGAACCAGGGGACACAGTCTAAGGATAAGGAGTAAGCCATTTAGGACCGAGATGAGGAGGAATTTCTTCACCCAGAGAGTGGTGAACCTGTGGAATTCTCTACCACAGAAAGTTGTTAAGGCCAATTCACTAAATATATTTAAAAAGGAGTTGGATGAAGTCCTTACTACTAGGGGGATCAAGGGGTATGGTGAGAAAGCAGGAATGGGGTACTGAAGTTACATGTTCAGCCATGAACTCATTGAATGGCGGTGCAGGCTAGAAGGGCCGAATGGCCTACTCCTGCACCTATTTTCTATGTTTCTATGTTTCTGCCATCTCTAGTCTGCAGCATGTGTGTAGTGGTCAAGACAGGCTGAGAAATTACAGGCCCTGTTACAATCACAATCAGTATTATACCTATTGTTCACAAGCAATAAATTTACCCACTAAAACATCTAAAATAAATTCAAATCGGCCACAGTATGATAAGATGTTTGTTCAGATGTTCAAATTACCTTAAAAGAACTGCACTGTACAGCAAAACTTCCCAGAACTTGAAGCAGCCTTTTATGTGAACCGACCTCCGATTTGCAACATGGCGTCCATACCGCTGGGTTTAGTTCAGGCGAGAGCAACTTTTTCTCATCGGGTTTTTTGGCGAACGATATTTTCGGCGATATGTGGCCGAGGTGCCGAAAGTAACGTTCGTCGATATTATGGCCGTTAGTTTCACCCATTCTGATCTTTACGGCAAAAAAAAGTGGGCGGGTGGTATTATTAATTCTCGGCGTTAACTAAATGCCGAAAGTAACGCTGGGCGATAAGTGAGCGATACATGGGCGTTAGTTTCCACTTTGATGCTAAATGGGCAATATCTGGGCATTATACCTCATCTCAGTGTTAAAATGGACATTAAGTGGACAAAATCGATGCAAAAAAAGTGGAAAGTCTAGGCCTATATGTTTCAATAAGATCACCTCTCATTCTTTTAAACTCCAGCACAGACCCAACCTGCTCAACCTTTGCTCATAAGAAAACCCCTTCATCCCAGGAATCAACCTAGTGAACCTTCTCTGAACTGCTTGCAATGCAAGTATATCCCTCCTTAAATAAGGAGATCAAAACTGTACACAGTACTCTAGGTGTGGTCTTACCTATACAGTTGTAGCAAGACTTTTATACTCCATCCCCCTTACAATAAAGGCCAATATTACATTTGCCTTCCCAATCATTGCTGTACCTGCATGCTAACCTTTTTTGTTTCATGTATAAGGACACCTAGATTCCTCTGCACTGCAGCATTCTGTAGTGTCTCTCCATTTAACTAATATTTTGAGGTGCTATTCTTCCTACCAAAGTGGATAACCTCACATTTTCTCACATTATACCCCATCTGCCAATTTTTTCCCACTCATTTTATCTATATCCCTTTGCAGACTCTTTGTGTCCTCACAACTTGCTTTTCCATCTGTCTTTGTATTGTCAGCAAATTTGAATACAATCCAAGTCATTAATATAAATTGTAAATAATTGCGGCCCTAGCACTGATCCCTGTGGCACCCCACTAGTTACAGTTTGCAAAATGTTACAAAATGATCCCTTTATCCTGACTCTCTGTTTTCTGTTAGTTAGCTAATCCTCTATCCATACTTACATATTACCCCCAACGCCATGAACTCTTATCTTGTGTAGTATCCTTTTATGTGGCACCTTATCGAAAGCCTTTTAGAAATCCAAATTCACTACATCTACTGGTTCCCTTTTATCCACCCTGCTCGTTACATCCTCAAAGAACTCTAATAAATTCGTCAAACACGATTTCCCCTTCATAAAACCAGGTTGACTCTGCTTGATTGTGTTATGATTTTCTAAATGTCCTGCTACTATTTCATTAATTATGGATTCCAGCATTTTCCCAATAGACTTACTGGCCTATAGTTTGCTGCTTTCTATCTCCCTCCTTTCTTGAATAGGGGCATTACGTTTGTGGTTTTCCAATCCAAGCAGTGGCTGAGTACTGTCTGTAGAGAAATCTTCCTGCAGTTCTCAATGGTTCACTCCTGTTTGGATGTTTAGTGTAAGGCCCATGCTTTCGTACTCCTCAGTGAAGATGTTGACTATGACTTGGAGTTCAGTCTCTGAATGTGCGCAGACGCAAGCGTCGTCCGCGTACTGTAGTTCGACAACAGAGGTTGGGACGATCTTGGATCTGGCCTGCAAACGACGAAGGTTGAATAGGTTCCCACTGGTTCTGTAGTTTAGTTCCACTCCAGCGGGGAGCTTGTTGAGTGTGAGGTGGAGTATTGCAACGAGGAAGTTCGAGAAGAGGTTGGCACGATGACGCAGCCCTGTTTGATCCCGGTCCACACGTGGATTGGGTCTGTGATGGATCCATTGGTCAGGATCACGGATTGCATGTTGTCTTGGAGCAGGCAGAGGAGCAAGCGAGCCCCAGGTGGGCAGAAGAAACAGTTCAAGGACACCCTCAAAGCCTCCTTGATAAAATGCAACATCCCCACCGACACCTGGGAATCCCTGGTCAAAGCCCGCCCTAAGTGGAGGAAGTGCATCTGGGAGGGTGCTGAGCACCTCGAGTCTCATCGCCGAGAGCATGCAGAAAACAAGCGCAGGCAGTCCCACCCATCCTTTCCTTCAACGATTGTCTGTCCCACCTGTGACAGAAACTGTAATTCCCGTATTGGACTGTTCAGTCACCTAAGAACTCACTTTTAGAGTGGAAGCAAATCTTCCTCAATTTCAAGGGATTGCCTATGATGATGATGACTCCTGTCTGAAGTGTGTACATGCATCTTGGAGGCTACATGGCCCGATTTAACCCCCTTCAGTCTCGATGCTAGGTTGAAGTTAAAGGACCAGCCCTCAAGATATTCAGAGCTTTGAGTAGGGTGTGATATCCAGATCTGGTGAACTGATGCCTTGCAAACTTTAGGTCATGATAAATGAATGTTCCTTTTATTGCAGTACATATACAGGGGTCCTTCAAGGAAGTATGCAGGTTACAAGAAAAAGATAACACTCGCTCCAGGACTCGGTATAGTCCAAAACCATATAGTTCTGTTGACTTCAGGAGGATGGAATACTGTCGGGGTGGTTTTTCTTTTGTTCAGTGCCCAGATGCACTGGAACACCTGTACACATTGAATATTGGAAAATAGGATGGGTTGGAAAGTACACCCGTAAAAGAACTGACCTGATGTTCCTTCCATTCATTTAAATGGAGGAAAATCAAACAGATTCCTTTACAGGCGTGTGTTCTGACCTGGCCGATTTTCCAATGATATGCCCAGGCAATCCGGTGCATCTGGGCACAGAACCAGGAACATCTCCCTGTACGTCTGAAGCCACTCTCCACAACGTTTGAACAGATGTCAGTTCTCTTCAAGATATAAGTGGAAAAGTGATGCAAGAGTCGCTAACAATTAAGACAGACCATGTTTCTGCTGTGCCTGTATCTCAATCCATAACATGTGCTCAAATTAACAGTACAAGGTTTTGCATTATATTCCATGTACCTGTGGAAATCCAATCAGTCACCTCCTGGAATCCAACCTTTCTATCCGGACGTTTAAACAAAGAGTTAACCATCACAGGCTAAATGAATTACTGGACGAGGTAATAACAACATAAGAACATAAGAATTAGGAGCAGGAGTAGGCCATTCGGCCCTTCAAGTCTGCTCCACTATTCAATGAGATCATGGCTGAACCCATACCTCAACTCCAGTTTCCTGCACTATCCCCATATCCCTTGATTCCCTTAATATCCAAAAATCTATCGATCTCCAGCTTGAATATATTCAAAGACTGAGCCTCCACAGCCCTCTGGAGTAGAGAATTCCACAGATTCACCACCCTCTGAGTGAAGAAATTTCTCCTCATCTCAGTCCTAATTGGCCGACCCCTTATTCTGAAACTGTGACCCCTGGTTCTAGACTCCTCAGCCAGAGGAAACAACCTCCCTGCATTTAGCTTGTCAAGCCCTGCAAGAATTTTATATGTTTCAATGAGATCACCTTGCGTTCTTCTGAACTCAAGAGAATATAGGCCTAGTCTACTCAATCTCTCATCATAAGACAATTCCCTCCCCCCATCCCAGGAATCAGTCTGGTGAACCTTAGTTGCACTCCCTCAATGGCAAGTATATCTTTAGATAAGGAGACCAAAACTGTACACAATACTCCAGGTGCGATCTCACCAGGACCCTATATAATTGCAGTAAGACGTCTTTACTCTTATACTCAAATCCTCTTATACTCAAATCCTCTTGTAATAAAGGCCAACATACCTTTTGCTTTCTTAATTGCTTGCAGTATCCTGTTACCATGTTAACTTTCAGTGATTCATGTACAAAGACACCCAGCTCCCTCTGAACACCAACACTTCCCAATCTCTCACCATTTAAAAATACTCTGCTTTTCTATTTTTCCTACCGAAGTGGATAGCTTCACATTTCTCCACATTATATTTCATTTGTCATGTTCTTGCCCACTCACTTAGCCTGTCTATATCCCCTTGAAGTCTCTTTGCATCCTCTTCACAACTTACATTCCCACCTAGCTTTGTATCATCAGCAAGCTTGGATATATTACATTTAGTCCCCTCATCCAAATCATTGATATAGATTGTGAATAGCTGGGGCCCAAGCACTGATCATTGCTGCAAGCTTGCCAACCTGAAAATGACCCGTTTATTCCTACTCTCTGTTTTCTGTCTGTTAACCAATCCTCAATCCATGCTAGTATATTATCTCCAATCCCATGAGCCATAATTTTGTTCAATAATCTCTTGCGTGACACCTTATCGAATGTCTTCTGAAAATCCAAATACACCACATCCACTGGTCCCCGCTTATCTATTTTGGAAGGTACAACCTCAAAAAAAACTCAAACATGATTTCCCTTTCATAAATCCGTGTTGACTCTGTCCAATCCTATTATTCTTTTCTAAGTGTCCTGTTACTACTTCCTTAATAATAGATTCGAGCATTTTCCCTACTACTGATGTCAGGCTAACTGGTCTGTAGTTCCCTGTTTTCTCTCTCCCTCCTTTCTTAAATAGCAGGGTTACATTAGCTACCTTCCAATCTGCGGGAACCGTTCTAGAATCTATGGAATTTTAGAAGATGACAACCAATGTATCCACTATTTATATAGCCACCTCTTTCAAAACCCTAGGATGTAGGCCATTAGGTCCAGGGGATTTATCGACTTTCAGTCCCATTAATTTCTCCAGTACTATTTTTTTTACTAATACTAATCTCTTTCAGTTCCTCATTCTCACTAGACCCCTGATATATTGGATATATTCAAGAGGGAATTAGATATGGCCCTTATGGCTAAAAGGATCAAGGGATATGGAGAGAAAGCGAGAAAGGGGTACTGAGGTGAATGATCAGCCATGATCATATTGAATGGTGGTGCAGGCTCGAAGGGCCGAATGGCCTACTCCTGCATCTATTTTCTATCTTTCGATGATACTCCACTATTTCTGGGAAGGTTTTCGTGTCTTCTTCCATGAAGACAGGCACAAAATATTTGTTTAATTGTTTTGCCTTTTCCTTATTCCACGTTATAATTTCTCCTGTCTCAGCCTGTAGGATCCCACATTTACTTTCGCCAATCTTTTCCTTTTTACATTCCAATAGAAGCTTTTACAGTCTGTTTTTATGTCTCTCGCTAATTTATTCTCTTATTCTATTTTCCCTTTCTTTATCAATTTCTTGGACCTCCTTTGCTGAATACTAAAATCCTCCCAATCCTCAAGCTTACTGCTTTTCTTTTGACAACATTATAAGCTGTCTGTAACTTGTTTTCTCCAAGACTGTCTGAGCTCGCAGTAACCGTCAAGGTCAATTGCTAAGATTGTTACAGTTTTCTCCAACTGAACTGTTTTATGGCACTCAGTATATAAAATAAAATTACTCTTCTGTTTGTTATAGTATAGTACAAGCTTCTTTGCCAATAGAAATTCTGAACACTCCTGAATTAGGTAGTGCAAAAAAAAGGAAAACTGCAAAAATAAAGATATTGAGCCCAAAATACACTGCACCTGAAGTGTGGTCTCACAAAGGTTCTATATAAATTTAACATTTCCCTTCCTGCTTTTGTATTCGATTCCTCAAGAAATGAACCCCAGAACAGTATTTGAACTCTATATGGTCTTCACATTATTAGCAATACCCCCCCCCAATTTGGCATTGTCTGCAAATGTCAACACATAACTCCAATTTCTGAGTATATGGGGATCAACAGTGGTCCCTCCACAGAACTCTACGGAACACCACTTCCCACTTTCGGACAGTCTGAGAAACCTTCCTTAATTTCAACACCCGGCTAAAAATTTGGCAGGTTTGCGCTTGTTTAGTGCCACAGCGGAGCAGAAAAAGTAATTTTTTGGGGCGCTAAACATGGCGCACAAAATTTAGTGCCCGGGTGGAAAATTTGCCAGCGGTTTTGCACCGGCGATAAAAATGGTCGCCTGTCCGGTTTTGTTTACTGTTTTTATGACGTCAATCGGCGTGCAAGCTCTGATATCGGCATTTTTACCACCTGGCCAAAAATACTCCCCCAAAAAATCAAGTCTTGCCAGGTCGGACCCACAGCGCTAACGATGCCATCTTGACAAACGGAGCACAAGTTCAATGCATAAAAGGATTTGGAGGGAAGGCTGCATTTAACACATTGAGCTTTTTGTGAGTTTATAGTTTGTTTTTAAAGATATTTAAGGACATTTAAAAGAATGGGGGCTATAATATATCTGCCATTATTGCTGGCTGCTTTTTCTATGCAGCATCAAGCTGGAACAAGGCTTATTCAAGAGCATTTGAGTGTAATCAAAGAGCGCACAGACGTATGGGATGGAGCCTTGTCCCCCAACGAGTTTGCAGGAAACAGCGCTCATACCTGCAGCTGTCTGAGGTACAGTGCATTCGAAGGCTGTGCTTCCAAAAGAAGGTGGTCACAGAGATATGCCAGCTGATAAAGGCAGACCTACAGCCTACGAGTAGTATCAGGACTGCGCGTCAAGGTGAAGGTGACTGCGGCACTTGCCTTCTATGCCTCCGGCTCCTTTCAGGCATCAGCAGGGGACATATGCTGCATCTCGCAGTTCGCTACACATAGCTGCATTCGCCAGGTGACTACGTCACTGTATGCATGCAGGATGGACTTTATAAAGTTCCCAATGACCAAGGAGGCACAGAATAAGAGGGCTATAGGTTTTGCACGAATTGCTGGCTTCCCCAAGGTTCAGGCTGCCATTGACTGTACGCACATCGCCTTGCGAGCACCTTTAGAGGATTCAGAGGTTTACCGAAACTGAAAGGGATTCCACTCCCTGAACGTACAGAGTGTTTGCGACCTTACTCAGCGCATCATGGCAGTAAATGCCCAGTTTCCAGGGAGCATCCATGATAGTTTCATCTTGCGTGAGAGCAGTGTTTCAGCCCTGTTTGAGTGTCAGCCACAAGCCCAGAGCTAGATGCCGGGGGACAAAGGTTATGGCCTCGCCACCTGGCTCATGATTCCCCTCCAGAACCCTCAGAGACAAGCCAAGCTTCTCCTTCTCTTAGGCAGTCTCTCATATCGAGGATGACTTGCTTCCACACCAAAAAGGGATGAGTTCTCAGGTGTTCCAATGAAGGACCTGATATTCCAGGTGGCAAACTACATATTGAAGGGTGAAGATGCCTGTGCATGGATTTTTTTAATGTGTGGTGGCTGTTGCACACCAGCCACCACATGGGCTTGACTGAGCTAGGTCTTGGTCCAGTGGCAAGGATTAACCAAGATGACTGGAGACCAGCTCTGCTGCATGGACCTAATGCGCACACATATCACAGTGTGGGCTGGCCTGTGCTGCCCCTGGGCCCTCTCCTGGGCCCCGAACTCACGCTTCTCCTGGCCCCCAATCATGTTGCTCTATGATCTCTCTCGCCGCTCCTTCGCCCCGAACTCGCCGCTCCTGTTGTACCTGCCCATCTCCAATCAGTGACCTGGATTTTGGTGATGTCCAATCCAATCGCCCTCCTCCAAGTCATCGCTCTCCTGAACCAGCTTGCGCTGTACCTTGCAGTGGTATGCTGCCACTCTGTCCATGGCCGCTGTTAGCCACTCATTTTATGACCCCAGCCTGCCACTGCTGTTCCGACGCAGGTCAGGCCCGCCACGCTGTTTATGGCCGATACATCGCTATAATGACAGCAATATAGTCACATGCAACATCATCGAAAAGACAATTGGAGTGCTCAAGCAGCGCTTCCGATGCCTGGACCACCTTGGAGGCAGCCTGAAATACACCCCTCAGCAGGTCGCTTAGTTCATTATGGTGTGCTGCATGCTACACAACTTAGCCATCATGAGGGGGCAGGATTTGCCACTGGGGACTGTAGGACCACCTCAGGAGAGAGGAGAGGAGGATGAGGACGAGGAACCTGGGGATTAACCCATGCCACCACCCCCACCACCACCTCAGGGGAGGCCTCGTGGAGCTTTCGCTACTGCAAAAGTCTTGCGTTAGCAGCTCATAAATCAATGCTTTGCTT
The DNA here is from genome assembly GCF_044704955.1 of Pristiophorus japonicus. Taxonomy (NCBI): domain Eukaryota; kingdom Metazoa; phylum Chordata; class Chondrichthyes; family Pristiophoridae; genus Pristiophorus; species Pristiophorus japonicus. The sequence continues at coordinate 106,086,872 of NC_091978.1, read as the reverse complement.
GAACAGTGAACGGCACATTTCACCGTTGCCTGCTCATTCTATCCCGCCATGTTGACTATTCCCCGTCTTATTCTACAAATGAGACACTGCACAAGAATGGTTAGGGTGAACAAAATAATTTATAAAACATTTGTAAATTTATTAAACATTTTTAAAGTTAGTAAACTTTTGTCAACTTTAATTTTGAAACTTAAATGCATTTTTAACTTGAACACAATTTGTAAAACTTATAAAACTTTTAATAAAATAACCAAAACAGCAAAACAGCAGCAAAACAACAACAACGCCTGCACCAAACGTCTTTTAACTGCGGCCACCTTTCCCCCCCTCCTCCCCCCACCCCCTCGTGCTAACCCCCCCCCCCCCGCCGCTTCTGGCCCCTACCCCTACCGGCATTGGGACCAACACGGTGTGCAGCAAAGTGCGCAGGTTGGGGGAGAGACAATGGAGATGCCATTGGACCCCCTGGAGAAGCTCGGGGTATGGAAGGCCCAGCTTCTGAGGGGCAAGGCTCTTGCTCGGCCTCACCACTCACTGGTGCTGTCGGTCTGGGTGGTATGACACTGGGGACTGCCAAACATCGAGACCATCAATTGCCGCAGAGCATTGACAACCTCGGTGTTCTCCCGCGTCGCAGCTACAATTTGCAACATGCCCTCCCTCATGTCTGCAGATAGTGCCACAATGTTGCTGGAAATGCCACCCAGGACCTTGAGCTGTCAGCTGAGCTCAATGCTCTCCGTTGACAGTCCCACCATATCCAGGCGTGCGTATGCCTGTCTTTCAGCAGACCAGCTTTGCCGACTCAACCTCCAAAGAGACGGCATACTGGGATCAACTCTGGGGGTGTGTTGCTGCACACGACTTGGACCCGGTGCCCCGGATGGGAAAAAGCCTGTGAATGTAGCTTCCTCCGAAGAACTTGTGGCCGCAGCTAAATGAGGTGGTGACTGCATCGACCCCTCAAATCCCCTCCACCCCACCCCCCCCCCCCCCCCGTCAACAGCTTCATCATCTTGTTCCTCCCATAGAGGGTCCTCGGCGTGGCCCTCATCTGCCTCCTCCACCCATACATGATGAGCTGAGGTGGAGGCTTCAATAGGAGGATGTGGCATCTCAGAATCCTCATCTGAAAAATGGAAAACAACAGATGATTGGTTAGCAGTAGGGGAGGGGGCGGGGTGACATGAGGAAGGTCACATAGCGCAGGCTTATTTGAAGGACCACCACTACTACATTATATGTCGTCGAGAGACACTGCATCACGTTACCCTAACCCGAATCCACAGACAGTGCATCACATTGTCCCAACCCAGCCCGGGGATTTTGCAGGACTTACTCTCAGTTTTGAACATGGGCTCAGTACCCACATGGCTAGTTGACCTCCCGGAGGCACCAATGAGACCTGCCACTCGCTCCTCCAGGTCCGTCAATGGCATGGTTTGGGGCGGACCCTCCCGGTGGTTATGCGACAACTTTTCCTGCAAAAGTAATAATAGGAATGGTTACCAGAGGGCCCTTCTGCCCTTGTGGCACACACAGATAGCCATCAAAGCACTTACACCATACTGTCTGCATTTAATACAATCCTCTGTTTAATGGCCCTGGTAGTTGCACATGGTTCATGAGGAAGACATCGACGTGCTGAAACATCTTTTAAGATGTCAAAAAGCATTCTTAATAATTTGTAATGATCATTCATGGCATTTAAGGTGCAACACTAAGCCTACCTATAGCAACATGTGTCAGATTTACAATTTAAGTAATCAAGGAGTGCATCAATAAAAATATTACTTACTCTCACGACCTTGCAATGATCATTCCACCTTTTCCTGCATTGCTTGTCCCTGCAAATGTCATAAACTGAGGAGACCTCAGTAACACAGGCCCAAAATTGCCTAATAATGGCTGCGGGGGCGGGGGGGGGGGGCTGTTACTTAGACCCCTCCTATTAAACTCCCCACATCTACTTTCAATTGCTGTGATGAGAACCTCGTTTGCATCGGAACCAAATTTCTTGGCTCTCTGCCTGCTATATTCACCCTGCATGTTGTCTGATCTGTGAAAAATGGCAGATTGAGACCTGGATATACTGCGCATGCGTGGGCGCACCCTGACAGCTGACCAGAATCGCAGGGTAAAAGAAAATCGGAAGAAAAAACGGGGATAAAAAATTTTGCGCATACGCAGAAGGTCCGCTTTTTTTCAGATCGGTGAATTCGGCTCCGGCGCACGAATTTAGTTATGCAAGGCCAGATTTACCGCTTCCGCCATCGCTGGTCACCGTTTGGCGAATTTTGTAGCGTCCAGCGATAGTAGTATTCCGGCGCTAAAAAAAAGGCGCGACTATCACCAAAAAAACGGCAATAGCGCTATTTTCTGAATTTCTAGCCCTCAGTTTTCTGTTTCAATCCATTCTGTATCCTGGCTCCTGACTGCACTGACCTTTGTCACGAGTCTCTTATGTGGCATTTTAATCAAATGTGTCTGAAAGTCCATGTATACCACATTCACATGTAAACCACATTCATTACATTGCTGTTACTCTTCAAAGAATTCAATAAATTTGGTTAAAAAGAACCTCCCTATTAGAAATCCATTCTGACTATTTTTTACTATATTTTCCATCTCTAAATGTTCTGTTATCTAATCTTATAGAAAAGATTTTAGTATCTTTCCTACCACTGGTCTTAAGCTAACTGGTCTGTATTAACTTGTAATTTCCCTCTTGACTTCTACTTTTGACATTTCCTTCTTCAATAAAAACTGAGGCAAAGTAACTTTTGGTATTCCTGCCATTTCAGTATCATCTGTGAATTTATGTTGCGCATCCCTTAAGTGGCCCTATCCCTTTCTCAATTCTCCTTTTGTTGCTTATTTGCCTATAGAATATTTGTATTTCTTTTTATATGTTTTGATATTTTCATTTCTTACTTCCTCTTTGCCTTCCCAATTGTCTATTTTCACCTGTTTCCTAAGTTCATCTCTTTTGCTTCTACAAAGGTTTCAATGATTGTACAATTTATATTGTATATCAATTTTGAATTAGAACCAAAGTTCGGTGGAAATTCTCTGGTAGAAATTACTGGCACATTTGTATATTTATGGTGAATGTCAGCCTTGGTGCAGATGGTAGAACCCTTGTTTCTAAATGAGAACCAAACAAGTTTATTGGCTGTAAAATGCATTGGGATGTGACGGCACTGTATTTCTGCAAGTTCTTTAAGTAAAAGGAAAAACTAAAAATGCTAAAAATCTCAAATAAAAACAAAATGATGAAAATACAGCAAGTCAGTCAGCATCTGAAAAGAAAAAAGACAGAATGCAGACCTTTCATCAGAACCATGGCAATATAAATATGGCACTGTACTGGGACTTGTGATATTCTATTTATACTATGATTGAAGAAAAGCAGTTGAGGAAAGTTCATTCCAAGATGATAAATCATGTTAAAAAGTACATGTCAATGCTTTGCCAGTTAACATATCTGTGTGCTTGATATCCGTTTATGTTCTCCCACAAAGGCTTTTCTTGATCACATAGTTCTGATGAAGGGCCAATCGAAATCAATAATTTGTCTTTTTCTTTCATATGCTATGCATTTCCAGCATTTTCTGGTTTTATTTTTTAACATCGTTTTTTCATAAGTCTAGCTGCATTTTGTGTGGTTAGATATTCAAACAGCTATTTCATCTCTGTGGCGCACGCATTTAAATTACTATTTGAGTTGTCTAACAGTGTAGTTTTTTATTCTACCACTGGAGGTCACTGTCTAACTAATCAATTCTAAATTACTTGCCAGCAAAATTATACATAGAAGTTACAATGTGTAAACAGGCTATTTGGTTAGTTCTAATCACATTTACCTACCCTGTTCCATATTTGGCACAGGCACGATGCCATGATGATCCCTTCATTCCCTCTTCCTTCATCCATATCTAATATTGGCACTAGCCCCACGAACAGCTCATTGTGAGGCCCAGGCCATTTAACATCCCAAAATTCATTTGCATTTCCCGACTGTCTCCCACTCAAAACTGGAAGAAATGATGTTCCAGCTGGCAGGTGGGAGAGGAAAATCGAGCGGGAGGCTGACGCTGCTGGGGACCCAAGCAACTGATTCCTGGCACTGTAAATCACCAGGTGGGGCTTCAGGCTGATCGTGCCTGGAGAAGGGGGAGGAGAGATGGCCCGGGGGAGAAGAAGCCTACTCCTGCTCAAGGACACAAGGAACATTAAGAAAATGCTTAAAATAAACGCTTACCAGGGCCTCTTGTGTCCCAATGCTGATTTCTGCTAACTTTGTGTCACGGAGCCAATGACATTATCAGATCATGACTTCTTAAGTAGGCCCCTGCCTAGCTGAGGTGGGCTACCCTCCCGACTCTGTTTTGTACAGAATTACAAATGGCGTGGGTGCAAATGCTTTAAGAGTTGGGCTAAAATTCTGGTTACAGGTTCTGCCTCAACCACTAGCTCTGAAAGTGACTGCTACATCCTCGCAACTCTCTGGAAATATATTTCTCCTGCACTCTGTTCTAAATTTGTTGCATTTGATCTATGGCCTCTCATTTTTGACTCCTCAACTACTCAAAACACAATCTATCTACCCTGTCCTATCCTTTCATAATTTTAAACACTTCTATCATATCACCCATAATTTAACAAAAAAGACACCATTTTACAAGCCTATTTTTTGAATTTGTATTTCTTCATCTCTGGAAGTTTCCCAGTAAATCTATATTGTATCCTCTCTAAAGCCTCAATATTTTCCCTATAGTGTAGAGCCCTATATTGCACACAGTACTATAACTGAGGTGTTACTAAAGTTTTATATATGCTCATCTTTACATCCTGCCTTTTTGTGATATAAATCTCGAATTCCATTAGCTAATTTTACAACCATGATGAATCTGCGATGTTAGCCATGGCTCATTGGTAACACTCTCGCCTCTGAGTCATAAATTGCGGCTTCAAGTTCCACTGGAGCAAAAAATTTGGGCTGACATTCCAGTGCAGTACCGGGGGAGTGTTGCACTGTAGAGTTGCAATCTTTTGGGTGAGACGATAAACTGTCAGTGCTTTTATGGATGTAAAAGATGGCACTATTTTGAAGAAGAGCAGGGGAGCTTCTCCCTGGTCTCCTGGCCAATATTTATCTCTCAACCAACACCTAAAAACAGATTATCTGGTTATTATCACATTGCTGTTGTGGGAGTTTGCTGTGCCCAAATTGGCTTCCATGTTCTGACGTTACAACATGACTACACTTCAGAAGTACTTCATTGGCTGTAAATGCTTTCTGACACCCTGTGGTCATGAAAGGCGCGATATAAATAAAAATATTTTCTTTAAATGTGAATCTGTTTCTCAAATCTCTCTGCTCTTTCACAACACCAAGCCTACTACCATTAGAGTTTAATTGCTGCTTTTTTTTAACAAAATGCATCAGCTCACCCTTACTGAAATGTAATTGCATCTGTCACTTTCGAGCCCATTCCTTCAGTTTATCAATATCCCTTTGTAGCTTGCTTTTGTCTTCTAAGCAATTAAATATACCTCCTATTTTGGTATCATCTGCAAATTTCAACACTACCTTTAGGCATAGCCATCATCATTCATCATAGGCAGTCCCTCGGAATCGAGGAAGACTTGCTTCCACTTTAAACATGAGTCCTTAGGTGGCTGAACAGTCCAATATGAGAACCACAGTCCCTGTCACAGGTGGGACAGATAGTCTTTGAGGGAAAGGGTGGGTGGGATTGGTTTGCCGCACGCTCTTTCCGCTGCCTGCGCTTGATTTCTGCACACTCTCAGTGATGAGACTCGAGGTGCTCAGCACCCTCCCGGATGCACTTCCTCCACTTAGGGCAGTCTTTGGCCAGTGACTCCCAGGTGTCAGTCGGTATGTTGCATTTTATCAGGGAGGCTTTGAGGGTGTCCTTGTAACGTTTCCTCTGCCCACCTTTGGCTCGCTTGCCATGAAGGAGTTCCAAGTAGAGCGCTTGCTTTGGGAGTCTCGTGTCTGCCATGCGAACTATGTGGCCTGCCCAGCGGGGCTGATCAAGTGTGTTCAGTGCTTCAATGCTGGGGATGTTGGCCTGATCGAGGGTGCTAACGTTGGTGTGTCTATCCTCCCAGGGGATTTGCAGGATCTTGCGGCGACATCGTTGGTGGTATTTCTCCAGCGCCTTGAGCTGTCTACTGTACATGGACCTGTACAGGAGAGTGGGTATTACTACAGGCCTGTAAACCATGAGCTTGGTGGCAGATTTGAGGGCTTGGTCTTCAAACACTCTTTTCCTCAGGCGGTCGAAAGCTGCACTGGCGCACTGGAGGCGGTGTTGAATCTGGTCGTCAATGTCTGCTCTTGTTGATGAGAGGCTTCCAAGGTATGGGAAGTGGTCCACGTTGTCCAGGGTCACGCCATGGATCTTGATGACTTAGGGGCAGTGCTGTGCGGCGGGGACAGGTTGGTGGAGGACCTTTGTCTTACAGATGTTTAGCGTAAGGCCCATGCTTTCGTATGCCTCAGTAAATACGTTGACTATAGCTGCGTCATCGCCCCAACCCTCTTCTCGATCTTCCTCACTCCCTCAATAGCAAGCATGTCCTTCCTCAGATTAGGAGACTAAAACTGCACACAATACTCAAGGTGTGGTCTCACCAAGGCCCTGTACAACTGCAGTAAAACCTCCCTGCTTCTATACTCAAATCTTCTCGCTATGAAGGCCATCATGCCATTTGCTTTCTTTACTGCCTGCTGTACCTGCATGCCTACCTTCAGTGATTGATGTACCATGACACCCAGGTCTCGTTCCACTTCCCCTTTTACTAATCTGTCACCATTCAGATAATAATTTGCCTTCCTGTTTTTGCCATCAAAGTGGAGAACCTCACATTTATCCACATTATACTGCATCTGCCATGCATTTGCCCATTCACCTAACCTGTCCAAGTCACCCTGCAGCCTCTTAGCATTCTCCTCACAGCTCACTCTGCCACCCAGCTTAGTGTCATCTGCAAACTTGGAGATATTACATTCAATTCCTTCGTCTAAATCATTAATATATATTGTAAATAGCTGGGGCCCCAGCACTGAACCTTACGGTACCCCACTAGTCACTGCCTGCCATTCTGAAAAGGACCCGTTTATTCCCACTCTTTGCTTCCTGTCTGCCAACCAGTTCTCTATCCACATCAATACATTACCCCCAATACCACTTGCCTTAATTTTGCACACTTATCTCTTGTGTGGGACCTTGTCAAAAGCCTTCTGAAAGTCCAAATACACCACATCCATTGGTTTTCCCTTATCCACTCTATTAGTTACGTCCTCAAAAACTCGAGAAGATTTGTCAAGCATGATTTCCCTTTCATAAATCCATGCTGACTTGGACCGATCCGGTCACTGCTTTCCAAATGCGCTGCTTTACATCTTTAATAATTGATTCCAGCATTTTCCCCACCACCGATGTCAGGCTAACAGGTCTATAATTCCCTGTTTTTGCTCTCCCTCCTTTTTTAAAAAGTGGTGTTACATTAGCTACCCTCCAATCCATAGGTATTGATCCAGAGTCCATGGAATGTTGGAAAATGACCACCAATGCATCTACTATTTCTAGGGCCACTTCCTTAAGTACTCTGGGGTGCAGACTATCAGGCCCTGGGGACGTATTGACCTTCAGTCCCATCAGTTTCCCTAACACCTATTCCTGACTAAAGGATTTCCCTCAGGCTGAACTCCAAGTCATAGCATATATACAAATCATTGATATACACAATGAACACAAATGGTCCCAGAACTGAACCCTGTGGGACATGACTATTCACTTCCAACCACCCTGAAAACCTGTCCTTAACTACTACTCTCTATTTTCTCCCATCGAACCAATTTTTGATCCACATGCTTTCATCTATTAATCTCCCATGTGGTACATTTTTGAGAGCGTATAATTATGAATAAGGAAGACAATTTGGTGCATCTTAATTTATTTTTCCAGAAAGAACCTAAAGTCCCCTCATTGTAGTATCCAATTGTTCTCTAAATGACATTTCTAGGATTTTGTCTCCACTACTGTACCTGGAAGTTGTTCAACACATTGATCACTGTGAAAAGTAGAACTTCCTGTTATCAATTCTAATTTTATACCTTTATAGTTTGAATCTATGGGGCCGAAATTCAAGGTCCGGATAAGGCCCATTACCGCCATTTTGCGGCAAAATCCAACAGCCGGCGCAAGTTAAATTAAGCGGCGAGAGGAAGGGTTTCTGGCGGTCCCCACTTCCGCCCCGCCACTGCTGAGTGGCCGCAAGTGTGTCATGAATATGCACACCACTGGGACCTCCTACCTCCGTCCATATTCAGCCCGAAAAATCGAATCCCCGTCAAGCGATGCCCTGACAGCTTCTCTGTCGGTGCATCTTCTCTTCTGACTGCGAGCACTGGCTGCATGGCAGCCATTAAAGGCAGGGTCCCGCTGCCGCGGCCTCATTTTATTTTTTTTGCTGGCCGACTTCCATGTCGGCCGGGCTATTGTGCCCCTGGGTTCGGCCGGGCCGCCAACATGCAGTTTAACACTCCGTCTTGGGTGCCAGGCTGCTGGCCCAGCCAAAAACCTCCTTGGTGGCCCTTTAAAGCAGGGGAGAGACGTGGTGATGCAGAGGCGCAATTATGTCACCACCGCTCCGCCGCTGAGTGACAATGGTGGAGAATTCGTCCCGCCCCCACTTTCGCCTCTCACCAGCATTTCCGCCCCCATTATGACCGACTTCCTGGCCGCTTCAAAAAAAGACAAAGAGGTGAATTTCGCAAGCGAGGGGATCTCTTCCGAAACGGTGGTTAAAAACTCTTTTTAAAAAAAACAGTGGGAGCGCCAGCTTTCCGGCGGGACTAAATTTCGGCCCCTATATCTCCTTGTTCTACTACCGCTACTTAATTTAAAGTAATATTCAGGATTTACTTTTTACATTCGCTTTGAAATCTAATATATCGCTTAGATCACTTCGGAGATACTTCCCATCAAGGCTGAAGAGCCCAAGTTTCTCCAGTCTTTCCTCATGACCCAGACTACTGACACTGGGGATCGGTCTTGTGTCTCTTCTGTGCACCGCCTCCAGCACTTGAATGTGTCTCCCTTATTCCTTGGCGTCAAGAACTGGACATCGTACTCAAACTGCAGTCAAACAGAGCACTATACAATTTGATCGTAACTTCCCCTGACTTGTATTCTGTTGTACTAGCTCTAGTTCAATATTCTTTACTGATTACTGCTCTGAATTGGTGTGTTCATCTTAAATTTAGACCCTGTTTGCACCTTTTATGGTCTTAACTTCTTCTCCAACTCCATGCCTTTGTTACCTCTAGACCTGACTACTCCAACGCACTCTTAGCTGGGCTCCCACATTCTATATTACATAAGCATGAGGTCATCCAAAATTCAGCAGCCCGTGTCCTAACTCGCACCAAGTCATGGTCACCCCTTTGCTCGCTGACCTACATTGGCTCCCGGTTAAGCAACGCCTGGATTTCAAAATTCTCATCCTTGTTTATAAATCCCTCCTTGCCCTCGCCCCTCCCTATCCCTGTAATCTCTTTCAGCCTCACAGCCCTACGAGATGTCTGCACTCCTCAAATTCGGCCTTCTTGAGTATCCCTGATTATAACTGCTCAACCATCGATGGCCGTGCCTTCAGCTGTTTGAGCCCTAAGCTCTGGAACTCCCTCCCTAAACCTCTCCGCCTCTCTAACTCCCTTTCCTCCTTTAAGACGCTCCTTAAAGTCTACCTCATTGACCAAGCTTTTGGTCATCTGCTGTAATAATTTCTTCCATGGCTCGGTGTCAAATTTATCTGTTTTGTCTTATAACACCCCTATGAAGCACCTTGAGATGTTTTACCACATTAAAAGCGCTATATAAAAGTTGTTGTTGTGCTACTGAACTAATTTTTTATTGTTAAATTTAACCTCAGCTGTCATGCTTATTTCAAGCTCTCTCTGCCCTCCCACCCCTCTCCCCTGCAGATCATTCTGAGTTTTTTGGTATTCATCCCAGGAGTTCATGTCCCTTTCTCTCTGCAGGACTTCTAGAAGTTAGTTTTTATTTTACATGTAATTTATTTGTTATTCCATTTCTGTTCATTTTTGTTTAGTGTTGTAAGGGATAAATTGTAAGGTTGCAAATAGGTCAGAATTATGCTGAAGGTAGTGAACTTATCAGTATTAGGAGGGTCTGTACAATTGCCTATGTATGTAACACTTGCTTGTATAGGTATAGCACACATACGCATTAAACTATAGATTAACCTTAGTAACACTTAAACAGCCGAAGTCAGCAGTTTTGTTTAAAAGTCCCTGAGGAAGAGATAAAGAAGCCAGTACAAACCACCCCATGCATCGGATAGACTGGGTAGAGGGAAAAATGGAGCAAAACAATGATGAGAGATGGACAGTTGCATGTACCATTCAGAGCCCATCTGATAAGAGTCGACAAATCAATGTAACTTCGCTGATAACAATAGACCTATCGATGATTTTGTAGGAGGATAGCTCCACTCCAAAACCTGTATTAATTGTACTTGAAAACTCTTGTATTTCGGAGGTTCCACAACTGAACCTTCCCGTGCATTGCTCGTAATAAAACCGGTAAATCTGAGATTTTGTTTGTTTACTTCCGTGGTCATTATACAGTGGGAAGCTGGGCGAGGTGTCGATTAACTGAGGAAAAGAAGCCTCCTTTTTACCCCAACATTTGGCGTCACGAACAGGATGCAGACTCTCTGACCTGAATGATGTGACAGCTGAATTGCAGTGAGTATGTTTTGTACCACCTGCAGCTGTAGCATTGGGGAAGGAGGTAATCTGTATAAAGAATTAGAAGGGGTAGTCTGTAGAACAAGTTATAATGAACCACGGAAGGACGAAAACCAAGGGTGGGATAGGTGTATTGCTTGAAAAAGAAGGAATACAACCTAAGGGGGAGAGGGCCCCAGTGATCGTTAGAGGAAAAATGGAGAAGCCGGTATTGATCGTACGCAGCGCAAACAAGAAGGAATATAACCTAAAAGGTGGGGTGGGACCCCAGGATCCTAGGAAAACTGGCCACTGGGATAAAATGCCAGCTGAGAAAAATGGAAAATTATTAAAAGAAAAGAAAAATGCTGGAAAACACATTGAATGTACAAAGGACAAAAGATAAAAATGTGATCTTGAAAGCTGCAGCTGCTAGAAAGAGAAACAAAGATCTTTGGGAAAATGGACTGGAGGAAGATCATCAAAATACAAAACCTAATTTGAAGAAAGGAGATTTAAATTGGATGTGAAAAAGATATTGGTTTAAGTATAAAAACTTGCACGTTAAACCCGACACAGAAGTTTTATGCCAAGAAAGAGAAACAAAGATGTTTAACTATGGAATAGAGGAAGGTCATCAAAAAAAATTATTAAGTTCGGATTCAAAAGGGGAAAAAAATCTAAGTTATGCGAACTCAGCAAAGGAAGGAAAAAACTGGGAATTAAAGAATTCTTAAAAAAGATGGAACCGACACGGAAGTTTAGATTTTGTGCGGAGAGAAATAAAACACAAGATTTGCTCAGTGAACGGGACCGTAAAACGAAATGCTGGAATGTATATAGCTTGTGGGAAATTGGATTTCAGTAAACAAAATAGCTATTAAAAATGTGTGGTCTCATTTTAAATCAATGAAAAAATCTTTGGCAAGTATTTGAATTGGAAGTTTAGAGAAATTGGAGCTTAATCTAAAATGCTGTCTTTCCCAATGAGAAGGTTTTTATTATGACAACTTTACTGCTGTTTTAACGGATTCCTAATTTCTAAGCAAGTTTTGAAAGCACAAAGACTTGGGAAAAAAAAATTCGGATGGTTACGCGAAGTCATGTAATGACGTCAGGCCTTCTTACAAACCTGTAAAGGAGTTAACCTTTTCCATTAACAGCTGTTTTATACTGGACCGGGCCCTATCAGGTAATAATGGTAAGTTATGGTAGTTATAAGGGGTATCGGCAAGTGGAAACCGGATCCAGTTAAAAAAGCATGGTCACTAACTAACCGGTGACGACCGGGAAATATTGTTTTTTGCAGGACTCTAGAGCTCGTGAAAACAATGTGGGGTAACGCAGCCTCATATCAAGGACAACAGGCTGAGGGACGGCAAGGCCTTTATTACAGGGAAATCTTGGGGCAGGATTAAAGTCGCGTGAAGGGGCCAGTGTGGTGGGACCGCCCGTAGTCGGATCACAGAATGGCGTCGGGGAAAGAATTAGACTGGGGTGAAGAAGACACCTGAAGGGCTTAATCGATAAGATGCTTAAGGACGGATGGGATCCAGAGAAGGATCCCACCGACCAAAAGACCTGGTGGCAAAAGCAGAAAAAAAAATGCGCTCAGAAAGCGGGAGTAATAATTGTAAGTAAGAAGTTAGAGGAACAGGGATTGCTGGAAAGGGATGAGGATAATGAAAAGATACCTGCACAACTGGGTAATGGTGCAGAAAGGGAACTATTACAAGTGGCCCACACATTGCGAGACCACGCCAGAACTATAAATTCGATGAATAGGGCAGAACGGAACTTAAGTAAACCATACAGAACTAGTATGTACAGGATGGAGCATGGTTGCTCAATGGAATACAACATAACCGAGAGCAGCTTCAGAACAGAAAGGTGCTGGATTGGATAAAACTTGATGTATTTAGCAACTGGACCTTGGACAAAAACATGACTCATTTCTGCAAGGTGCGGAGAAACAGTCATGCTTGGGTCCCAAAGGCCAGATGTGTAACCGGACATTTAAACCGTTTTGTATTATCTATACCTCAGTATGGTGTGACAAAGGGAGATCCTCTATACCAAACAATGTAAGAGAAATAAGAAATCAAACTCGCGTGCAGTACCATAACAAACTAGAAATGTAACTGAAGGGAACAACAGTACCAAAAGTCTCAGCATAGATGATTGTTGTAAAAATAACCAAGTTGCTTTATGTCAAGATCCACTACGAAAATGATCAAAGATGACTGTGGATATAGCCAAGTACCTTGAGTATCACCCCCCTAACACAGGACAACTAAATTATCGCTGTTCTACGAGGAAATGGAGATTGAAGTGTGAGCACCACGGCAACTGAAATGAAGAAAGGAACACAACACTTCATGCACCATTATGGATATTGACTTCTGCTTTACTCCGCTTGATGAGACAGATATAAACGGGTTTATTATAACCCCTGAGCTTAAGGAGCAAAGCTCGATGGGACAATGATGGACATTACCTGAGGAGGTTATGCAAAGGCCATTGGGCCACAAGGCAAACCGATACTCGAACTGAAAGAGGAACAAACTCGACTGAATTGGACACCATTCGACAACATAGAGAAGACTCCAGGTGGAGGAAAGATAGGAGAAACAGAGGATAGCCCAGGCGGGGCATAATTCGAACACCGAGAAAATGTTGGCTAAAAAGGACTTATACACGAATTATGCTGGACAAAATGTACTGGTTGTTGTGCAAGGGAATTCATCTTGTTAGTATTATCCTGTAAAGAGATGTAATGGATGTAAGATGCAGGCCCTAGCCTGTACTACAGTAAAAACATTGAATAAAGGGAAATCGGATAGTCCGGCAGAAAGGACTTACTTAGTATAACCTTGATGGGAAAGCCAACAGGTAGATCCTGCAGCTCGGGAAGTAGCGCTACCCAAGCGAAAGGACAACCCTGGAAGCTCACCCATGAGGTATTGGGAAATGGCCTATCTTGGGCATATAGCCAAGGTCCTTTAGGGGGGAATTGTAAGGGATAAATTGTAAGGTTGCAAATAGGGGGTCAGAATTATGCTGAAGGTAGTGAACTTATCAGTATTAGGAGGGTTTGTATAATTGCCAATGTATGTAACACTTGCTTCTATAGGTATAGGTATAGGGACAAAGAGTGTTAAAAAGACAAGCCTGAAGGCTCTGTGCCTCAATGCGAGGAGTATTCGTAATAAGATGGATGAATTAACTGTGCAGGCAGCTATTCACGATTATGATATAATTGGGATTACAGAGACATGGCTCCAGGGTGACCAAGGCTGGGAACTCAACATCCAGGGTTATTCAACATTCAGGAAGGATAGACAGAAAGGAAAATGAGGTAGGGTAGCCTTGCTGGTTAAAGAGGAAATTAATGCAATAGTAAGGAAGGACATTAACTTGGATGATGTGGAATCTGTATGGGTAGAGCTGCAGAATACAAAAGGGCATAAAACGCTAGTGGGAATAGTGCACAGACCAATAAACAGTTGTAGTGAGGTTGGGGATGGTATCAAACAAGAAATTAGGGATGCGTGCAATAAAGGTACAGCAGTTATCATGGGCGACTTTAATCTACATATAGATTGGGCTAACCAAGCTGGTAACAGTGCGGTGGTGGAGGATATCCTGGAGTGGATTAGGGATGGCTTTCTAGACCAATATGTCTGGGAACCAACTAGAGAGCTGGCCATCCTAGACTGGGTGTTGTGTAATGAGAGAGGAATAATTAGCAATCTTGTTGTGCGAGGCCCCCTGGGAAAGAGTGACCATAATATGGTAGAATTCTTTATTAAGATGGAGAGTGACACAGTTAATTCAGAAACTAGGGTCCTGAACTTAAGGAAAGGTAACTTCGATGGTATGAGACGTGAATTGGCTAGAATAGACTGGCAAATGATACTTAAAGGGTTGACAGTGGATAGGCAATAGCAAACATTTATAGATCACATGGATGAATTTCAACAATTGTACATCCCTGTCTGGAGTAAAAATAAAACGGGGAAGGTAGCTCAACTGTGGCTAACAAGGGAAATTAGGGATAGCGTTAAATCCAAGGAAGAGGCATATAAATTGGCCAGAAAAAGCAGCAAACCTGAGGACTGGGAGAAATTTAGAATTCAGCAGAGGAGGACAAAGTGTCTAATTAGGAAGGGGAAAATAGAATGAGAGGAAGCTTGCAGGGAACATAAAAACTGACTGCAAAAGTTTCTATAGATATGTGAAGAGAAAAAGATTAGTGAAGACCAATATAGGTCCTTTGTAGTCAGAATCAGGTGAATTTATAATGAGGAACAAAGAAATGGCAGACCAATTGAACAAATACTTTGGATCTGTCTTCACTAAGGAAGGCACAAATAACATTCCGGAAATACTAGGGGTTCGAGGGTCTAGCGAAAAGGAGGAACTGAAGGAAATCCTTATTAGTCAGGAAATTGTGTTAGGGAAATTGATGGAATTGAAGGCCGATAAGTCCCCAGGGCCTGATAGGCTGCATCCCAGAGTACTTAAGGAAGTGGCTGTAGAAATAATGGATGCATTGGTCACCATTTTCCAACATTCTATTGACTCTGGATCAGTTCCTATGGACTGGAGGGTAGCTAATGTAACACCACTTTTTAAAAAAGGAAGGAGTGAGAAAACACGGAATTTTAGACCGGTTAGCCTGACATCGGTGGTGGGGAAAATGTTGAAATCAATTGTTTAAGATGAAATAGCAGTGCATTTGGAAAGCAGTGACAGGATCAGTCCAAGTCAGCATGGATTTATGAAAGGGAAATGATAAATCTTCTAGAATTTTTTGAGGATGTAACTAGTAGAGTGGACAAGGGAGAACCAGTAGATGTGTATTTGGACTTTCAAAAGGCTTTTGACAAAGTCCCACACAAGAGATTAGTGTGCAAAATTAAAGCACATGGTATTGGGGGTAATGTATTGACATGGATAGAGAACTGGTTGGCAGACAGGAAGCAGAGAGTCTGAATAAACGGGTCCTTTTCAAAATGGCAGGCAGTGACCAGTGGGGTGCTACAGGGTTCATTGCTGGGACCCCAGCTATTTACAATATATATCAATGATTTAGATGAAGGAATTGAATGTAATGTCTCCAAGTTTGCAGATGACACTAAGCTGGGTGGCGGTGTGAGCTATGAGGAGGATGCTAAAAGGCTGCAGGGTGACTTGGACAGGTTAGGTGGGTGGGCAAATGCATGGCAGATGCAGTATAATGTGGATAAATGTGAGGTTATCCACTTTGGTGGCAAAAACAGGGAGACAGAATATTATCTGAATGGCGACAGATTAGAAAAAGAGGAGGTGCAACGAGACCTGGGTGTCATGGTACATCAGTCATTGAAGGTTGGCATGCAGGTACAGCAGGCAGTGAAGAAGGCAAATGGCATGTTGGCCTTCATAATGAGAGGATTTGAGTATAGGAGCAGGGAGGTTTTACTGCAATTGTACAGAGCCTTGGTGAGGCCACACCTCGAATATTGTGTTCAGTTTTGGTGTCCTAATCTGAGGAAAGACGTTCTTGCTATTGAGGGAGTACAGTGAAGGTTCACCAGACTGATTCCCGAGATGACAGGACTGACATATGAGGAGAGACTGGATCGACTGGGCTTGTATCCACTGGAGTTTAGAAGAATGAGAGTGGATCTCATAGAAATATATAAAATTCTGATGGGATTGGACAGGTTAGAGGCAGGAAGAATGTTTCTGTTGCTGGGGAGTTTCAGAACCAGGGGTCACAGTTTAAGAATAAGGGATAAGCCATTTAGGACCAAGATAAGAAGAAACTTCTTCACTCAGAGAGTGGTTAACCTGTGGAATTCTCTACCGCAGAAAATTGTTGAGGCCAGTTCATTGGATATATTCAAAAGGGAGTTAAATATGGCCCTTACGGCCAAAGGGATCAAGGGGTATAGAGAGAAAGCGGGAAAGGGTTACTGAGGTTGAATGATCAGCCATGATCTTATTGAATGGCGGAGCAGGCTCGAAGGGCCGAATGGCCTACTGCTGCACCTAATTTCTATGGCCCCAAGTTTCCACATGATTTGCTCCTGATTTTTAGGAGCAACTGGTGTAGAACGGAGTATCTTAGAAATCGGAATTCTCGTCATTTAGTCAGTTAGAACACTTTCACTTTGGAACAGAATTTTTTTTCAAAAGGGGGCGTGTCCGGCCACTTACGCCTGTTTTCAAAGTTTCGTCAGTGAAAACTTACTCCAAACTAACTTAGAATGGAGTAAGTGAAGACTTTTGTACGCTCGAAAAAACCTTGTCTACACTTTAGAAAATCAGGCGTAGGTTACAAATCAGGCGTAGGGATTGGTGGGGGGGGCTATTTAAAGGGAAGTTTACAAACATTAAATACTTCAGTTTTACAAATAAAGAGCCATCATCAATAATAAATGATAAATACATCAATAAATCAACCAATAAATCAATCAAAAAAAATTAAAAAGAAATAATTTTTTTTTTAAATCAATAAATAAAACATTTTCTACTTACCGACTGCAGCACCGGGAGCCCTCCAACAGCGTGCTGGGATGCCCCCCTCAGTGTGTCTCTGTCAGTGTCTCTATCTCTCTGTCTGTCTGTGTGTCTCTCATTCTCTGTCTGTCAGTGTCTGTGTTTCTGACAGTGAAGGGAGGGGGAGGAGGGGGGTAGAGGGAGAGAGGGGGGGAGCAGGGGGAGGGATGGGGGAGAAGGGGGAGGGATGGGGGAGAAGTGGGAGGGATGGGGAGAAGAGGGAGGGATGGGGGAGAAGGGGGAGGGATGGGGGAGAAGGGGGGAGAAGGGGGAGAAAGGAGATGTGGGGGAAAGTAGATGGGGGGAGAAGGAGAAGGAGAAGGGGGAGGGGGGAGGGGGGAGAAGGGGGAGGGGGGAGGGGGGAGAAGGGGATAAAGGGCAGAAGGGGGAGAAAGGAGATGGGGAAAGGAGATTGGGGGGGAAGGAGATGGGGGGGAAGGAGATTGGGGGGGGAAGGAGATGGGGGGGGTAGGAGATTGGGGGGGGTAGGAGATTGGGGGGGATAGGAGAAGGGGGAGGGAGGCTGAACGGGCCGGGCCCGAGACTTCGGGCAGGGCCCGTCCCCAGCACCAGATTTACAGGTTGGGGGGGGGGGGAGAGGGAGGTCAGGTCGGATCCAGTCCGGGGGCGGTGGGGGGGGGAAGCGGGTGTCGGGTCCGGTCCGGGGGCGGGCAGCGGGTGTCAGGTCCGGTCCGGTCGGGGGTGGGGGGGCGGGTGTCGGGTCCGGTCCGGGGGGGGTGGAACAGGTGCCGGGTCCGGTCCGGAGGCAGGGGTGGGGGGGGGGGTGCCGGGAGCGGGTGTTGGGTCCGGTCCGGGAGCAGGGCGGAGCGGGTGTCGGGTCCGGTCCAGGAGCGTGGGGAGCGGGTGTTGGGTCCGTTCCGGGGGCGAGGCGTGGGGAGCGGGTGTCGGGTCCAGTCCGGGGGCGGGAAGCGGGAGTCGAGTCGGGTCGGGAGGAAGCAGGAGCTGGCCGTGGGAGGAGCCTTATTCACGCAGCCCCAGTGAGGCCATTCGGTCAGGGCTAGGGGCTGCGTGCGTCGGGTGCCTGGAGCTACTGCACTTGCGTGCCCACTGTAGCGCGCATGTGCAGAGGTCCCGGCACTGTTTTCAGCGCAGGGACCTGGCTCTGCCCCCTACAGCTCCTGCTGCGCTGCGCCGAGGGCCAGAGGACCTGCAGGGAGGTGGAGAATCTGGAGGGTTTTTTTTGGCGCACTTTGTGGCACGAAAAACGGGCGTCCAGGTCGGGACTGCGCCGTTCTAGGTGCGGCTCGAAACTTGGGCCCTATATTTCTATGTTTCTACACATACGCATTAAACTATAGCTTAACCTTAGTAACACTTAAACAGCCGAAGTCAGCAGTTTTGTTTAAAAGTCCCTGAGGAAGAGATAAAGAAGCCAGTACAATCACCCTGGGCGTCGGATAGACTGGGGTAGAGGGCAGAATGGAACAAAACAATGATGAGAGATGGACAGTTGCATGTACCACTCAGAGCCCATCTGATAAGAGTCGACAAATCAATGTAACTTCGCTGGTAACAATAGACCTATCGATGATTTTGTAGGAGGATAGCTCCTCTCCAAAACCTGTATAAATTGTACTTGAAAACTCTTGTATTTCAGAGGTTCCACAACTGATCCTTTCCGTGCATTGCACGTAATAAAACCGGTAAACCTGAGGTTTTGTTTGATTACTTCCGTGTTCATTATACAGTGGGAAGCTGGGTGAGGTGTTGATTAACTATATCAGTTCGTCCACCTTGAGGAAGAGAAGCCTGCTTTTTACCCCAACAGTGTTAACTTGCTGATTATTACTGCCCAATGCTGAGCGGGGAAATTAAAAATTCCCTCATAGAATCATAAACTTTTACAGCCCTGCATCCTAGGGTCTTAAAAGAAGTGGCTGCAGAGATAGTGGATACATTGGTTGTAATCTACCAAAATTCCCTGGATTCTGGAGAGGTCCCAGTGGATTGGAAAACCACAAATGTAGCACCCATACTTAAAAAAGGAGGGAGACAGAAAGCAGGAAACTATAGACCAGTAAGCCCAACATCTGTCATTGGGAAAATGCTACAGTCCATTATTAAGAAGCAATAGCAAGACATTTGGAAAAGCATAATGTAGTCAAGCAGAGTCAGTATGGTTTTATGAAAGGGAAATCATGTTTGACAAATTTGTTGGAGTTCTTTGAGGATGTAATGAGCAAGGTGGATAAGGGGGAACCAGTGGATGTGATGTATTTGGATTTCCCATTGGCAAACAGTGACTTGTGGGGTACCACAGGGATTGGTGCTGGGCCTCAACTATTTATAATCTATATTAATGACTTGGATGAAGGGACCGAGTGTAATGTAGCCAAGTTTGCTGATGATACAAAGATGGTTGGAAAACCAAGTTGTGAGGAAGACACAGAGAATCTGCAAAGGGATATAGACAGGCTAAGTGAGTGGGCAAACATTTGACAAATGGAGTATAATGTGGGAAAGTGTGAGGTTATCCACTTTAGCAGGAAAAATAAAAAAACAAATAAAAAACAAAAAAAACATTCTCCACTTCATTCCCCAGAACCAGGTCTAGCAATGCCTCCTTTCTCGTTGGGCCGTTGGAAACGTACTGATCAGAAAAGTTCTCCTGAACACAATTCAGAAATTTCTCCCCCTCTCTGCCCTTAACACATCATTGTCCCATTTAATATTGGGATAGTTAAAGTCTCCCATTATTACTACTCTATAGTTCATGGACCTCTTCGTAATTTTGCTGCAAATCTGCTCCTCTATCTCCTGCAAATTATTTAGTGAACTATAAAATACACCAAGCAGTGTATTAGCTCCTCCATTGCTTCTTAACTCCAACCAAATAGATATTGTCTTTGGCTCCTCAAGGACATCCTCTCTTTCTAGCACTAATATTTTCTTTAATCAGAACTGCTACTCCTTTTTTCCTTCCCTATTTTTCCTGAATATATTGTACCCAGGAATATTAAGCATCCAATCATCCCCTTTTTTGAGCCTGTTGATATGTCTAGTCCAATTATACTTCAGTTCAGTGTTAACCCCCAAAATATTGCAGGTCAGTAGTGGTGGTGCCATCAAAGACCAGGGGATGTTGCTGGGCTTTCTCTTGTTCAAGATATTTATTACCTCGCATTTATATGATGCCAATGTTACCTGCCACTTTTCAGTCCAAGCCTGGATGTTTTCTACATCCTATTGTAGGTTGCCTTGGATTGTTTCATTATTGGAGAAGTTGTGATTGAACCTGAAACTCTGGAATCATAAGCAAACAGCCCCACTTCTGACCTTATGACGGAGGGAAGATCAATGATAATACACATAAGGATGATTTTCTTGATGATACTTCTCTGAGGAACTGCTGTATCTATGTTCTGGGGCTGCAATGATTGGCCTCCAGCCACTGAAGGGTTTTCCCTTTAACCCTCATTGACATTAGTTTTGCAAGGTCTCCTTGGTGCATTCTCCCATATAGTCAGGTACTTGTCAGTTTATAGCTGTAATGGAAGCTTGATTAGCAGAGCAGTTAGCTTTGGTGCCCAGGACTTCAGCATACAGCCAACACTCTGCCAGAGCCTGTACCCATGCTGTCTCCAATACACACAGCTATTTCTTAGTGAACCAAATTATAGGATACTGGCATATACAATGGTGAGGACCTCAAGATGAGGATAAAAAGGTGTGGTCACTATACTTTTGGCTGAAGGTGCTTACAAACACTTCAGCCTTGTCACTTGCACTCACATGGTGGGTTCCACTATGTTTGAGGACAGGGATATTGATGTAGCCTGCTCCCCCAATTCTCAACTGGGTGTGATGGGGCTAGAGAGCTTTTCTCTGATCTGTTGCTAGTGCCATTATTTGGGTCTATCTGTAGCTTACTGCATTTAGGTGTCAAAATTCGGTACCGCCATTTTTGAGGTGGTGTCACCGCATGAGAAAAATTTTTAATGCCTCGCTTCAGGCGCGGTCCCCAAATTTAAAATTCAGTGTTAACACCTAAAGAATTGATAGCAGCGTACAATCATGGCGTTGCACACTTACCTGGAAGCGCTACGCCATGCTAAGTGGGCTGTTAAGCGTGGGCTCAACATCCTGGAGTTAGGCAGCATTTGGAGCTGCACCACAGACATAGTGTCGCGACCTAGATTCCATTGAGGCATTGATTGAGCACCTCAATGCTTCATGAATGTATTCACTTCCTAAGCACTCACTCAGGCGGTGAGCATGGCAGACCTTGCAGCAGCAGCTCGTCAGCATGCCCATCGATTCATGGACGCCCCACTGGATGCACTCCTTGATGCCCTGGAGAGGCATTGGCAGGTGCTTTGAGGAGATCCCAACCCCAAACTTATTGAAGGCTATGGAGGGAAATAGCAGAGCAAGTGTCTGTGAGTGACATGGTGCCAAGGACAACTATGCAATGCTGAAAAAAGTGGAAAGACCTGATGTGGATATTGGGGGTGAGGATCTTTAATTTCAAACTTCAACATGCTATGCTCTGACCTCAATGTGCACTGTCTGCCAGAAGTAATGTTTCGGAATCCATGTTCTAAGTGGGTGAGACCACAGTCAATGTTCCCATTTGCAGCCTCACCCACTGCAAGGGCCTGTATGCGTTGTTAACCTTGCTACTCAGTTTTTCAGACCCTCATGTTGTTGACTCCTCAGTCTGCATATGCATCTCGAAGACTGTAGCCTCCCCATTACTGTCAGGTCCTGGCTCCCTAATCCCACCATTGCCACAGCGAGTCCACGCAGCGAATGGTACTTGCATCGAAATGTGAAGAATATCAGAGAATAAAATGTACTAAAGTATGTAAGGCACTTGGGACACACTGATTGAAGGCCTCTAACTCCGACTTTCTCTTTAAAGTTACAGTTGAAGCTTGCACACATCCGATGGGAGCAAATGCGGACTATTGAGGGGAGTCAGACCTCCAAGTGCTCATTCCATTGGAGGAACGGATAGCTGCCCTGATGGGCATCCAAGTTGATGCGATGGCGATGGGTGCGGCTGACCCCCGTTGGGACAGTGACGGTATGTTGAGTTCCTTTGCAGCAACCTGCAGGACACTTGGCCCTCACACCTTCAACGTGCAGCTATTTCCATGAGACTGGCATTCACGGATGCCTTTCCCGCTCCTGGCCCCCACCCCTGCAGGTAACCACTGTCTGTGTTTGTACTTTCAAAAGATAAGCCAGATGCACCAGGGCCTTTTTGGGCACCTTCCATGGATGCAGATGGTGGCGACGATGAGGAGGAGCAGGAGGATGACACCTCCTTCGACTTTACGCAGGAGGCTACGCTGTCTGAGAACAGGGCCAGTAGCGCTGTTGATGAAGGGGTAGTGGGGGAGGTGGGGATGGGTGATGCTCCAGGACCCAGTGGCCTCCAGCAACGCAAAGGGTGAGGGGAAGCCCGGGGACCAGCTCCCCGGAGGATGAGTGCACACCTGAGTGATGCTCAACAGCATTCTGATGATGCGTCCGACCAAGAGGTTGTCACAAGACAATCCCTGCAGTTGCACACTGATCTGCTGGGTGCAATAGCAAGGATGCCCCAGAATCTCAATGCACTAACTGTGAGGATGGGGGAGTCTGCCTCAACTATTGCTCATGCCTCTTAGCAGCGCACCAAGCCCATCCTTGATAGATACCAATGGATGCTGAATGCAAACAGTGATCATGGGGTCCCAGACGTAGTAGCACAGACTATGGCTGACGTTGCAGTAGCCATTGAGCACCAGGTCAATGATATTGTAGGCCTCCATGCTCAAATGTCATCAGTGTGTGGTGTCCTGAGTCAGCTCTCTGGTATACTGCAGTCGAGACACTCTTGATGCAGATGCAAATAGATTCAATGGACGCACATACCACTGCCATCCACTTGTTTTGCCTGCTTAACACCTACTTAATGCCCATTTTACTGCTGAATTGACGTATAATGCCCAGATAGCGCCCATTTTGGCACAAAATGGAAATTGAGGAGCTTTTTTAGGAGACTTATCGCCGAGCGTTATTTACCCAATGGGCTTAACGGCGAGAAAAAATATCACCGCCCGCCCACTTTTTTTGGGCGGAATCAGCAGAATGGGCGAATTCAACGCCCATAATATCGCCCAGCGTTACTTTACACATGGATTTAATGCCGAGATTCAATATTAATGCCCGCCCACTGTTTTTTGTCATAAAGAGTATATATATCCAAACTAGCAGTCATGGAGATCGTCCATCGTCAATTTCACCACCTCGCACACATATAGCCCAGAATATCGCTCGCTCAAAAAACCGCCCACAAAACGTGGAACTAACCGGGACGAATTCCAGCAGTGTGGCTGGCATTTGTTAAATCGCACTTTTAAGTGAGGAGCTGATATCGGAAAGATTTGCCTGAAAAAGCGTTGATGTGAGTGACAACGCTGACACACTGCTGTGTGTGTGCAGCTCAGACATCAATGGTGCCCTTCACCTTAGTGCCAGTTGAAGTTTACTTTGATTGATGTTAAGTTGTATTTAACCCTTTCATGGTAAGGAATCACCAGTGTGTAACGGTCTAGCTATCTGAGATAATGCTCAACAAGGTTATGTTCAATAACAAAAGTTTAATATCAACACTGGTCTGAAATCATTAGTATCACAGCCAATAACACCCAACCCCTGCCCACACCCCACTTTTTCCATCATTGACATAAATCACATGGTCAACATGTCCAGCAACACAGGATACAAAGGCAAAGCAGGAGCGTGGTCCCCAGCCCCCATACATTGCAACAAATTGTATACACCCAGATGGAGATACAACACAGCCATCACCTGTGCACATGCACCTCACTTTCCTTACCCCCTCTCCATCTCCCCACTTCTACCCCTTCCCCTCCTCACTCCATGGTGCCTGGCCGGGGAGCTCCTAAGGCAGTGCCTCATTGCAGGGGATGAAGGCAGATGCGGTGGTTGCACAGGTACGGGAGCGGGGAGTGCCGAGGGGGCAGCATTCTCTGATGCAGAAGCAGGATCTTGCTCCTTGCTCTCATCTGTCGTTCGCAGTGGTGGTGCGGAACCTAGGGGTGGAGTGCCACGCTCGGGGACCACTGGGAGGCCTGTGGCAGCTGTATTCCTGGCTATCGCATCCAAGGACTCCACCATGTGCGGAATGTACTCGGTCATGGTGGCCAGGTGTCGGGAAATGCCAGCCAATGCTTCGATGAGCTAGTCACCAATGTCTACAGTCCTCCTAAACAACTGTACCACCTCTCCGCTGTCATGTCGCGCTCGTGGAACAGATCTGCCATGTCCACGAGGCCTCCGCGGGGTCGGCGCCGTCCAGGGGATAAATGGGATGCCCTGTGGAGAGGTTCTTGGGGCCGGCATCTCCAGAGTGGAGGCGGGAATGAATGGAGGACCAATAGATGGCCTTAGGGTGGAAAGGGTTCTGGAGCATGGCGATGCAGGTTCTTTGAAGTCCGTGCTCTCATCCGTCGAGAACAGACTATCGGAGTTCCTCAGCACCAGATGTAGTAGGATCGTCCGCCGACTCCTGCCCCACGCCCCCACCTTCTGGCCTCTGTGGCCTTGACTGTGGCCGTGCTGCTGGCTGAGCTGCAAGACACAAATGAGATTGTTAGAGGAGAAAGGGGTGCTAAGGTGATAAGGTGAGTCCAGTGCTACACACAGCAGATGCACGACAAAAGCACCACTGCTCTCAAAATCATCGTAGACATCACATTTCATCACCATCAACACATTGTGGATTGCAATAATTTTCATTAGGCCAGCATTATTTTTTATGTCACTTTTAGAATTCATCTATCATATATAATTGGTCGGATATGAGTTGGTGTGGCATCTATTGACTTTACATCACGCAATGGTGTAAACTTTACTCACGTGGCATCACTTCAGGGTCTGCAGATGTGTCTGTGGCTGACTGGGGTTGCTTCCCCACGAGTGCTAGCACTTGCTCCTTCATCTCAGTGATGTCGCTGGGGACTGGTGGCACCCCCCCACCCGTTCACCTCTACATGGACCTCATCATCGATAGCTTCTTCTGTAAAAGGTGACAGGATGACATAGCATGAGATCATTGCGTGATATCATTGCTAGGTACTGTCACAGAGACTGAGACAACACATAACCGACAGATGTAATCATGATTATGATGATTATTATCATTCTTTCCCTAAAGACGTACACCCTGACCGCATGCTTTGAGTAAAGCATTCCTCATAAATGTGCAAGACCTCACATCTGCTGATAGTCACTCATGACTGTTACAAATCAAATTATATAAATACATAAGTACATGTAAATCAATGTAATACTTACTCTTGCGGATTCCACAAGGTCGTTCCATTGTTTACGGCATTGGTTGCCCTCACGCACCTCGTTGGTCACCGATGAGACCACCTCTGCTATCTCGGTCCATATCCTCTGGTAGGCCTTTGGGGTGGGCTTCCCACACCCTCCCTGTGTCAAATCACCCCAGCGTGACTCGACCTTCTGCAGGACAGAGGCATTTGCCTCGTCCGAGAAACTCCTGGTTCTTTTGCTGCCTCCAATGTGCTCCTCTCTCACTTCACTGCTCTCTCCAGCGTCAGTCTCCACAACATGCTGTGATACCTCCTCCTCTCCCTCCATTATAGGGCAAATTCGGTCAAATATGTGGCTGGTAACAGCTAATTTTTGTTTTCCTACTGTTGTGAAGCTCCAAAGTCTTCTTCCTTCCTCCCAAAGCAGCCACATCACACCCAACTATGCCTTCAGACCCTCTGAGCTCCCTCTCTCTCTGTCTCCTCTTCTGCGCATGTCATGGTGACCCTTGACCTCCAGAATCGCGGGAATCGAGCGTTGCCATGCCGTTGCTCAGGATGGCCACACTTTATGGCAGGAGGTCAGAAAAATTTAACACTACCGCCCATTTGATATCGCTCACGGTGACACCCATATTCAAAAATGTAAGCTAGATGTTTTGAGAACGGACGAGAAGCCGGCGATCTGAAAACCCTTTTTTATCGCCCACGCTGGAAATAACGCTAATTTTTGGGTGATCAGCTCAAAAGTGGAGGTTCTATTCCATTTTGTATTGCAATGATTTTCATTAGGCCAGCAATATTTCAATGACACTTTTAGAAATCATCTATCATATATGATTGTTCAGATATGAGTTGGTGTGGCTTTACATCATGCAATGGTGTAAGCTTTACTCACGTGGCCTCACTTCAGGGTCTGTAGATGTGTCCATGGCTGTCCAGGGGTGCTTCCCTACGAGTGCTAGAACTTGCTCCTCCATCACAGTGATGTTGCTGGGGACTGGTGTCCCCCCACCCGTTCGCCTCTGCACAGACCTCATCGTCGATAGCTTCTTCTGTAAAAGGTGACAGGACGACATGGCATGAGATCATTGTATGATATCATTGCTAGGTACTGTCACAGACACTGATACAACACATAACCGACAGATGTAATCATGATTATGATGATTATTATCATTCTTTCCCTAAAGACGTATACCATGACCGCATGCTTTGAGTAAAACATTCCCCATAAATGTGCAAGACCTCATATCTGCTGATAGTCACTCATGACTGTTACAAATCAAATTATATAAATACATAAGTACATGTAAATCAATATAATACTTACTCTTGTGGATCCCACAAGGTCGTTCCATCGTTTGCGGCATTAGTGGCCCTCACGCACCTCGTTGGTCACCGATGAGACCACTTCTGCTATCTCGGTCCATATCCTCTGGTAGACCTTTGGGGTGGGCTTCCCACGCCCTCCCTGTGTCAAATCACCCCAGCGTAACTCGACCTCCTGCAGGACAGAGGCAATTGCCTCATCCGAGGACCTCCTTGCTCTTTTGCGGCCTCCAATGTGCTCCTCTCTCACCTCACTGCTCTCTCCAGCGTCAGTCTCCACAGCGTGCTGAGATGCCTCCTCCTCTCCCTCCATTATAGGGCAAATTCGGTCAAATATGTGGCTGGTAACAGCTCATTTTTGTTTGCCTACTTGCTATGAAGCTCTAAAGTCTCCCCCCTTTTTCCCAAAGCAGCCACACCACACCCAGCCACGCCTTCAGTCCCTCTGAGCTCCCTCTCTGTCTCCTCTTC
This sequence comes from Pristiophorus japonicus, assembly GCF_044704955.1. Taxonomy (NCBI): domain Eukaryota; kingdom Metazoa; phylum Chordata; class Chondrichthyes; family Pristiophoridae; genus Pristiophorus; species Pristiophorus japonicus. The sequence continues at coordinate 106,059,410 of NC_091978.1, read as the reverse complement.
TGCGCATGTCATGGTGACCCTTGTCCTCCTGAATCACGGGAATCGTGCATTGCCATGCCGTTGCTAAGGATGGCCACACTTTACGGCAGAAAGTCAAAAAAATTTAACGCTACCGCCCATTTGATATCAGTCACGGTAACGCCCATGTTCAAAAGTGGAGACTAGGTGTTTTGAGAATGGGCGAGAAACCGACGATCTGAAAATCCTTTTTTACCGCCCGCGCCGGAAATAACGCCCATTTTTGGACGATAAGCACAAAAGTGGAGGTTCTAGCTCATGAGGTTTAAAAACTAGTTGCACTTGTATGACCCACTAAACACTCGCTTGATAGTCAACAGAGATGGCTCGGTTGTTGCATTGTGAGTTCATGTAAATTGTTGCACTTGGATGAACGATGCAACAATTATTTGGTACTCACTAGAGAGTACCTTGTTACAAAATGAACTGATGTTAATAGTTGCACTTGAATGTCTATGAGAATGTTTGAAGGGGTTTTGTGGGTATGTCGATGTGTTGGGGATGAATTTTTTGTCTTGTGCTTGTTTTTAACACATATGATTTATGTTTGCAATAAACTAAATTTGGATTGTATACATGATGATGCAGTGATTATTAAAGACGGAGGGTTGCAGGGTGGGTAGCGATATGTTGAGTTGATGCCCACAAGTATAGGCTGGCCATTCGGCACATCAAGAATCATTCAATGGAATCGATGAGCGATGAGTCTCTGACGAGCAACCCCTCCAGTCGCAGCAGTGTCATGCTGCCTCCTCCTTAGCTGAAGCTCCTCCTCATCTTCGTCCTCCTCCTGAGGTGGATCATCCATCCCTGATGGTAATGGTTTTCCCCTCATAATGGCCAGGTTGTGCAGCATGCAGCAGACAATGGTGAACATGGAGACTATCAGGTGAGTACTGGAATGGCTCACCACAGCGGTCAAGGCAGCAGAAACCCTGCTTCAGAACCCCGATAGTTTGCTCGATAATGGCCCAGGTTGTGGTATGGCTGCTGTTGTAGCGATGCTCTGCAGGGGTGGTGGGATAGCAGAGGGGTAACATCAGGCAGGAGGCCACACCATATCCTTTGTCACCCAGGAGCCAGCCACAGCCTTCATGCGGTGGCTTGAAGAGGCGTGGCACACTGGTCTCCCGCAGGATAAAGGCATCTTGGCAGTTGCCAGGATATCAGGCATTGACAGCGAGGATCATCTGCCTGTGATCGCAGACTAGCTGTACGTTGAGGGAGTGTAAACCATTGTGATTCCGAAAGGCCTCTCCATTGTGGGGTGGGGCCCTCAATGCCACATGTGTACAATCAATGGCTCCTTGAACCCTGGGGAAGCCTATTAACTTGGCAAAGTCATGGGTGCGCTCATCCTGGTCTTCCCTTGACATGCTGAACTTGATGTACTCCATTCGTTTGCCGTAGAGAGCGCCAGTCATCTGTGAATGCAGCTATTTACTGCAAACTGCGAGATGTTGTATGTATCACCTACAGAAGATTGGAAGTAGCCGGTAGCATAGAAGTTCAGTGCTGCTGTCATTTTCACTGTCACTGACAGCTAGGTCCTGGTGCCGATGTCAGCTGCCGGGTATCTCTACAGAAGGTTGCAAAGCTCCGTCACAACCTCCTTGCGAAACCTCAGCCTTATTAAGCAGTGTTCCTCGGACATCTCAAGATATGAGTAATACGCACGGTAAACCCTGCCTGTGTACGGCCTCCTACTCCGCTGTCTGGGGTGTCTTCTCTGGGGAAGATCCACATTTGGCTTTACCTGTCTCTGCAACTGGTGCCTTCCAAATCGGTGCTGCAGGACAACATGGTGTGCAATCACTGCCCCCATCACTTGGCAGAGGTCACAGCAAAATGGAACTTACAAATTTTCCCGATGTGGAACCCAATGCGTCCAAGATACTAGTAGTCAATCTGACGAGTCAACAGCAGTACGACGCCAACACCCTACTCTCGGTGTGGTAGGTGGTCCGAGGCCTGGTTGGGAGCAGGCATTGGGAGAGTCAGTGGTCCACCGGGGTTCACACAGGTGCGGATGGAATCCTGACTAAGGCATTGAAGTATGGCGGAGAGGCACTACTGACGCGAATACACAACCTCATCTCTCTCATCTGGAGGGAGGAGAGCATGCCAGCAGATCGCAGAGATGCAGCGATTGTAACCATCTTCAAAAAAGGCGAAAACTCCGACTGCGGCAACTACAGAGGAATCTCCCTGCTATCAGCTACTGGGAAAGTTGTCGCTCGAGTCCTCCTCAACCGCCTTCTCCCTATGGCCAAGGAGTTCCTCCCAGAGTCACAGTGCGGATTCCGTCCTCTACGTGGCACAACAGACATGATTTTTGCAGCGCGACAGCTGCAGGAAAAATGCAGGGAGCATCGCCAGGCCCTATACATGGCCTTCTTTGACCTTACAAAGGCCTTTGACACTGTCAACCGTGAGAGCCTATGAAAGGTCCTCCTCCATTTTGGATGGCCCCAAAAGTTCGTCACCATCCTCCACCAGCTCCACGACGACATGTGATCCTTACCAACGGATCCATCATAGACCCAATCCATGTCTGGACCGGGGTCAAACAGGGCTGCGTCTTTGCCCCAACCCTCTTCTCAATCTTTCTTGCCGCCATGCTCCACCTCACAGTCAACAAGCTCCCCACTGGAGTGGAACCAGACTACAGAACCAGTGGGAACCTGTTCAACCTTCACCGTCTCCACACCAGGTCCAAGACCACCCTCACCGCACAGCACTGCCCCCCAGTTATCAAGATCCATGACACGGCCCTGGACACGGTGGACCACTTTCCATATCTCAGGAGCCTCCTATCAACAAGAGCAGGCATCAACGACGAGATCCAACACTGCCTCCAATGCGCCAGTGCAGCCTTCGACTGCCTGAGGAAAAGAGTGTTTGAAGACTAGGCCCTCAAAACTGCCATCAAACTCATGGTCTACAGGGCTGTAGTAATACCCGCCCCCCTGTATGACTCAGAGACATGGACCATGTACAGTAGACACCTCAAGTCATTGAAAAAATTTCACCAATGATGTCTCCACAAGATCCTACAAATCCGCTGAGAGCACAGACACACTAACATCAGTGTCCTCATCCAGGTTAACATCCCCAGCATTGAAGCACTGACCACACTTGATCAGCTCCGCTGGGCAGGCCACATTGCTCGCGCGACAGACACGAGACTCTCAAAGCAAGCGCTCTACTCGGAGCTCCTTCATGGCAAACGAGCCAAAGGTGGGCAGCGGAAACATTACAAGGACACTCTCAAAGCCTCCCTGATAAAGTGCGACATCCCCACTGACACCTGGGAGTCTCTGGCCAAAGACCGCACTAACTGGAGGAAGCGCATCCGGGAGAGCGCTGAGCACCTCGAGTCTCAACGCCGAGAACATGCAAAAATCAAGCGCAGGCAGCGAAAAGAGCGTGCGGCAAACCAGTCCCACCCACCCCTTCCCTCAACGACTATCTATCCCACCTCTGACAAAGTCTGTAGCTTTCGTATTTATTAAGCTCATAATAAAGTAATGCAACTGAGAACTGTAGACAATCAGTAAATGTGACCTTAGCTCCTTTATTCAAACTCCAGAATGCTAGTACAGCATGGGAGGCCTGCTTATATACAGTGCTCCCAAGGAATGCTCAGATCCCTTGGAACACCAACAGGTAAGCCCTCTGGTGGCGCTATGATACAGGTTATCTAGGGTTGCATACATAACATCACTCCCTTCCAAAGCCAATAGTACACTTATTTACAGGGTGAGACGATCTGGGGCTTTTTGCTCCCTTGTCGATTGCCTCGATACAAATGCGGGTGTGGGTGAGTTGGTCGGTTTTTCGCTGGGCTGCTGGGCAGCTGGCCTTGCTGGGCTGCTAGGGATGATGAGTTCAGCTTCGTGGTCAACTATGATGTCAGTTGCCACTTGTGTGTGTGTTGGAGGGTTGAAGTTGGTGGTGTCCTCTTTGAGTTGCTCGTGGCTGTCTGTGAATCGCAGTTTGGTTTGATCCAAATGTTTTCTGCAAATTAGTCCATTGGCAAGTTTGACCTGAAACACCCTACTCCCTTCTTTGGCTATGACGGTGCCAGCAAGCCATTTGGGACCATGTCCATAGTTGAGTACAAATACAGGGTCATTGACGTCAATATCACGTGACATGTTTACGCGATCATGGTACATGCTTTGTTGATGCCGCCTGCCCTCGATGTGGTCATGGAGATCAGGGTGGACAAGAAAGAGCCTTGTTTTGAGTGCCCTTTTCATGAGCAGCTCAGCTGGGGGAACCCCGGTGAGCGAGTGGGGTCTGGTGCGGTAGCTGAGCAGGACTTGGGACAGGCGGGTCTGCAGGGAGCCTTCCGACACACGTTTCAAGCTTTGCTTGATGGTTTGGACTGCCCGTTCTGCCTGGCCATTGGATGCAGGTTTGAACGGGGCAGATGTGACGTGCTTGATCCCATTGCGGGTCAGAAATTCCTTGAATTCAGCGCTGGTGAAGCACGGCCCATTGTCGCTGACAAGAACATCAGGCAGACCGTGCGTGGCGACCATGGCTCCTAGGCTTTCGATGGTGGCAGTGGACGTGCTTACAGACATTATTACACATTCAATCCATTTTAAATAAGCATCCACAACAATCAAAAACATTTTGCCGAGAAACGTGCCTGCAAATTCAACGTGGATCCGAGACCACTGTTTGGAGAGCCACGACCACAAACTTAGTGGTGCCTCTCTGGGTGCATTGCTCAGTTGAGAGCAAGTGTTGCACTGGTGCACGCATGACTCGAAATCAGAGTCGATGTCGGGCCACCACACACAGGATCTGGCTATGGCTTTCATCATTACTATGCCTGGGTGGGTGCTGTGTAGGTCACGTATGAACATTTCCCTGCCTTTCTTAGGCAAAACCACACGATTACCCCACAAAAGACAGTCCGCCTGTATGGACATTTTGTCTTTGCGCCGCTGGAACAGCTTGATCTCTTCATGCATCTCCGTGGTACGCTGGACCAGCTCCCATGGAGGATATAGTTTTTTACAAAGGACAGTAAAGGATCCTGGCTGGTCCAGGTCCTGATCTGGCAGGTCGTAATTGGTGACTTTTCATTTTCGAATGCATCCATCACCAAGAGCAAGTCTGCAGGCTGTGCCATTTCCACTCCGGTGGTGGGCAATGGTAGCTGACTGAAAGCATCAGCGCAGTTTTCTGTGCCTGGTCTGTAGCGGATTACATAGTTGTATACAGACAGCGTGAACATAAGAACATAAGAACATAAGAATTAGGAACAGGAGTAGGCCATCTAGCCCCTCGAGCCTGCTCTGCCATTCAACAAGATCATGGCTGATCTGGCCGTGGACTCAGCTCCACTTACCCGCCCGCTCCCCATAACCCTTAATTCCCTTATTGGTTAAAAATCTATCGATCTGTGACTTGAATACATTCAATGAGCTAGCCTCAACTGCTTCCTTGGGCAGAGAATTCCACAGATTCACAACCCACTGGGAGAAGAAATTCCTTCTCAACTCGGTTTTAAATTGGCTCCCCCATATTTTGAGGCTGTGCCCCCTAGTTCTAGTCTCCCCAACCAATGGAAACAACCTCTCTGCCTCTATCTTGTCTATCCCTTTCATTATTTTAAATGTTTCTATAAGATCACCCCTCATCCTTCTGAACTCCAACGAGTAAAGACCCAGTCTACTCAATCTATCATCATAAGGTAACCCCCTCATCTCCGGAATCAGCCTAGTGAATCGTCTCTGTACCCACTCCAAAGCTAGTATATCCTTCCTTAAGTAAGGTGACCAAAACTGCACGCAGTACTCCAGGTGCGGCCTCACCAATACCCCATACAGTTGCAGCAGGACCTCCCTGCTTTTGTACTCCATCCCTCTCGCAATGAAGGCCAACATTCCATTCGCCTTCCTGATTACCTGCTGCACCTGCAAACTAACTTTTTGGGATTCATGCACAAGGACCCCCAGGTCTCTCTACACCGCAGCAAGTTGTAATTTCTCCCCATTCAAATAATATTCCCTTTTACTGTTTTTTTTCCCAAGATGAATGACCTCTCACTTTCCGACATTGTATTCCATCTGCCAAACCTTAGCCCATTCGCTTAGCCTATCTAAATCTCTTTGCAGCCTCTCTGTGTCCTCTACACAACCCGCTTTTCCACTAATCTTTGTGTCATCTGCAAATTTTGTTACACTACACTCTGTCCCCTCTTCCAGGTCATCTATGTATATTGTAAACAGTTGTGGTCCCAGCACCGATCCCTGTGACACACCACTAACCACTGATTTCCAACCCAAAAAGGACCCATTTATCCCGACTCTCTGCTTTCTGTTCGCCAGCCAATTCTCTATCCATGCTAATACATTTCCTCTGACTCCGCATACCTTTATCTTCTGCAGTAACCTTTTGTGTGGCATCTTATCGAATGCCTTTTGAAAATCTAAATACACCACATCCATCAGTACACCTCTATCCACCATGCTCATTATATCCTCAAAGAATTCCAGTAAATTAGTTAAACATGATTTCCCCTTCATGAATCCATGCTGCGTCTGCTTGATTGCACTATTCCTATCTAGATGTCCCACTATTTCTTCCTTAATGATAGTTTCAAGCATTTTCCCCACTACAGATGTTAAACTAACCGGCCTTTAGTTACCTGCCTTTTGTCTGCCCCTTTTTTAAACAGAGGCGTTACATTAGCTGCTTTCCAATCCGCTGGTACCTCCCCAGAGTCCAGAGAATTTTGGTAGATTATAACGAATGCATCTGCTATAACTTCCGTCATCTATTTTAATACCCTGGGATGCATTTCATCAGGACCAGGGGACTTGTCTACCTTGAGTCCCATTAGCCTGTCCAGCACTGCCCCCCTAGTGATAGTGATTGTCTCAAGGTCCTCCCTTCCCACATTCCTGTGACCAGCAATTTTTGGCATGGTTTTTGTGTCTTCCACTGTGAAGACCGAAGCAAAATAATTGTTTAAGGTCTCAGCCATTTCCATATTTCCCATTATTAAATCCCCCTTCTCATCTTCTAAGGGACCAACATTTACTTTAGTCACTCTTTTCCGTTTTATATGTCTGTAAAAGCTTTTACTATCCGTTTTTATGTTTTGCGCAAGTTTACCTTCGTAATCTATCTTTCCTTTCTTTATTGCTTTCTTAGTCATTCTTTGCTGTCGTTTAAAATTTTCCCAATCTTCTATTTTCCCACTAACCTTGGCCACCTTATACGCATTGGTTTTTAATTTGATACTCTCCTTTATTTCCTTGGTTATCCACGGCTGGTTATCCCTTCTCTTACCGCCCTTCTTTTTCATTTTTCATTCATGGAATATATTTTTGTTGAGCACTATGAAAGAGCTCCTTAAAAGTCCTCCACTGTTCCTCCATTGTGCCACCGTTTAGTCTGTGTTTCCAGTCTACTTTAGCCAACTCTGCCCTCATCCCACTGCAGTCCCCTTTTTTTAAGCATAGTACGCTCGTTTGAGACACTACTTCCTCACCCTCAATCTGTATTACAAATTCAACCATACTGTGATCACTCATTCCGAGAGGATCTTTTACTAGGAGATCGTTTATTATTCCTGTTCATTACACAGGATCAGATCTAAGATAGCTTGCCCCCTTGTAGGTTCTGTAACATACTGTTCTAAGAAACAATCCCGTATGCATTCTATGAATTCCTCCTCCAGGCTACCCCGTGCGATTTGATTTGACCAATCGATATGTAGGTTAAAATCCCCCATGATTACTGCCTTTCCTTTTTCACATGCCTTCATTATTCCCTTGATTATTGCCCGCCCCACCGTGAAGTTATTATTTGGGAGCCTATAAACTACGTCCACCAGTGACTTTTTCCCCTTACTATCTCTAATCTCCACCCACAATGATTCAACATTTTATTCATTAGAGCCAATATCGTCTCTCACAACTGCCCTGATATCATCCTTTATTAACAGAGCTACCCCACCTCCTTTCTCTTCTTGTCTCTCTTTCCGATAGACAAAGATGAGCACCCATCTTTGGATGCCGGCAGAGGCATTGATGTTAATCCCTTTGCTCTCTGAAAATAGCGATATGAGCGGCTTATGGTCAGTTTCTAACTAAAACTTGAGACCAAACAGATACTGGTGCATTTTTTTCACCCCGTAAACGCATGCCAGAGCTGCTTTTTCAATCATGCTATCGGCCCTTTCGGCCTTGGACAAACCCCTGGGCACATAGGTGACCGGCTGCAATGTTCCCGATTCCTGATTGTTGTAACACACACCCGACCCTGTATGAAGATGCATCGCAAACTAGCACTAAACATTTATATGGGTCATAGAGAACAAGCAGTTTGTTGGAGCATAACAGATTTCTGCCTTTCTCAAAAGCAGCCTCTTTTGATTTCCCCCATACCCAGTCATCTCCCTTGCGTAGGAGCACATGTAGGGGTTCTAGCAATGTGCTTAACACGGGTAGGAAATTACCGAAATAGTTGAGGAGTCCCAGGAACGACCGCAGCTCCGTCACATTCTGTGGTCTCGGCACGTTCTTGATGGCCTCCGTCTTGGCATCGGTGGGTCTGATGCCGTCTGCCGCGATTCTTCTCCCTAAGAACTCCACCTCTGGCGCCAGGAAAACACACTTCGAGCGTTTCAACCTGAATCCCACACGATCTAGCCGTCTTAGAACCTCTTCCAGGTTCTTCAAGTGTTTGATGGTGTCCCGACCTGTAACCAGTATGTTGTCCTGGAAAACCACGGTGCACGGAACCGATTTTAGCATGCTCTCCATGTTCCTTTGAAAAATTGCCGCTCGAATCCCAAACGGGCATCTATTGTAATGAACAGACCTTTGTGCGTGATGATGCAGGTGAGGCCTTTCAAAGATTCCGCCAGCTCCCGAGTTATGTAAGCCGAGGTCAGGTCCAATTTGGTGAACGTCTTTTCTCCAGCCAGGGTTGCAAATAGGTCGTCTGCCTTGGGTAGCGGGTACTTATCATGTAGCGAAAAATGGTTAATTGTTACTTTATAGTCCCCATAAATTCTGACCATGCCGTCGCCTTTGAGAACCGGAACAATCAGACTGGCCTACTCGTTGAACTCCACCGGCACGATGATGCCTTCTCGCTGCAGCCTGTCCAACTCAATTTCCACTTTCTCTCATATCATATATGGCACCGTCTGTGCCTTGTGGTGGATGGGTCGTGTACTGGGAACCAAGTGGATCTGCACTGTTGCCCCTGAGAAACTTCCAATGCCTGGCTCAAACAACGACAGGAACTTGCTCAGAACCTGGGCACATGAGGCGTCATCGACGGACGAGAGCGCTCGGATGTTGTCCCAGTTCCAGCGGATTTTTCCCAGCCAGCTTCTGCCGAACAGTGGGGGGCCATCTCCCGGTACAATCCTTAGTGGGAGTTCATGCACTGCTCCATCATAGGAGACTTTTACTGCTGCGCTGCCAATAACAGGGATCAGTTCTTTTGTTTAAGTTCTTAGCTTGGTATGAATGGGGCTAAACTTGGGCCTGTGTGCCTTGTTGCACCACAGCCTGTCGAAGGCCTTTTTGCTCGCACACGTGTCCAGTTCTATGGATACTGGAATTCTGTTCAGTTTGACTTTTAGCATGATTGGTGGACATTTCATGGTGAAGGCGTGTACCTGGTACACTTCTGCCTCCTCGGTTCGAGTCTCTAGCTCAGCCTGATCCACCATGGATCGATCCTCTTCTGCAACGTGGTGGTTTGCTGGGTTTGCAGCTCGTCTGCACATTCGCTGGAGGTGTCCCATTGTTCCACAGCCTTTGCACACATAGTGTTTGAAGCAGCATTGATGGGCCCGATGATCACCTCTGCAGCGCCAACAAGGTGCTAACTGCCTCGCATTAACGATTGATGGCGGACTCTGGGTCATCTGAGGTCATGCAGCTGCCGGCGTGTATGTTCTGCCATATGCATTCCTGGCTGAAAACGACATTACTTTATGTATAGACTAGCCGAAACCTCTTTATGCTGCAAAATTTGTTTGGTGTTATCGCTGGTGGACATAAATGCCTGGGCTATCGTTATGGCTTTGCTCAGATTCGGTGTTTCAACAGTCAATAGTTTGTGAAGGATAACCTCATGGCCAATGTCAAGCACAAAAAAGTCTCTTAGCATTTGCTCAAGGAATCCATTGAATCCGCAATGTCCTGCAAGGTGCCATAATTCAGCGACGTAGCTCGCCACTTCCTGGCCTTCAGACCGTTGACACGTGTAGAATCGATACCTTGCCATTCAGAACGCTTTCCTTCGGATTTAGGTGCTCCCGGACCAGCGTACACAGTTCTTCATGGGATTTGGTTGTTGGTTTCACCGGAGCTAGAAGATTCTCCATGAGGCCATAGGTTGTTGCCCCACAGACGGTAAGGAGGATCGCCCTTGTTTGGCAGTGTTCTCATCCCCTTCCAGCTCGTTGGCCACGAAGTATTGGTCGAGTCGCTCCATGAAGGCCTCCCAATCATCCCCTTCTGAGAATTTCCCCAGGATACCAACAATTCTTTGCATTTTCACGTGGTTGTTCGTTATCTCGTCGCCAGTTGTTAAACTCATCATAAAGTAATGCAACTGAGTACTGTAGACAATGAGTAAGTGTGACCTTTGTTCCTTTATTCAAACTCCAGAGTGCTGGTACAGCATGGAAGGCCCGCTTATATACAGTGCTCCCAAGGGATGTTGGGATCCCTTGGGTTTCCAACAGGTAAGCCCTCTGGTGGTGGTATAATACAGGTTGCCTAGGGTTGCATACATAACAGTATTGGACTGTTTAGCCACCAAAGAACTCACTTCAGGAGTGGAAGCAAGTCTTCCTCGATTCCGAGGGACTGCCTATGATGATGATGATGACTCTCGGTGTGAGCATCAAATGCAGCACTGACCGAGACCTCTGAGCCCCGGCTGCAACTCTCTTTAAATAACGCCCCAGATTAGTTTCTCCACCTTGTGCAGTCCAACTTTTTCAGGCATCCTCAGCACCAGCCATTAAGTGAAGCGGCAAAAGTGAATGTGGCGAGAAGGCGCCAAGGAGGCGTTGCACATGTACTGACATCATGATTTCCATGGTGTTAGCTGGTGGGACATAATGTTTTAACACCCTTAAAAAGTGACCACCGAATTTTGCATCGGGAGTGAACACCACCCAGTGCCACTCCTAACCACCTAACTCCCAGTTAAAACTAACATCAGCGTTATCAGCAGGTATTAGCACCCGAATTTCGACCCCTTAATGTTTAGCATGCAGGTAGCCCTGAGTTGTAGCTTCACTAAGTTGGTACCTCATTCTAAAGTATCACTGGTGCTGGTCCTGGCACACCCTGTACACTCTCCATTGAAGCAGGATTGATATTTATGCATGATTAATCTTTAGAAAATCATGATCTGTCAGTGTGAAGTCGCCAAATTATGCTTTATACCTCTTCCTGCAATACAGCAATAGCAAAACTAATTGTGAACTTATTGGGGGAGAAATTCGGTTGAGTCTCATTTGGAGCGGTAACCCAGGCCGAGCGATAATTTTAGCGCCTTGAAAAAATTTGCGCCCTCCATCCAGGAATTCGCCAGAATCGGTCGAAGAGCTGACAGGGGTTCTAAATCAGCTGTTGCACAATAGAGCTGGGGGGCCGCTAACTAAAATGCTGGCACTAAATTTAATTGAGTCATTGCGCATGTGCTGAACTCCGATTCAGATCCTGGGAAAAGCTGAGTCTTAAAGGCACGGCATAGTAATGCACCCATTAACGTTTTCAAAATCACTTTTTCTCGAGCTGAACTCTTATTTCCGTCTGTCACTGCAAACTCAGAAGCTCACCACTGTGCAGTGTGTAAACGTTGCGCTGACTCTGACTTCTGACGGAAGCGCTTCCTCATCCCTTTAAGTAGCCACCAGTTAAAGACTCTGCAAGCCAGTACTGCCTGTTTTTCCAGACGTTGTTCTCGCACCTAACTTTACGACGGGACCGTGTGGGCGTTGCACCAGGAATATGTCATGATCAGAGTGATTGTCAGCAGCCAGGTGCTACTGGTTTGTGCCCCCGATGAACCTCTAATGAATTTTCGGTCAGAGTGCTAAATGTTGCGCTCCCGGTCCGTAGCCTCTTACGCTCCCATTAACGCCCTCTCTGGTTGCTAACTGAGGCATCAGACAACCGGAAATCCATTATGAATGCTGATGCTGAGAGACATCTCTTAGAAAAATTAAATAGAAGATATTAGTGGACGTCTTTCATCTTATTTGACAGTTTGATGTTTGACTTTTTGATGTTTCAGTGTTTGATAGTTGATTGTTTTGTTGATTGGTTATGTTAAAATTGCACCAGATCTTGTTCAGTTTTTTTAAGGTCAGGTACTGTGCAGTACGGTTCTTGTCCGAACGGTAAAGTAGCTATTTTTAAAAATGTATTTTTTATATACATATTGTACTGCATAAATAAATCATTATGAATGTTTATTAAGCGTTTATTCACCTGATTGTCTCTAAATACTAATTTATCAGTTAGTAATACCATGCTCCAGGTATTAAGTGTAGTAATTACTATAATATTCTATAGACATTGATTTTAAAATCTGATGTAATAAAAAACAGATATAATTTGTGATTTGAATGTATTTCTGTTACTGAAAGTTTAGATACTTAGAAAATAATAGAATCAGAGGGGTATCTTATGCTCTTTAAAACTTATTTCTTCTACAGCCTGTTATTCTATAAAATCTGTGTAGACTTCCTAATATAATATTGAACATGGCTGATGTAATTCCTATATTGACCCATGGAATCCAACTGACTTACCTGAACTGACGTAAAGATATTGACAGAAGCCTCCAGGATATATGCCAGACTAAAAGACCGCTGAATAAAGAGCTGTCAATCAATCAAATTTAAAGGCATAAAGGTAAGAGACGTTTGTATACTATTCTGATGTGCAAGAGTTCACACCTTGTCCAGGTCTTGTATATCTTTAATTTGATTAGCACCTGGAACAGAATTCTGTATCCTTTGAGCTGCTCCTAGAGGTGGGCACCAGAGGGACTGGAGTGCATCATCACCCCCAGCAACCAAATTTAAATTTGATTTTATGTTTTAAAGTTTAATTTGTTTTAATTGCCGGTGTTTTAGTGTCCCCCTCCCCTGTTATAGGGAGCACTTGGAAAAAAAATTGATTTTAGTGCCCAAAAAAAACCCAAAAAACAAAAAAATACAAAAACCCCCCCCCCAAAAAAACACAAAAAAAGGGGCCTTGAAAATGTTTGGTGTGTCCCCCAGATCGGGGGGCACGATTTAATATTAGTTGTTTTTCTTCTAAAAGAGTTGAGCTGCTCCTGCTCCGCCACTATAACCTCACTGGAAGTGCAGCAGAAACCCCATTTACACATGGACAGAATTCCTGCTTTTGTTAAAATGACAAAATCAATTCCATGCTTTAACTTTTCCTTGTTATGAACAGGTTCAGTTGTACCATGTTTAATTAAGGTGACTCTTGAATTTTTAAAGTCCCTCCCATCCAACACCTTGGCTACATTGCAAAGCACTAATGGTAAGAAATAAATCAAGGCAATTTTAATCTAATCTGCCTGGTGGGAAATAGATGGGATCGGGTTGCACGCCATTTTGACACCCCACTCCATTTTACTCTCCATTGAAGTCAATGGAGAGTAAAATTGGGCAGACTGTCAAACCGGAGTTCGACCCGATCCCGTCAATTTACCCCTAGGGGGATTAAGTTACAATTACCCCCATCGCAGTCAATGTCTGCCATCACTTCTGTCTGAACATCCCAGGAATAGCCCTGCCCATCCTGAAATTGAGGTGAGAAATATTGGGAAATCCTGCCCGTGAACTCACCTTCGCCAAGGAATCTATAATAGTCCTTTAATCAATGCTTATTTATCTAGCATTAACATCACTTTCCCGATGGCTAGAAAATTGATTCAGTGAGACATATAGACCAAGAAGGTCCCAGATTCAATCCTCAATCTATGCTGTTAACTTATCTCAGCTTGTCTGGTGATGGAACTATTACAATTAGCATCGGCATCCCTGGATTCGAGAGGGCAAAATTATTCAGTAATTCCTGTTCCTGATGCTTGGATGTGTGTGCATCGAGTGGGAAGAGTGGCAGGCTCGGCTATGGTGCCAAGTCAGTAGCCTGCAGACACGCATGGTTAAGGCTCACACATAAAGAATTGCATTTGGAGGTGAGCCCAGTAGAGCCCAGTGTCACTGGAACCATCCCAAACAGGGATCAGTGGCTGCAGTTTTGTGCTTCTGTCCTCACCAACCCATGATTCACCCCCACCCCACCACCCCCCACCCACTGCCGCCACCCGCCTCCCCACCACCTCCCCCCCATCCATTCATTTTAATGGACAGCAAAATCATGGGATAGCAAGTGCACAAGCAGAAAACCCTGATCAGTATCTTAAAGAAAGGCAACAGAGGGAGAGCCCTCTTTCATTCTGTAGTTTCACCCATCTTCCGTTAGCCCTCGCCAAGCTCAGCTCGTCCAAGAGACATAACTCTTGCTCCCACAATCCCTTCACACCCAACGAATTGTTGGTCAACTATCTTTCCTGGCCCCTCCACTCATTGACATTGTAAATGGCTCCCTTTGCTCAGATACCCTTCCTCTCCCTTTCAAAACCAACATCATCACCAACTTCATCACCCCCTGACCCACCTATCCTGTCCAATTACCACACCATTTCTAAAGTCTTTTTCCTCTTTAGGGGGCTTGAATTCATTGTTACCTTCGAAATCCATTTCCACCTCTCCCATTTCAAATCCTTTCAGTCTAGCCTCTGCCCTGCTCACAGCATCAAGATCATTCCGGTCAAAGTCACCAAAGAAATCCTCCACTTCGATGGTGAGTTATCAGTTATCCATCCTTTTCCTCCTTGACATTGTGGCATTTGGAAAACTTGACCACACCATTCTCTTCGACCACCTCTTCTTTGTGGTCCAGCTGGGAACTCAACATCCAAGGGTATTCAACATTCAGGAAGGATAGAATAAAAGGAAAAGGCGGTGGGGTAGCATTGTTGGTTAAAGAGGAGATTAATGCAATAGTTAGGAAGGACATTAGCTTGGATGATGTGGAATCTATATGGGTAGAGCTGCAGAACACCAAAGGGCAAAAAACGTTAGTGGGAGTTGTGTACAGACCTCCAAACAGTAGTAGTGATGTTGGGGAGGGCATCAAACAGGAAATTAGGGGTGCATGCAATAAAGGTGCAGCAGTTATCATGGGTGACTTTAATATGCATATAGATTGAGCTAACCAAACTGGAAGCAATACGGTGGAGGAGGATTTCCTGGAGTGCATAAGGGATGGTTTTCTAGACCAATATGTCGAGGAACCAACTAGGGGGGAGGCCATCTTAGACTGGGTGTTGTGTAATAAGAGAGGATTAATTAGCAATCTTGTTGTGCGAGGCCCCTTGGGGAAGAGTGACCATAATATGGTGGAATTCTACATTAGAATGGAGGATGAAACAGTTAATTCAGAGACCATGGTCCAGAACTTAAAGAAGGGTAACTTTGAAGGTATGAGGCGTGAATTGGCTAGGATAGATTGGCGAATAATACTTAAGGGGTTGACAGTGGATGGGCAATGGCAGACATTTAGAGACCGCATGGATGAACTACAACAATTGTACATCCCTGTCTGGCATAAAAATAAAAAAGGGAAGGTGGCTCAACTGTGGCTATCAAGGGAAATCAGGGATAGTATTAAAGCCAAGGAAGGGGCATACAAATTGGCCAGAAATAGCAGCGAACCTGGGGACTGGGAGAAATTTAGAACTCAGCAGAGGAGTACAAAGCGTTTGATTAGGGCAGGGAAAATAAAGTACGAGAGGAAGCTTGCAGGAAACATTAAGATGGATTGCAAAAGCTTCTATAGATATGTAAGGAGAAAAAGGTTAGTAAAGACAAATGTAGGTCCCCTGCTCTTAGAATCAGGGGAAGTCATAACGGGAAACAAAGAAATGGCAGACCAATTGAACAAGTACTTTGGTTCGGTATTCACTAAGGAGGACACAAACAACCTTCCGGATATAAAAGGGGTCAGAGAGTCTAGTAAGAAAGAGGAACTGAGGGACATCCTTATTAGTCGGGAAATTGTGTTGGGGAAGTTGATGGGATTGAAGGCCGATAAATCCCCAGGGCCTGATGGACTGCATCCCAGAGTACTTAAGGAAGTCGCCTTGGAAATAGCGGATGCATTGACAGTCATTTTCCAACATTCTATGGACTCTGGATCAGTTCCTATGGAGTGGAGGGTAGCCAATGTAACCCCACTTTTTTAAAAAGGAGGGAGAGAGAAAACAGGTAATTATAGACCGGTCAGCCTGACATTGGTAGTGGGTAAAATGATGGAATCAATTATTAAGGATGTCATAGCAGCGCATTTGGAAAGAGGTGACATGATAGGTCCAAGTCAGCATGGATTTGTGAAAGGGAAATCATGCTTGACAAATCTTCTGGAATTTTTTGAGAATGTTTTCAGTAGAGTGGACAAGGGAGAACCAGTTGATGTGGTGTATTTCAGAAGGCTTTCGACAAGGTCCCACACAAGAGATTAATGTGCAAAGGTAAAGCACATGGGGGTAGTGTGCTGATGTGGATTGAGAACTGGTTGGCAGACAGGAAGCAAAGAGTAGGAGTAAATGGGGACTTTTCAGAATGGCAGGCTTTTACTAGTGGAGTACCGCAAGGTTCTGTGCTGGGACCCCAGCTGTTGACATTGTATTTTAATGATTTAGACGAGGGGATTAAGGGCAGTATCTCCAAATTTGCGGTTGACACTAAGTTGGGTGGCAGTGTGAGCTGCGAGGAGGATGCTATGAGGCTGCAGAGTGACTTGGATAGGTTAGGTGAGTGGGCAAATGCATGGCAGATGAAGTATAATGTGGATAAATGTGAGGTTATCCACTTTGGTGGTAAAAACAGAGAGACAGACTATTATCTGAATGGTGACAGATTAGGAAAAGGGGAGGTGCAACGAGACCTGGATGTCATGGTACATCAGTCATTGAAGGTTGGAATGCAGGTACAGCAGGCGGTTAAGAAAACAAATGGCATGTTGGCCTTCATAGCGAGGGGATTTGAGTACAGGGGCAGGGAGGTGCTACTACAGTTATACAGGGCCTTGGTGAGGCCACACCTCGAGTATTGTGTACAGTTTTGGTCTCCTAACTTGAGGAAGGACATTCTTGCTATTGAGGGGGTGCAGCGAAGGTTCACTCGACTGATTCCCGGGATGGTGGGACTGACATATCAAGAAAGACTGGATCAATTGGGCTTGTATTCACTGGAGTTCAGAAGAATGAGAGGGGACTTCATAGAAACGTTTAAACTTCTGATGGGTTTAGACAGGTTAGATGCAGGAAGAATGTTCCCAATGTTGGGGAAGTCCAGAACCAGGGGTAACAGTCTAAGGATAAGGGGTAAGCCATTTAGGACCGAGATGAGGAGAAACTTCTTCACCCAGAGAGTGGTGAACCTGTGGAATTCTCTACCACAGAAAGTTGTTGAGGCCAATTCACTAAATATATTCAAAAAGGAGTTTGATATAGTCCTTACTACTAGGAGGATCAAGGGGTATGGCGAGAAAGCAGGAATGGGGTACTGACGTTGCATGTTCAACCATGAACTCATTGAATGGCGGTGCAGGCTCAAAGGGCCGAATGGCCTACTCCTGCACCTATTTTCTATGTTTCTATGTTTTATGAGTGCAGCTCCAACAACACTCAAGAAGCTCGACACCATCCAGGCCAAAGCAGCCCGTTTGATTGGCACCCCATCCACCACCTTAAACATTCACTCCCTCCTCCACCGGCATACCTTGTGGTGCTGGAGATGTTACAGTTTGTAACATCTTCGACAGCACCTCCCAAACCCGCAACCTCTACCACCTAGCAGGACAAGGGCAGCAATCACATGGGAACACCATCACCTCCAAGTTTCCTTCCAAGTCACACATTATCCTGACTTGGAAATATATTGCTGTTCCTTCATCGTTGCTGGGCCAAAATCCTGGAACTCATTACCTAACAATCCTGTGGGCGTACCTCCACCACACGGACTGCAGCGGTTCAAGAAGACGGCTCACCCCCAGCTTCTCAAGGGCAATTAGGGATGGGCAATAAATGCTGGCCTTGCCAACGATGCTCACATCCTGTGAATGGATGAATAAGTAGAAGTTAATTTGCCAAGCTGGGGTGGGACACTGACACCAGCAAGGATGCATCAACAGCAGCCAGCTCTGCCTGAACCACCCCCACCTTCTATGATGGTGTGAAGTCCTCCAGAGGCCCAAATGAAAAGGCATTTATTAAATTCTTCTACTCCCATCAGAGCTAATCTACTGCCAGAGAAGGCAGCCAAATTCCAATGAGGCCATTCGAGAGTAGAAAAAGACATTTCCCAAGGTTGCGAAAGGGTTTCCCATAATATCCCCCTGCCTTCCCCTTGGTAAAAGGAGCACAGGCAGAAGATCCACCTATGGCCCCCCAAACTAAAATTTAAAAGTCTGGTCTAAACAGGACAGAATCCCATCGGAGTTGTGTTCCACCCCAGCCCTCTGAGGCAAAAATAGAACTTAGGCTCTCTCTAGCCCCAGGACTTTTGGGGTCCATTTATATATTACATTTGGTGCTGAGTTATAGCAGGAACTCCTACCAATTCATTTATTGAGCCTGTGGCATATTTAGTGGCTGTAATAAGATAGAGTTACCTGAAAGTTGGCAAACGCAGTGCACTGGAAGGCTGTAGTGATAGAGTGCTTACTATTTACCCTGAATCATCTGAACTCTGTCATTACTTGTGACTGTACGAGTCTACATTCATTGCTGGGGTCAGAGCATGTGGATGAAAAAGTGTTTTTAGTCTCAGCTCAACTCCAGCTCACCCTTTGCTGTAATCAATGTCAGAGGGTGGCAGTGGATGGCAGCTTGGTAATGTTTCTTCACCAGATGTTACAGATGGCTTCTAAGACTCAAGTCAATTGCAACAACTCAAACATTCACAACAACAGATGGCACAGCAGCTGCAGGAGTTCAAAGAGCAGCTGCAGAGACAGGTTGAATGCAAAAGCAGTGTCCAGGAAATCAGTGTCCATCTCTGAGCTCCACCGGCAGTAGCAGTTTCGAAGGTAGGTTTAAGAGCAATTAGTTAGTACTGTCATATAAATGGAAGAAGTCAAAAATGGTTAGCTAATTAAGCGACTATGCGTAAGTCAGGAATTTTACCAACCCAGAAGTTTATTTTGGCGCAATGCTAATTGGTAACAAGCCCAATAAAATCATACATGCAATTCACTAATACCATTAGATCAGTATCCTTGTTTGTAATATTCTGTATTACTGTTGCTAAAGATTATCGTTGATCAGAGCAGAAACACAAAGAGCTGCACTGAAAGAAACAATGGACTTACAGGGTTTTCCAACATTGATAGTAGCTCACATTAGTAACAGCATTAAATCATTGCTGGAACAATACCACTGTTAGGGTTTAAAACTGAAGTATTCGTAAGTTAAAATACTGGCTCTGTCAGTGGGTGTCTGTTTCTAAATATACACAATCCAATGTTGACTGTGAGATATAGTTAGCAACTCTCCAGGATTGTCCTGGAATCTCCAAGAATTGTAGATTAATCTCCAGGTCACTGCTCCAAACAACCTGGGAGAAAATTACAGGGAGGATTAAAAACAATGGTGTTTTTTACATTTTCTGTGAACATTTATTAATTATAAAAATATTAGAGATGGGGAAAAATGGGTGTTTTACGACTAGTTAAGATGAATGCAGTTGGGAAACAAAGAGTCTGTTTTCTTTCCAAGGAGAGGCAGCGCTGAGAAGGCAGCGCATCTGGAAGATGTACCAATGGTGGGAGTGTGGGGGTGGGGTGGTTCGAGGCGGGAGGTCATGTAATGTAACCTCCAGGAATACACCGAACCAGAGTTTACACCCCTACTGCGAGAGGAGGTGGAATCAGTTGCTGGTAGGAAGTTGCTATTGCACTATTTCATTCGTCAAAAAATGGCTGATGCCTTTATAGGATCTGATGCATTTTGTTACAAATTCAGCTCCATCCTTTTTGGGTAGTGAGAAGCAATAACGGGGTATTAGTCATGTCTGATTATCATGAATAAGAAAGAATACATGTTTTGCATAGCCTTTTAAAGAGTCACCAATCCACAATTCTATGCGGGACAGCTAGCTACCAATGATACGGTCAGCTATCTAGTCATTAATACAATCTATATTAACAACTTGGAAGAAGGGACCGAGTGTAACGTAGCCAAGTTTACTGTCGATACAAAGATGGGAGGAAAAGCAATGTGTGAGGAGGACACAAAAAATATGCAAAAGGACAGACAAGCTAAGTGAGTGGGCAAAAAATTGGCAGATGGAATATAATGTTGGAAAGTGTGAGGTCATGCACTTTGGCAGAAAAAAATCAAAGAGCAAGTTATTATTTAAATGGAGAAAGATTGCATAGTGCTGCAGTACAGCGAGACCTGGAGGTACTTGTGCATGAAACACAAAAGGATAGTATGTAGATACAGCAAGTGATCAGGAAGGCCAATGGAATCTTGGCCTTTATTGCAAAGGGGATGGAGTATAAAAGCAGGGAAAGTCTTACTACAGTTATACAGGGTATTGGTGAGGCCACACCTGGACTACTGCATGCAGTTTTGGTTTCCATATATACAAAAGGATATATTTGCTTTGGAGGCAGTTCAGGAGAGGTTCACTAGTTTTCTAGGCCACTTCTGAGAGAAGTTAAGAGTCAACCAGGTTGGTGTGGGACAACTGTCACATATAGGCCAGACTGGGTAAGGCAGTCAAGTTCCCTTCCTTAAAGAACTTTAGTGAGCCAGATATTTTTTAACAAAAATCCAACAGCTTCTTATGCCAACTTTTTAGTTAGTAATTTTTTTAACTGAATTCAAATTATCAAATTGCTATGGCGTAATTTGAATTATTAGTCCAGTCATCATCATAGGCAGTCCCTCGAAATGAGGATGACTTGCTTCCACGCCAAAAAAAAGATGAGTTCTCAGGTGTTTCAATGAAGACCCGAACTACATCCTGAAGGGTGGAAGATGCCTGTGCGTGAATTTTTTTAACATGTGGTGGCCGTTGCACACCAGCCATCACACGGGCTTGACAGAGCTAGGTCTTGGTCCAGTGGCAAGGATTACCCAAGACAACTGGAGATCAGCTCTGCTGCACAGACTTAGTGCGCACACGTATCGCAGTGTGGGCTGGTCCGTGCTGCCCCTGGGCCCCTGGCCCCGAACTCGCGCCTCCCCTGGGCCCCGATCACATCCTTCCACAGTCTCTCACCGCTCCTTCGCCCCGACCTCGCCGCTCCTGCGTTATTTGCCCATGCTCCAATTACTGACCTGGATCTTGATGACTTCACTCTTCACAGCCGTTGCCCTCCTGCACCAGCTCGCGCTGTACCTTCTGGTGGCATGCCTCTACACTGCCCATGGCCGCCGCTCGCAGCTCCTTTTATGGCCCCAACCTGCCGCTGATGTTCCCTCACAGGTCGGGGCCTCCACATAACCACGACACTAACGTACCCCTTGTTAAACATTCATATTAGCAGGTTCTGTAAGAAAATATCAGCAATGTTGTTATCTGTTAATAATGTATTATCTTAATAATGGCAATGAAAAAGCTGCTCTTGATTTAGATATTTGGGTTAATTTAACCACCAAACTCAAAGGTATCTCCAAATTAACAAAACTGCCTATTTAATGGGACGAAAATTCCGGCCTCGCCGGGTCCGTACGAAATGCGCATGAACCTGGCGAGGCTTCGCAAATGCCAGTTTTCGGGGCAAGATGCGCATGCGCCGAAAACCGGCTTTTCTGATTGGTCAAGATTTCTCTTTTTTATTTTTATGTTAAAAACCTTGCCCATTAAGGTAAGTTTATTTTAACCCTATTAAAACACATTTAATACATTTCCCCCAAATATTTTTTTTCTAAAAGATTTAATTACATTTAATTTCAATTAATTTTAAATATGTGAGGGTTTTTTTTATGCTGTGTTGCTTGTTTTAGGAGGGTTTTCTCATTGATAATAATGGGAACTTGCACAAACGGAGTTCCCATTATTATCAATCAACTTCCTGGTGATTACTGGTACAGGCCCACGTGACTCCAGCATTTTCGTAGTCATCTCCCTGTATGCTGCGCATCGAATGAAGGCCTCCGACCGGAATCGAAGGTTCCACCGTGGCTACCAGGTATTTTCATAAAAACATTTCAGGTTGGAGGCGTTCGTCCGAAGGAAGCCTCCGACTGCAATTTCCCCCCAAATGTTTCTATATCAGGTGCAAATTGGCTTAACTCCACATTTGATTTTTTGATGAATGGATCAATCTATTTTTTACAATTTTGTCAGCACTATAGATTTAAACTGAACTATTACTGTGGCTCAGATCTGACTGTTCTAATGGGCTGAACTAACCAGAAAATCCAAACAAAAGGTGGTTCAACTATCATTCGGTAACACTTTAAATTACTTTTAGTATTTGATTTATTACAGTGATTTGGCAAGTTTTTCCAGGTGAAACTTTCTCTTTAAGAAGTACTGATTTGATCACTTTCTGCCTTATAATCATAACCTGCACCATGCAGCACCCATAGCCAAAAGGGGAAATAATTCCTTTGATCACTACATGTGACTGTTATCTCTGAAGAAGTACTCCACTTGCAATAACACACTGCTTTTATTTCCAGTCTCTCTAGACAATTCCATCAAAGAATAACAAAGCAATACAAGGGAAGTGCAATGCAACAATGTACTTCGGCCCCCTGATGGGAGTAAGCACATTGTTGCAGTTACACTTCTTCTGTATCAATGGGCCAGAATTTGCTGAGAAAATAATGGCGAGTTTAATGCCCATGCCGTTAGTAGTGTGTAAATAGCCCAGCAATTTGTGGCAAGGAAGAGATACCCCAATCGCCACGCATTTAGCCTCGCGAAAACGGATGCTCGCCATCAACCTCCCCGTGAATGTCATGAAATTGCTGCATTTGCGCAATAATTATGAATTAAACTCACCGCAAAAAGTTAGGGTTGGTACTTAACAGCGTAAGGACATTTTTAACGTAGAGATTTATGTTTTTGCCATGTCACTCAACCTCTCTGGCCCAGACAGGGAACAAATGAAACTGTGGAGTCTCAGTCCTGCAGATAGTAAATTATTCCAAGAGGTTTTAAATGTTCAATTTTATTTCTTACTATTACTTTCTATCTCTTTTTTTCTCTCTTAATCCAATCTTTCCCTTTATTTCTCTTCGTGTACCTAGTTTGACTATAATTTACCCCATTTCCTTCTCTGTCATTCCTCTGTTTCTTTCTCTATCCTGAAGGGCAATGGAAAAAAAAGTTGAAATAATGGGGTATACTTCAGCTAATTCTAGGTCAATGTTTTCTTCAAACTGCAGACAATTATTGCGTCATCGGAAAACCCACCATAGTCACATGTTTCGGACACTTTCCACAGTTTTGCCATAAACTGAGAAACATTTTCATCATCCTTTTGCCTCCTCTGGTTAAACTTGAACCATTCCACAATAATGAGTGGCTTTGGGCTCAGATGTTATTTGACCACTTGGACCAACTCCTCATACGTTTTGTCTTTAGGCTCGGCAGGAGCAATCAGATTCTTAATCAATGTAAATCTTGTAGGTCAGCAGATCGTCAGCAAAACTGATCTCTCTTTGGCTTCTGTTGCATGTTTATTTGTCTTAAAACAAAAATGAAATCTTTCTACATACTCCAGCTCGACCCTATTTGATTTTCTGATTTTTCCAATTAATACCGATGATTTAAAAATAATTCAGTGACAAGGTAGATCACTACTCAAGTAACAAAGATGGCCAATAACCAATCTTTATAACAATGCGCTGTCCCTTTATCCGGAAATTTACCGCCCGGCGGTAGTTGGAGGGAAGAACTGGAAAATTTGCTATTTAACTCTGACATTGCCTCCCAGCTCTTTGGGGTGCTGTTGGAGGTGGGATTGGGACGGGAGCGGGGCTGTGTCCATTAGTGTCATGCTCAGCAAGGCGCTGACGCGTTGTAATTTCCCTCCCCTTCACTTAAAGGGGAGGGACGCTGTGAGGCCGAGTGAGGCCTCAGTGGAGCCCACTGGGCCACCGGGGATGGGTTCGGCTAGGCCAGCAGCTCGGCAGCATGACGAAACTAATGGCCACAATTAAAGCGACAATTAAAGCAAAATGCCGGCACACAAAACAAAAGGCATTCAGGCCCATGCTTCCTGAAACTTAATCAGTGTGCTTTTTCTGGTGAAAAAGGATTAAGACTGATATTGTACAATGTTTAAATATCAAATATGACAGGTTCCTTTACAGACAAGTTCTTGATTTATTTTTGAGGGTGGCCGCACCACCCAGTCACTGGCAGCTTCCCACCTTGTGAAGCTGTCGGGGCACCAACTGCAGGCAATTTCCCCCACGGGACGGTACAGGGTCGGCGCGCGGCTGACAAGAGGTCGGAGCACCGGGTGAGGCGGAACCACAAGACGCGATGCAAACCCATTTCTGTCAACCCCGGCCCGGAGGCAATTGTGGATGGGTTGGCCCCGCCGCCTGTCCCCGGTTGGAAAAACCTTACCACCCCATTGCCGCCTCTTAATGGCACTAACGGGCCTTTTACTGAAGTGCAATTTCCCCCCCACAATGCTTTCAAAATGCAACAAGTAAAGTAACTTTAACAAAATTATTTCTGTGGAAAAATCATCAAAAGCTCCCATGCCATGATAGGCCCCATTGCCCAGGAAATTAAGGGAACATCGCATGGGGTCTGGAAAAGGGGACTTGCGTACCCCCACCCCGGCTAAAGGCAGCCAGGCATCAGAATTTCTGAACCCATGGAAAAGGTAGGTGCCAGAGACACGTCCATAGTAACATGAGCACTCATCATCCCCACGTAGATTAGGTGCCCTCTTGCTGACCCCTCCCAGCATAATCACTGGGATCACAGCCTATGCATTTTGGGGGCAATATTTCCCAATATTCACCGAGAAAATGCTGTGAAATACCTTAATAAATCTGCTCATAAGAATAATATGGCAAAATGCATTTGAACAGTCTTAACCCAGTATTACAGTGGACACAAATAAACTGCATAAATAAACAACAGAAACACAACCTTAAAAAAACAGGTGGGTTGGGAGCGTGGGGTAGTTAAATTGTTAAAATTTTGTCGCTCTCCGCCCGTGCCGTTGGATTGAGCTGGAGAGGCCAGCAATGAGGTCGGGACCCAGGAACAAGGTTGGGTGGAGCGAGGTCGGGAGGAGCGAGGATGAGCCCAGGAGCGAGGTCAGGAGAAGCGAGGTCGAGCTCAGGAGCAAGGTCTGGTGGAGCAATGTCAGGAGCAGTAGTGAGGTCGAGCGAGGTCCGGAGGAGCGAGGTTAAGCCCAGCAACGAGGTCGGGGCACAACGGCGAAGTCGGAAGGAGCGAAGCCAAGGAGAGGAGCAGTGAGAATGGGGCTCAGGAGCAAGGTTGGGAGGAGCAGGGCCAGGGAGAGGTGCAGCAAGGTTGGGGCCCAGCAGCAACATCGAACCCAGCAGCGACATCGAGCCCATCAGCGAGGTCATGGCCCAGCAGCGAGGTCGAGGCCCAGGAGGAACGCAGCATGGCCCAGCAGCGAGGTCGGGGCCCAGGGAAGGTGCAGTGTGGGGCAGCAGCAATGTTGGAAGGCCCACACTGCGTTCTCTGAAACCCAGGGAGAGAGGACCTGAGGTAGGGAGGGAGGGTGACAGTAGGAATCTGTGTGTGTGTGTGTCTGTGTGTATGTGTGCAAGGCCCATTTGCAGGATCTTGCGGAGACATCATTGGTGGTATTCCTCCAGCGATTAGAGGTGTCCACTGTATATGGTCCACGTCTCTGAGCCATACAGGAGGATGGGTATCACTACTACCCTGTGTAGCATGAGTTTGATGTCAGATTTGAGGGCCTGATCTTAGAAACATAGAAACATAGAAAATAGATGCAGGAGTAGGCCATTCGGCCCTTCGAGCCTGCACCACCATTCAATATGATCATGGCTGTTCATGCAACTTCAGTACCCCATTCCTGCTTTCTCTCCATACCCCTTGATCCCTTTAGCCGTAAGGACCACATCTAACTCCCTTTTGAATATATCTAATAAACTGGCCTCAACAACTTTCTGTGGTAGAGAATTCCACAGGTTCACCACTCTCTGAGTAAAGAAGTTCCTCCTCAGCTCGGTCCTAAATGGCTTACCCCTTATCCTTAGACTGTGACCACTGGTTCTGGACTTACCCAACATTGGGAACATTCTTCCTGCATCTAAACTGTCCAATCCTGTCAGAATTTTATATGTTTCTATGAGATTCCCTCTCATCCTTCTAAACTCCAGTGAATATAAACCTAGTTGATCCAGTCTTTCTTCATATGTCAGTCCTGCCATCCCAGGAATCAGTCTGGTGAACCTTCACTGCACTCCCTCAATAGCAAGAATGTCCTTCCACAGATTAGGAGCCCAAAACTGTACACAATATTCAAGATGTGGCCTTATCAAGGCTCTGTACAACTGCAGTAAGACTTCCCTGCTCCTATACTCAAATCTTCTCGCTATGAAGGCCAACATGCCATTTGCCTTCTTCACCGCCTGCTGTATCTGCATGCCAACTTTCAATGACTGATGTACCATGGTACCCAGGTCTCGTTTCACCTCCCCTTTTCCTAATCTGTCACCATTCAGATAATATTCTGCCTTTCTGTTTTTGCCACCAAAGTGGATAACCTCACATTTATCTACATTATACTGCATCAGCCATGCATTTGCCCACTCACCTAACCTGTCCAAGTCACCCTGCAGCCTGTTAGCATCCTCCTCACAGCTCACACTGCTACCCAGCTTAGTGTCATCTGCAAACTTGGAGATATTACATTCAATTCCTTCGTCTAAATCATTAATGTATATTGTAAATAGCTGGTGTTCCAGCACTGAACCTTGTGGTACCCCACTAGTCACTGCCTGCCATTCTGAAAAGGACCCGTTTATTCCCACTCTTTGCTTCCTGTCTGCCAACCAGTTCTCTATCCACATCAATTCATTACCCCCAATACCATGTGCTTTAATTTTGCACACTAATGTCTTGTGTGGGACCTTGTCAAAAGCCTTTTGAAAGTCCAAATACACCACATCCACTGGTTCTCCCTTGTCCACTCTACTAGTAATATCCTCAAAAAATTCTAGAAAATTTGGCAAGCCTGATTTCCCTTTCATAAATCCATTCTGACTTGGACTGATCCTGTCACTGCTTTCCAAATGCGTTTCTATTACATCTTTAATAATTGATTCCAACATTTTCCCCACTACTGATGTCAGGCTAACCGGTTTTTATTCCGCGTTTTCTCTCTATCTCCTTTTTTCAAAAGTGGGTTTACATTAGCTACCCTCCAATCCATAGGAACTGATCCAGAGTCTATAGAATGTTGGAAAATGACTACCAATGCATCCACTATTTCTAGGACCACTTCCTTAAGTACTCTGGGATGCAGACTATCAGGCCCTGGGGATTTATCGTACATCATTGCCATCAATTTTCCTAACACAATTTCCTGACTATTAAGGATTTCCTTCAGTTCCTCCTTCTCGCTCGATCCTCGGTCCCCTTGTATTTCCGGAAGGTTATTTGTGTCTTCCTTAGTGCAGACAGAACCAAAGTATTTGTTCAATTAATCTGCCATTTCTTTGTTCCTCATTATAAATTCACCTGATTCTGACTGCAAGGGACCTACATTTGTCTTCACTAATCTTTTTCTCTTCACATATCTATAGAAGCTTTTGCAGTCAATTTTTATGTTCTCTGCAAGCTTCCTCTCATACTCTATTTCCCCCCTCCTAATTAAACCCTTCACCTCCTCTGCTGAATTCTAAATTTCTCCAAGTCCTCAGGTTTGCTGCTTTTTCTGTCCAATTTGTATGCCTCTTCCTTGGATTTAACACTATCCCTAATTTCCCTTGTTAGCCATGTTTGAGCTACCTTCCCCGTTTTATTTTTACACTGGACAGGGATGTACAATTGTTGAAGTTCACTCATGTGATCTTTAAATGTCTGCCATTGCCTATCCACCGTCAACCCTTTAAGTATCATTTGCCAGTCTATTCTAGCCAATTCATGTCTCATACCATCGAAGTTACCTTTCTTTAAGTTCAGGACCCTAGTCTCTGAATTAACTGTGTCACTCTCCATCTTAATGAAGAATTCTACCATATTATGGTCACTCTTCCCCAAGGGGCCTCGCATAACAAGATTGCTAATTAATTCTCTCTCATTCCACAACACCCAGTCTAGGATGGCAAGCTCTCTCGTTGGTTCCTCGACATATTGGTCTAGAAAATCATCCCTTATACACTCCAGGAAATCCTCCTCCACTGTAATGCTACCAGTTTGGTTAGCCCAATCTATATGTCGATTAAAGGCACCCATGATAACTGCTGTACTTTTATTGCACGCATCCCTAATTTCCTGTTTGATGTCATCCCCGACCTTTCTACTACTGTTTGGTGGTCTGTACACAACTCCCACTCATGTTTTCTGTCCTTTGGTGTTCCGCAGCTCTACCCATACAGATTCCACATCATCCAAGCTAATGCTCTTCTTTACTATTTTATTAATCTCCTCTTTAACCAACAATGCTACGCCACCTCCTTTTTCTTTCTGTCTATCCTTCCTAAATATTGAATGTTGAGTTTCCAGCCTTGGTCACCCTGGAGCCATGTCTCCGTAATCCCAATTACATCATATCTGTTAACAGCTGGCTGCACAATTAATTCATCCACCTCAATACGAATGCTCCTTGCATTGAGACAGAGAGCCTTCAGGCTTGTTTTTTTAACACTCTTTGTCCTTTTAGAATTGTGTTGTAATGTGGCCCTTTTTGATTATTGCCCTTGATTTCTCTTCCCTCCACTTTTCCTTATCTCCTTTCTACCTTTTGCTTCTGCCCCCATTTTACTTCCCTAAGTCTCCCTGCATAGATTCTCATTCCCTTGCCATATTAGTTTAAACCCTCCCCAACAGCACTAGCAAACACTCCCCCTAGGACATCGGTTCCAGTCCTGCCCAGGTGCAGACCGTCTGGTTTGTACTGGTCCCACCTTTGAACATTCTCTTCCTCAGGTGGCCGAAGGCAGCGCTGGTGCACTGGAGGCGGTGTTGAACCTCATCGTCGATGTCTGCTCTTGTTGATAATAGGCTCCCGAGGTATGGAAAGTGGTCCACGTTGTCCAGGGCCGCGCCATGGAGCTTGATGACTGGGGGGGCAGTGCTGTGTGATCGCTGTCAAATCGCTGGAGAAATACCACCAATGATGTCTCCACAAGGTCCTGCAAATCCCCTGGGAGGACAGATGCACCAACGTTAGCATCCTCGATCAGGCCAACATCCCCAGCATCGTAGCACTGACCACACTCAATCAGCTCCATTGGGCGGGCCACATTGTTCGCATGCCCGACTCAAGACTCCCAAAGCAAGCGCTCTACTTGGAACTCCTACACGTCAAGCAAGCCCCAGTTGATCTCGGAGACGCTGTAATCATGACCACCTTCAAGAAAGATGACAAGTCCGATTGCGGTAATTACAGAGGAGTTTCCGTGCTGTCTGCCACAGGGAAAGTCATCGCAGGAATTCTCATCAATCGCCTTCTCCCAGTGGCTGAAGAGCACCTCCCAGAGTCGCAAAGGAGATTCTGCCCACTAAGGTGCACAATGGGCATGATCTTCACCGCGCGTCAAATCCAAGAAAAATGCAGGGAGCGGTATCAACCTCTGTACATGACCTTCTTTGACCTAACAAAGGCCTTCGACACTGTCAACCAGGAGGGATTATGGAGTGTCCTTCTCAAATTCAGCTGCCCTCAAAGGTTTCTCACCATCTTCTACCTGCTTCATGATGACATGCAAGCCGTAATCCTGACCAATGGATCCACCACAGACCCAATACACGTGCGGACCGGGGTCAAACAAGGCTGTGTCATCGCACCAATGACCTTCTCAATCTTCCTTGCTGAAATGCTCCATCTCACCCCCAATAAGCTCCCCACTGGCGTGAAGCTAATCTACAGAACAAATGAGAAATTGTTCAACCTCCATCACCTCCAGTCCAGATCCAAGGTCATCCTATCCTCTCTCATTGAATTACAGTATGCAGACGATGCTTGTGTTTGCGCACACTCAGACGTCGAATTCCAAGCCATCGTCAACATCTTCACCGAAGAGTACAAGAGTATGGGCCTTACATTAAACATCCACAAGACAAAGGTTCTCTACTAATCTAACCTCACC
Source organism: Pristiophorus japonicus (assembly GCF_044704955.1). Lineage (NCBI taxonomy): Eukaryota > Metazoa > Chordata > Chondrichthyes > Pristiophoridae > Pristiophorus > Pristiophorus japonicus. The sequence continues at coordinate 106,028,978 of NC_091978.1, read as the reverse complement.
ATACAGTACTGCCCCCTAATTATCAAGATCCATAATGAGCCCTTGGACAACATGGACCACTTTCCATAACTTGGGAGCTACTGTCAACAAGGGCAGACATCGATGATGAAGTCCAACACCGCCTACAGTGTGCCAGTGCAGCCTTCAGTCACCTGAGGAAGAGAGTATTTGAAGAGCAAGGTCTCAAACCTGGCACCAAGCTCATAGTCTACAGAGCAGTAGTGATACCTGCCCTCCTATATACTTCAGAAACATGGACTATGTACAGCAGACACCTCAAAGCACTGGGGAAGTACGACCAATGTCCTGCAAATCCATTGGCAGGATAGGCACACCAATGTCAGTGTTCTCGCTCAGGCCAACATTCTCAGCATCGAAGCATTGACCACGCTCCGAAGGACGGGCCACATTGTCCACATGCCCGATATTAGACTCCCAAAACAAGCGTTCTATCCAGAGCTCCGACATGGCAAGCGAGTCTCAAGTGGGCAGAGGAAATGCTTCAAGGACACTCTCAAAGCCTCCTTGAAAAAGTGCAACATCCCCACCGAGACCCGGGAATCCCTGGCCTGAGACAACTCAAAGTGGAGGAGAAGCATCTGGGAAGGCGCCAAACACCTTGAGTCTCTTCGTCGGGAACTCGCGGACGCCAACCGCAAATATCGGGTGGAGCACACGACAACCCAAGCACCCCACCCACCCGTCCCTTCAACCGCCACCTGCCTCACCTGTGACAGAGACTGTAGATCCCACATTGGACTCATCAGTCACCTGATTGAATTAGTGTGGAAGCAAGTCATCCTCAATTCTGAGGGACTGCCTAAGAAGAAGAAATTGTTAAAAATGGAATTCCCGACCTGAACCCGCCTCCAACCAACCCACTTCCGATTTTAACGAAGGTGGGTTGGGGGCAGGCAGCCAATCTGCTCCCAGGAGGTGGAATATCAATTTAAATATTATAATGAGGCTGGAAGCCTCTTTTTTAACCTCCATTTTGTTTTTAACTGCATGTGGATGGCTTTTACACACTTCGTAAAACCCGGTAGTTACAGCGAGGTGAGGACTGCTGGATGCAGAAGGTAAGTGCCTTGATATCTACCTCTTGGATCCAACCTAACCCACGCCCCGTATTTGGAGACCCGCTCATAAGACCTCCAATTGCTCCCCTAGAGTTCCCCCCCCTCCCACCCCCACCGATGATGCTGAGGCCAACCACGATCCTCTGGTGGCCAGCCACGATCTTCCCTTCACCACCCTGATCATCCAGCCCCGATCCTCTCTCCCTAACCCCGATCGTCTGCCCAACGCCCACCCCCCTCCCCACCCCACCCCAACCGATCCTTTTAACAACCGGCTCGATTACCGATCCCTGGCCAACCTCCCCCCCAACCTCGGTACTGTTAATGGCCCAATCTGAACCCTGGCCGATCCCCCTCCCCGTTCCTTTTAATGGCCAAATCCCCGATCCCTAATCGACCCCCCTCCCCCCCACCCCGATCCTTTTAACAGCCTGGCCCGATCCCCGATCCCTGGCTGACCTCCCCCCCACCCTGATTCTTTTAATGGCCTGGCCCGATCCCTGTCTGACGCCCGCCCCCTCCCACTCGATCTTTTTAACAGTCTAGCCCGATACTTGGCCGATCTCCCCCCACCCCGATATTTTTAATGGCCCGAACCCTGGCCAACCCCCCTCACCCCTCCCCCCGGTTCCTTTTAATGGCTGAGCCCAATTACTGATCCCTGGTCGACATTCTCCCCCCCCCCCCTGTCCTCACGCCACCCCCTGATCCAATACTTTTAACGGCCCAACCCGATCCCTGGCCAATGCTAACCCCGTTCCTTTTAACGGCCTAATGGCCTGATCCTTGATCACTGGCTGACACCGAACCCCACCGTCCCTGTTCATTTAACAGGCCGATCCTTCCCTTCCTCCTCTGTGCACAAGCCTGTGCCTCTTAATCTGGCTGGCTGTGGCTGGGAAACCGAGGCCTAGCATGCAAATCAGGCCCTGCCATTAAAGTTGGCAAGGCCTGCAGGAAACCTGACCTCCCAGGATCCCCAACCGCCTGAGAGCCCCCATCCCCAATCTGCCCTCCACCTTAAAATCCAGCCCAATGAATCTGCGATTAATTCAAGTGCAGATGGGGTGAGAAATGGAAATATCAGGCTGGGTCAACAAAGGGAATATTTTCCAAAGCCAACCAGAAGGCGCACATTGACAAGGCAACATGCAACAGACTTTTCCCTGCATCTACTAATTATGGGAATGCTTGATGCTAACACTAGCTAACACTAGAAAAAATTCTAGTAGCAATCATTGACATCACCTCTTTAAATAATTTAAATCACAGAGTATTTCTTTCCATCTCTCACTACAAGATAGCAATATCCCACATGTGAGAACACAGTCATGCTCCTCAACAATTACCCCCTCTGGGTGAGCATGAAATTAATTAATTTATAATTGGAGTATAATGGAAAATTATTGCCACTGAATGAATTCAAAAACAATGAAATAACAACTTGCATTTATATCGCTCCTTTAATGTGGTAAAACGTCCCAAGGCGCTTCACAATCAGACAATACTTCCTCAGATAATGGAGCTGTCTATACCCGCATGCAGCAAGATCTGGACGACATTCAGGCTTGGGGTGATGAGTGACAAGTAACATTCACACCGCACAAATGCCAAGCAATGACTATCTTCAACAAGAGAGCATCTAACCACTGCCCCATGACATTCAACGGCATTACCATCAGCAAATCCTCGACCATCAACATCCTGGGGGTCACCATTGACCAGAAACTTAACTGGACCAGCCACATAAATACTGTGGCTACAAGAGCAGGTCAGAGGCTGGGTATTCTGCAGCAAGTGTCTCATCCCCTGACTCCCCAAAGCCTTTACACCATTGACAAGATACAAATCAGGAGTGTGATGGAATAGTCTCCACTTGTCTGGCTGAGTGCAGCTCCAACAACACTCAAGAAGCTAGACACCATCCAGGACGAAGCAACCCGCTTGATTGGCACCCCATCCAACACCTTAAACATTCACTCCCTCCATCACTGGCACACCGTGGCTGCAGTGCATATCATCTAAAGATGCAAAGCACCAACTCGCCAAGGCTTCTTCGACAGCACCTCCCAAACCCGCGACCTCTACCACCTAGAAGAGCAAGGGCAGCAGGCGCATGGGCACACCATCACCTCCAAGTTCCCCTCCAAATCACACACCATCTTGACTTGGATATATCGTCATTCCTTCATCGTCGCTGGGTCAAAATCCTGGAACTCCCGCCCTAACAGTACTAGGGGAGTAACTTCACCACACAGACTGCAGTAACGCCCGCATCCCATGAACACATTTTTAAAAATTGACACTGAGCCAAAAAGGAAGATATTAAAATGTGTGACTGAAAGATTGGTCAAAGTGGTAGCTTTTAAGGAGTGTCTTAAAGGAGGAGAGAGAGAGACAGAGAGATTTAGCGAGGGAATTCTGGAGCTGAGAACCTAGACAGCTGAGGGGACAACTGCCAATGGTGGAGCGAAAGGAGTGAGATGCTCAAGAAGTCAGAGTTGGAAGAACGCAGAGTTCTCGGAGGATTATAAGGCTAGAGAAGGTTACAGAGATAGAAAGGGTCGAGACCATGGAGGGATTTGAACACAAAGATGAGAATTTTTAAATCGAGGCTTTAGTGGGCCACGAGACTATATTGGACTGAATTTTCGCCACCATTCTGCGTTGTTCTTTGGCCTACACTATTTTTTTGGAGCAGACTAAAATATGCACGTTTCGCCAAAGTTTCTGCACCATTCTAAAGTACTTACGTCCGATCTTTTTAGTTTTCGATTTTTTGATGTCGCTGAAGGGCGGAAACATGGAAACATAAAAAATAGGTGCAGGAGTAGGCCATTCGAGCCTGCACCACCATTCATTATGATCATGGCTGATCATTCACCTCAGTACCCCTTTCCTGCTTTCTCTCCATACCCCTTGATCCCTTTAGCCGTAAGGGCCACGCCTAACTCCCTCTTGAATATATCCAATGAACTGGCATCAACGACTCTCTGCGGCAGGGAATTCCCCAGGTTAACAACTCTCTGAGTGAAGAAGTTTCTTCTCATCTCAGTCCTAAATGGCCTACCCCTTATCCTAAGACTATGTCCCCTGGTTCTGAACTTCCCCAACATCGGGAACATTCTTCCCGCATCTAACCTGTCCCGTCCCATCAGGATCTTATACGTTTCTATGAGATCCCTTCTCATCCGTCTAAACTCCAGTGTATAAAGGCCCAGTTGATCCAGTCTCTCCTCATATGTCAGTCCAGCCATCCCTGGAATCAGTCTGGTGAACCTTCGCTGCACTCCCTCAATAGCAAGAACGTCCTTCCTCAGATTAGGAGACCAAAACTGAACACAATATTCCAGGTGAGGCCTCACCAAGGCGCTGTACAATTGCAGTAAGACCTCCCTGCTCCTATACTCAAATCCCCTAGCTATGAAGGCCAACATGCCATTTGCCTTCTTCACCGCCTGCTGTACCTGCATGCCAACTTTCAATGACTGACCTCCCCTTTCCCTAATCTGTCGCCATTCAGATAATATTCTGCCTTCGTGTTTTTGCCACCAAAGTGGATAACCTTACATTTATCCACATTATACTGCATCTGCCATGCATTTGCCCACTCACCTAACCTGTCCAAATCACCCTGCAGCCTCTTAGCATCCTCCTCACAGCTCACACCGCCACCCAGTTTAGTGTCATCTGCAAACTTGGAGATATTACAATCAATTCCTTCATCCAAATCATTAATGTATATTGTGAAGAGCTGGGGTCCCAGCACTGAGCCCTGCGGTACTCCACTAGTCACTGCCTCCCATTCCGAAAAAGACCCGTTTATCCCGACTCTCTGCTTCCTGTCTGCCAACCAGTTCTCTATCCACGCCAGTACATTACCCCCAATACCATGTGCTTTAATTTTGCACATCAACCTCTTGTGTGGGACCTTGTCAAAAGCCTTTTGAAAGTCCAAATACACCACATCCACTGGTTCTCCCTTGTCCACTCTACTAGTTACATCCTCAAAAAATTCCAGAAGATTTGTCAAGCATGATTTCCCCTTCATGAATCATGCTGACTTGGACCGATCCTGTCACTGCTTTCCAAATGCGTTGCTATTTCATCTTTAATAATTGATTCCAAGGTTTTCCCCACAACTGATGTCAGGCTAACTGGTCTATAATTGCCCCTTTTCTCTCGCCCTCCTTTTTTAAAAAGTGTTACATTAGCTACCCTCCAGTCCATAGGAACTGATCCAGAGTTGATAGACTGTTGGAAAATGTCACAGTTTAGGTCATCAAAGGGATATGTTTCTGTCTGTTGCAACAGTGCAGAAGAGATGTGCACTTTAGGTTTCCTGGAGCACCACATCCACTGGTTCTCCCTTGTCCACACTACTAGTTACATCCTCAAAAAATTCTAGAAGATTGGTCAAGCATGATTTCCCTTTCATAACTCCATGCTGACTTGGTGTGCCATTTTTGGCCATTTAAGTGAGTTTGACCAAGTAGGATTTTTTCAAAAACGGCACAGTACACCGTTCTGAAAAACCTTACCTACACTTAAGAAAATTGGCCCAGAGAAGAGAAAATAAGCACAAAGAAGACGCCATTGTTTTAGCAGTGCTGAAAACACGGCACCGGGGCAGGGGGCCCGGGGGCAGGGGACCGTTTCGGCCCGGGATAGGAGCGGCACCGACACCTGAGGTGGGGGCCTTTCATCCCGGGATTGCAGCGACACCGGCAGGGGACGGGGGGCCTTTTGGGCAACATTTCTCGACCCATCGTTCATCGGCTCCTGGTTTCATATATTGAGATTTCAGTCTGTTGTTCCAAGTCTCACTTAGTGACCTATTTTACAAAGGGGAAATGCTTTATTTGTGCCTCAGCCCTTCAGTGTGTCCCTCGTTACCCTGCCAACTTAAGTTTTTTAGCGCAGACCATAAGCTCCACCGCAGAGCTTATTAAGGAAAATCTGTGCCACTCCAAAATGAAAGGTTATGCCGGCGAAACTTGGATTTTTTTTTTGGCGCAGTCGGGCCACTAAAAAATCAGACGTACATCTACAATTGCGCCAAAAAAGTCCATGTGTAATTTTGGGCCCAATATACCGTGATATGACCTCAGTACTAATCAACAAAAAAGCCATTGTTGAATTGTAAAGGTTACTGCACAGGTGAAATATGTTTCATAGGCTAAAGGACACCTTCTTAGATTTTCATCTTTTATGAAGGAACTTTATTAGCGTTGAAGCAAAGGAACATGCGATAACAGCAGACATTACTAAAGGATAGTAAAAGTTGGGCAGAAACTGAGTAAAACCAAAAGCTGGGTCTCAAATCACCCGTATACTTGTAAGATTCCAAAATTCATGGAAACCCCCCAGTATTTGGACTCACTGAAAAGGAAATTCGATTTGGGACTATTAAGCAGAAAGTTTGGGATCCTAAATTGCATATGGATGAAATCTACGAGTTTTAACCAAGTTTGGGATTTTAAAAGGTGCATGTTGGGTCTGTGAGGAAAAGGCTGCAAGACCGGGGGTGTGCCCAACCTCTGTAAAGCCAGTTTGGATATTGGAGCTATCAAGCTGTCTGGGGATATTGGTGCTAATCAAATTGTCTGGGGAACTGTTTACCCTCAAACCTGCCCCCTAAAAGATATTAACATTTCAACAATCGACCTAAGGAAGTACAGTTTCAGTCCAAGCACAGAACCCATCCAACATATGCATAATGCTAATCACCTTTACGACCTGTATAGAAAGCTCAGACCCAGGCAGACAACTCAACACCAGAAACTAACTTTAACAATTGTGACTCGAAACAAAAGATAATTTCAACAATTGACACATTTTTAATCAAGTTACCATTAACGAACCCACCAAAATTAACGAGCCCGCCAAAACTTAAACAAAGAACCGGGCTTGATTTGACACGTAGATTAGGAGACCTCTCAAAGTTTAATTGAGGCCCTGTGTTGCATTAAGTAGGTCATCACAGGTTACGACAGATCATCACAGCCAAGACAAAAGAAGTCAGTTTTCAGTGACCCCAGACATCATCGGACACATCGCGGCAACAAGAGCCTCACGAAACTATTAACAAACCATTACCAACAACCAGCTTGGTAATATTGAGCCACCACGACCAACAGATTTTGACCAGAACCAACTCGGAAGAAAACCAGAGATTCAAAAGTTTTCCACTCTACAATCTGTTCCTGACCTACAAACGGGTAAAACTTTACCTAAAGTAACCAAAACCAGACCTCTGCAAGAGAAAAGTGGATACTTACCCCATAGATCCAAAACGCACCCTACCACATCAGCAGTCACATCCCAACTGGAGAAAATGCAGCAAGAAGTCCTCTACTATGTTCGGGGTACGGCAAGCAGAACCTACAAAACCCAGTGAACCCCGAAACCGCGAAATAGCCCTAACTGTCAAAGGAAGGATGGGTGAGCATTATCCCTCTTGCCCTAGAGTCTAACTTAGCTAGAGATAGGGAGTGGGAGGTGGGAGGTGTTCTTCTGCTGTATCTCTTCTTGTGTGTGTGTATTAAAGTGTTCACTATTTTGAGATTGTAAGATTTTGCTTTCTTGAATAAAATCAAAGTTTCTTGCACCAAAACCAGTTGTCTGCTGCACTTTGTCACCTCCTTAAATAAATCCAAAGTCTAGAATCGAGGGAGTGGGAGCAATTCAAACCGCTCAGAAGGTCAGAAGTGAACCTGACCCCCACGCCACCCCCTGCATACTTTAACAATAGCATGAAGCAGACCTTTCTCTTGGGGATTACTTTGACATTGCTGGTGTGTTTCATTGTCTGAGCACATGGCAGACTAACAGGGATTCACAGAAGAGACTTTAAATTTAAAGGACGCATCTGGGATCAGTAAACCTATAAGTACTCCTATAAATTCAGTAATCAAAAGATGGATGTTGTTTTAGTGACAATTTTATCAGCAAAAATAAAACAAATTAGAACTTTTCTATTATATCCTGGTATCTTACATAGTTCAACGTACAGAAAATCTACGGACAGTTGCATATCGTGAAATGTCTTACTCATTAATTAGTTTTTATTCCAGAAAATAGGTTTACAGTAAATATGTTACCCAACCTTCATGTCATACACCTTTTTGTTTTTATCAGCCAGGAGACACATGGAAACCCATCATCATCATCATCATCATAGGCAGTCCCTCGGAATCAAGGAACACTTGCTTCCACTCCTGAAGTGAGTTCTTTGGTTGCTGAACAGCCCAACACGAGAGCCACAGACTCTGTCACAGGTGGGACAGATAGTCGTTGAGGGAAGGGGTGGGTGGGATTGGTTTGCCGCACGCTCTTTCCGCTGCCTGCGCTTGATTTCTGCATGCTCTCTCCGCTGCCTGCGCTTAACTTCTGCACGCTCTCTCCGCTGCCTGCGCTTGGTTTCTGCATGCTCTCTCCGCTGCATGCGCTTAATTTCTGCACGCTCTCTCCGCTGCCTGCGCTTGGTTTCTGCATGCTCTCTCCGCTGCATGCGCTTAATTTCTGCACGCTCTCTCCGCTGCCTGCGCTTAATTTCTGCACGCTCTCTCCGCTGCCTGCGCTTAATTTCTGCACGCTCTCTCCGCTGCCTGCGCTTAATTTCTGCATGCTCTCTCCGCTGCCTGCGCTTGGTTTCTGCATGCTCTCTCCGCTGCCTGCGCTTAATTTCTGCACGCTCTCTCCGCTGCCTGCGCTTGGTTTCTGCATGCTCTCTCCGCTGCCTGCGCTTAATTTCTGCACGCTCTCTCCGCTGCCTGCGCTTGGTTTCTGCACGCTCTCTCCGCTGCCTGCGCTTGGTTTCTGCATGCTCTCGGTGTTGAGACTCGAGGTGCTCAGTATCCTCCTGGATACACTTCCTCCACTGAGGGCGGTCTTTGGCCAGGGACTCCCAGGTGTCAGTGGGGATGTCACACTTTATCAGGGAGGCTTTGAGGGTGTCCTTGTAACGTTTCCGCTGCCCACCTTTGGTTAGTTTGCCGTCACCACGTTTTTAAATCTCCAAGTCAAGTGCTGAGAATTATATACCCTCCTTTAGGATCTCTGTTTGCCCAATACAGAGTGCACACTATCTGTCTGTATGGAAACATTTCACTTACCTAGATCCAGACAGCTTAGGCACAGGTTGTCAGAGCTAAGACAGAAGCCGGCCTCGTATCCATCATCATCATCTTCGGGAGTCCCTCGAAATCGAGGAAGACTTGCACCCACTCTAAAAGTGAGTTCTCAGGTAATTGTACAGTCCAATACAGGAATTACAGTCTCTGTCACAGGTGGGGCAGACAGTGGTTGAAGGAAAGGGTGGGCGGGGAGTCTGGTTTGCCGCACGCTCCTTCCGCTGTCGGCGCTTGGTTTCTGCATGCTCTCGGCGACGAGACTCGAGGAGCTCAATGCCCTCCCGGATGCTCTTCCTCCACTTAGGGTGGTCTTTGGCCAGGGATTCCCAGGTGGGGATGTTGCACTTTATCAAGGAGGCTTTGAGGGTGTCCTTGAAACGTTTCCACTGCCCACCTGCGGCTCATTTGCCATGTAAGAGTTCTGAGTAGAGCTTGCTTTGGGAGTCTCGTGTCGGGCATGCGGACGATGTGGCCCTCCCAACGGAGCTGGTCGAGTGTGGTCAGTGCTTCGATGCTGGGGATGTTGGCTTGATCGAGAACACTGATGTTGGTGCGTCTATCCTCCCAGGGAATTTGCAGGATCTTGCGGAGGCAGCACTGGTAGTACCTCTCCCGCGCTTTGCGGTGTCTACTGTATATGGTCCATGTCTCTGAGCCACACAGGAGGGTGGGTATCACTACTGCCCTGTAGACCATAAGCTTGGTGCCAGATTTGAGGGCCTGGTCTTCAAACACTTTCTTCCTCAGGTAACTGAACGCTGCGCTGGTACACTGGAGGTGGTGTTGGACCTCACCATCAATGTCTCCCCTTGCTGATAGTAGGGTCCCGAGGTATGGAAAATGGTCCACGTTGTCCAATGCCACGCCGTTAATTTTGATGACTGGGGAGCAGTGCTGTATGGCGGGGTCATGGAGTGGAGGACCTTTGTCTTACAGATGTTTAGTGTAAGGCCCATGCTTTCGTACGCGTTGGTGAAGATATTGCTGATGGCTTGGAGTTCGGCCTCTGAATGTGCGCAGACGCAAGTGCCATCCGCGTACTATAGTTTGACGACAGAGGATGGCACGACCTTGGATCTAGCATGGAGGTGACAAAGGTTGAACAGGTTCCCATTGGTTCTATAGTTTAGTTCCACTCCAGCGGGGAGCTTGTTGAGAATAAGATGGAGCATTGTAGCAAGGAAGATCGAGAAGAGCGTTGGCGCGATGATGCTGCCCTGCTTGACCCAGTCCGGATGTGGATTGGATCTGGTGGATCCATTGGTCAGGCTTGTATGTCGTCATGGAAAAGGCGGAGGATGGTGACAAACTTTTGGGGCAGCCGAAACAGAGGAGGATGCTCCATAGTCCCTCGTGGTTGACAGTGTCAAAGGCCTTTGTGAGGTCAAAGAAGGCCATGTACAAGGGTTGGTGCTGTTCCCTGCATTTCTCTTGTATTTGTCGCACGGTGAAGATCATGTCCATTGTACCTCTTTGTGGATGGAATCTGCATTGTGACTGGGAGGAGCTCTTCAGCCACAGGGAGAAGTCGATTGAAGAGGATTCTAATGATGACTTGCCCAGTGACCAACAGCAGGGAGATTCATCTGTAGTTGCCACAGTTGGATTTGTCCCCTTTTTTGAAGGTGGCCATGATTTCGGCATCTCTGAGATATCCCGCATGTTCTCCTCCTTCCAGATAAGAGAGATGAGGTTGTGCATTTGTGCCAATAGTGCTTCTCCGCCATACTTTAGTGCTTCGGCTTGGATTCCTTCTGCTCCTGATGCCTTGTTGTTGTTAAGCTGATGGATGGCCTTTTCTACCTCATGCAGGACTGGGGTTTTACTGAAGTGGTGGCAGGTAGCATGCTGCGGGATGGAGTCGAGGACACTCATAACAAAGGCAGAGTCTCAATTAAGGAGATACTTGAAGTGCTCCTTCCAACACGCCCTGAATGCTTCGGTGTCCTTAATGAGTGTCTCCCCGTTCTTGGCCAGCAGTGGGGTGGGGCCTTGGATGCTTGGGCCATAGGTGGACATCATCATCATAGGCAGTCCCTCGAAATCGAGGAAGACTTGCTTCCACTCTAAAAGTGAGTTCTCAGGTGACTGTACAGTCCGATACGGAAACTACGGTCTCTGTCTCAGGTGGGATAGACAATCGTTGTAGGAAAGGGTGGATGGGGAGTCTGGTTTACCGCACGCTCCTTCCGCTGCCTGCGCTTGTTTTCTGCATGCTCTCGGTGATGAAACTCGGGTGCTCAACGCCCTCCCGGATGCTCAGGGCAATAGCTGCGGTGCCGTATGGGCCCTCTACCCTTTCCCCTTTAGCCAGAGTGCTCAGAACAGTTTTCAGGACGCGGTCCTGGGTCTGAACCATTTTCAGGTCCAGGAGCAATGCTACCCCTGCCCTCCCTGTTGTCACGATCCTGCCCCTAACTGCTGCAATTGGGCCTGGGTTGTACGGATCCCAGAACTTGCCTGTGCGAGCACCCTGCTTGGCCAACATGTCAGCCTGCTGGTTTCCCTTGCTACGGGGTTCTGTGGTTGAATGTGCCTTTACTTTGTGGATATAGACCTTCCCTTCCTCCCCCATGGCCGCCATGATCTTTTCCAGCAAAGGCTTAATTGCCAGGGGTCTCCTGTCAGCAGAAGTGTACCCGCGACGAGACCAGATAGCCAGGTATTCCGTATACGACTTGCACGTGAACATCCTATCCGAGCAAATCGTGTACCAGGTAGGGAATTCCTCGGGGTGTGTGACCACATACATCACCGTTGACAGTTCAGCATGCTGGGCGTTCATGGTGCTGGGGAGTTTAATCACCAGGGCAATGTCTGACTCTGGTCATAGACTCTGCATCCTGTGAGTTGCTCACCAGCAGATACAGTGCTTGAACCATCTACATAGATGTTTCAGCCCGTGGGGTGTAACCCGGCCTGAAAGCCTATGTTAACTTCCCATACCCCTTCAACGGAACACCGGTGGGCTGTCCCTGGATAGATCATGTTGGCCGCGAACTTTGGCTCGCAGAGACCTTTTACCTTAAGGTCCATCTGGGAGAGAAGTAGGGTCCAACGAGCAATATGGGCACTGCTCACTGTCCCGTCTTTGATTCTCCCATCCAGGAGCATCTGGGTGGGCGTGTGATAGTTGAGGAGTGTGATAGGGGATCTCCCTGTGAAGATCAGTGATCTTTTCACAGCCCAGTGAGTGGCTAGGAGGTGCCTCTCATAGTTGGAGTATCCCTTCTCCATGTCCGTGAGTATCGTGGAGGAGTAAACCACCGGTCTCAGCTGGCCATGCAGCTCCTGGAGCAGCACTGCGCTCAGACTGTCCCCGCTGGCTGCCACCTCTACGACAAACTCCTTCCCCCCATTAATAGCCCCTAGGGCCGGCGCAGTCTGCAGATCTTTCTTGAGTTTGATGAATACTGCCTCGCAACCCTCATCCCAATCCCACTCCACTCCCTTGTGTAGGAGTCGGAGCAGAGGGGCTGCTGTGGCTGCATAATCCTCAATGAAATCTCTGCAGTACCCGGTTAGTCCTAGAAAAGATCTCATTCCCATCACTGTGTTGGGGGCGGGTAACTCCTGCACTGCCTCCTTTCTAGCCTTGTCAATGGCCCTTTCTCCAGCGCGCACAGTCAGCCCCAGGAATTTTACTTCCTGCTGGCCGATCTGTGCCTTCTTAGGGTTGACTTTGAAGCTTTCCTCCCTCAGCAGTTCCAGCAGTTCAGCCAGCAGTGGGCCATGCTCCTCCCCCTCATCGGTGAACAGGAGCAGATCATCCACATACTGGATCAACTGCCAGGGCCTGCTGAAGCCCTTCAAACAATTAGCCATGCATTGATGAAAAATGCTAGGGCTGTTGTGGAAGCCCTGAGGGAGACAGTTCCAGGTGTATTGCTGGCCTTTGAATGTGAAGGCAATCTTGTACTGGTCCTCCCTCTGTAAAGGGATGGACCAGAACCCGTTGGAAATATCCAGCACCATGAAGGTGGTCGCGGAGGCTGGGATACTTCCAATGAGGTCGGCGACGGCTGCAACCGTGGGTGCACAGGCTGGGATGTTACGGTTAAGCACCCGGTAGTCCACCGTGGCCCTCCAGGAGTTGTCCGGTTTCTTAACCGGCCACAACAGAGAGTTTACATGGGTGGCTATCAGTCTCAATACCCCCTGCTTAACTAAAGAACCCAGGGCCATCTCCATATCTGCCTCCGCCTCCCTGGGGAAATTGTACTGCTTTTGCGGTCGGGTCATGGGGTCCCCATCCACACTAACCTCGACCCTGTTTACCCTTCCACAGTCGTGTTTGTGGGTGGTGAATGCTGCAAGGTGTGCCCGCATATACTCTTGGTATTCCATCGGAGTGTTACTGACCAGCAGTTCGAGGTCATAACCCTCCTTTGGCTTCAAGGTGCACACAGTCACCTTGCCCCGTTTTTCTGGGATAACTGCTACCTCACTTTCCTTGCCGGTACATACTGCCCCCAAAGAGAGTGGTTCCTAAGATCCACTAGAATCCTGTGGCCTATGATGAAATCAGCCCCCAAGATCCCTTTTCCTTCATTAGGACACAGGTGCACTTTGTGTGGAGTGCCCCCAAATGAATGGAAAGTGGGATGGAGAACGAGCCAGCCTGCTCGTTGCCTGTGAACCCCACTAAGCTGTATGGGACCCTGTTCGACAGAGGTGGGGTGGCGGGGTTATCTGCATAGACGAGGGTGCTTGATGCTCTGATGTCCAGCAGATAAGTCCTCTTCACCTTCTCCACCTCCATCTAAACACACGGTCTCTTCCATGCATCATACTCGAGGGGGCACAGGTCGATAAGCTGCGCCGGTTCTAGTTACTGTCCTGGGTGGGATGGGGCAGATGGGGTTACAGTACCGGTGGTGGTGGCTACCTTCCCTGGGCCATCTAATACACTTCGGAGCGCAGCCACGAATGTTTCAAACGTAAGGGGAGATGTCGGTTTCTCAGTCCCGGCCTTTTGGGAAGGGGCTGGAGAATTCTTCCCTGCACTACCCTTCCACGGATTCCTGCAGTCCTTTCTCCAGTGCCTAGTCTTCCCGCATTCGAAGCAGTTACGCTTTGTATTGGAGAGGTTGCCCTCTTCCTGGTGCCACTCCTTCTTATCCTGACTAGGTCTGATTTCGTGGACCTTTCCTTTAGGTGGGTGCTCTTCCGTCCCTCTGCCATTCTGGTAAGCCAGGGTCAGCTGTCTGACCACTGTCTCCTCGGTGGCATGGGGATCCTTCGGGTCTAACCAGGCCTCAGCCCTTGCTTTTATCCACGGCAAGCTGTTCGCCACCAGGCTTCGGAGCCAGTGGGTCCTCTCATCCGGGGTCAGGTTATCCTGGTCGAGAGCCCCACTACAGGCACTCTGGTACAGAGGCCAAAGTCTGTCTGCGAAAGCCTGTGGGGTTTTTCCTATGAGCTGCACTGTCTTCTCCACCCAGGAGAAGGGACTTCCGTCATCCCATGGCCTCCAAAATTTCCTCCCAGATAGCATCGTACGTACCCTGCCCCTTCTTGCTCTCTGCAGAGAGGGACTGGTACAGTCTGCTATCCAGTGAGAGAAGAAGCATTTTTGCCATTTCGGAATCATCGCACCCGTTAATGCCCCCCACCTGTTCCACCTCCGTGAAGTGGACCGAGGGGTCCCCCTTTTGAGTGCGCTTACTCAGGTGGCTTATCATAGCCCTAAGCTGTTGGGTGGTGTGGGGAACCATGAAGTGACTTTCGAGGGGCCCCTGACCCCGCCACCGTTGGGCGGGCCAAACTTTTGTTGCCGGAGCGGGCACATCAGCCCCGGTTCTGACCCTTCTCCTATTGGCTCGCCCACCACCCCCTGCTGCCAAACCGAGCTAAAACTTGCCGCCACAGGTAGTAGTGGTCCACAATCCCTGCCCGCCTCACAACTCGTTCGTCCTTCCTGCTGCCGAACCGGGTCCAACCTCGGCACCACAGGTAGTGGTTGAACAGTTTTCCCCTGCTCTTCCAGGTCCACCCGGGCCGCACCCGGACTTATTAGGCATACCATGCCTTTGGCCTTGGACAGAGCGAGGTTCAAATGTTTGATTTGTTGCTGGCAGAGGCCGTGGTCTCCCGACTCAAATCCACTAGTGCTGGCTACATTGTAAGCTGCCTGGACATCTCTTAGCCTCTCCTCCTGCTCTTTTACTTGAAGGGTAAGGCGGGCGTTCTCTTCCCGCAATACCAGTTCGTTATTCTTGGCTTCAGTGACCTGGCACTGAAAGTAATCCTGTCTGTTCTTGTATCTTTCCATCAGCTGCCTTTTCCCTTGTTTCAGTTGGTTTAGTTCTACCCATAACCTTTCCCCTGCCATAGCCCTTGCACGAGACCGTTCCTCACATTCCCTCAGCTCTGCTTGCAGTGCCTCGACGCTTCTACCTAAAAGCTGGACCTGTCGCTGCAAGCAGACCAACCAGATGGCCTTCTCCATGGATTCCTTATGGTCTTTGCTCGTAGTCCACTGGGCTGCAGCATCTCCGGGACGTTCAGCACGCAACAGACCGAGCACCCATTTCTTAGTGACATTTGCTTTTTTGTACACATAATGGGAAATCCTCTCTTCCATCTTAGTTTTTTCCTCCAAAACAGTATCCTTTGCATCACATCCTTTATACCAAAGTCCTACCGGGGTCGCCTTTTTGTCGGGGGTGGTGTGGGGCTCAGGTTCACTTCTGACCTTCTGAGTGGTTCGAATCGCTCCCATTCCCTCGATTCTAGACTTCGTATTTATTTAGGGATGTGACAAAGTGCAGCAGGCAACTGGTTTTGGTGCAAGAAACTTAGATTTTATTCAAGAAAGAGAATTACAATATTAATGTATTATCAAATCTTACAATCTCTAAAATAGGGAACTCTTTAATACACACACAAGAAGAAATACAGCATAAGAACACCTCCTACCTCCCAATTCTTATCTCTAGCTAAGTTAGACTCTAGGGCAACAGGGATAATGCTCATCAATCCTTCCTTTGACAGTTGATGGTGGTTCACGATTTCAGGGTTCGCTGGGTTTTGGCGGTTCTGCTTGCTGTACCCCGAACATAATAGAGTACTTCTTGCTGCGTTTCCTTCAATTGGGGTCTGTCCGTTGATGCGGTAGGGCGCGTTTTGGATGTATGGGGTAAGTACCCACTTTTCTCTTGCAGAGGTAGGGTTTTGGGTTACTTTAGGTAAAGTTTTACCCGTTTGCAGGTCAGGAACAGATTGTATAGTGGTAAACTTTTGAATCTCCGGTTTTTCCCCCGAGTTGGTTCTTGTCGAAATCTGTTGGTCGCGATGGCTCAATATTACCAAGTTGGTTGTTGGTAGTGGTTCGTTGATAGTTTCGTGAGGCTCTTGTTGCCGCAATGTGTCCGATGATGTATGGGGTCACTGGAGACTGACTTTTCTGCCTTGGCTGTGATGATCTGTGATAACCTACTGACTGTAAAACAGGGCCTCAATTATACTTTGGGAGGCATCCTAATCTGCGCGCCAAATCAAATCCGGTTCTTTGCTTAATTTTGGTGGGCTCGTTAATGGTAACGAGATTAAAAATGTGTCAACTGGTGAAATTATTATTTCGTTTCAAGTCGCAATTGTTAAAGTTAGTTTCTAGTTTCGAGTTGCGTGTCTGGGTCCGAGGTTTCTATGCAGGTCGGAAAGGTGATTAGCATTATGCATGTGTTGAATGGGTCCTGTACTTGGACTGAAACTGTACTTCCTTGGGTCAATTGTTGAAATGTTAATGTCCTCTAGGGAGTAGGTCTGAGGGTAAACAGTTCCCCAAACAATTTGATTAGCTCTAATACCCAAACTGGTTTTACAGAGGTTGATCCCACTCCTGGTCTTGCAGCCTTTTTCCTCACAGACTCAACCTGCCTTTTAAAATTCCAAACTTGGTTAAAACTCATAGATTTCTTCCATATGCATTTTATGATCGCAAACTTTCTGTTTAATAGTCCCAAATCGAATTTCCTTTTCAATGAGTCCAAGCACTGGGGGGTTTCCACGAATTTTGGAATCCTCCAGGCAGCGCTTTATGGCGGGGTCAGGTTGGTGGAGGACCTTTGTCTTATGGATGTTTAGTGTAAGGCCCATGTTTTTGTTTGCCTTGGTGAAGATGTTGACGATGGCTTGGAGTTCAGGCTTTCAACGTGCACAGATGCAAGCGTCGTCCACGTACTGTCGTTTGACGACAGAGGATGGGACGGTCTCGGAGCTAGCCTGGAGGTGACGAAGGTTGAACAGGTTCCTACAAAGTGGACCTCTGACTATCCCAATGCCTGCCCTCAGACAGGCCTCAGTTTTCTCAACACCTCACTGAAGGGCACTGCTCAGTGCCAAGCTTATGGCTCGCATCCCGCCATAGGCAACTAGGCTCATACAGTAGTGCCTGTCTACAGTCATCTTGTACACCCTTACCACTGAACCAAGACCTTGCTCTGCTAAGATGGACTTAACGGCGGTGAAGAATCCTCGCACATCATGGTTGTCGGCCAGCTGCTGGATCTCCGGTGCTTTCTCCACCCACTATCTATTCTTTAGGTGGCGGGTTTTTTGTTGGACCTCAGCCTTCAGCCATCTGTAAAGTTGCTTTGCTGCTCCCGAATTGGGTTGCTGCATTAAGTTCAGAAATGCCCTGCAAATCACCTAGCAAGATGGCGGATGAGATGGCAGCTCTCTATGGAGCTCTCCCTGAATAAATTTCCTCTGACTATCTGATGCCATCCTTCACTTTTCTCTCCCCTAATCTCCCCTCTGCCCCACCCCCCCACAAGTGTCCATAGGGGTACTGCAGGAGCGATACCATCTAAAAGCATGTAGTTTAGCAGAACTGCATCCCACTGCTTGTTTAGCTCCGACCAACCTATGGTGTATTGGCTTGTGCAATCAAGCAAAACTTTGAGTTTCAAATTTTGCATTGTTTGTTTATTCAATAACCTGTTGTGAATGGTTGGGACAGTCAACGCTCTTTGACTCATGTGTATAGATGTGTATCTAAGAGAAAAAGCAAAAACAAGGGCAGCAGATGAAGTGTTAACAAAGAGGGAAATTCTGGGAGAACTATACCACCATTTAATTAAGGAAAGAAAGTCTATATGAACAAGGTGATGGTACATAAACAGGAGTCGTTTAATGCCAATAAGCTCTATTGCAGAAATGTTGGGAAGAAGGAAAGCTGTCAATTAGTTTCATATTTTCGTGAAGTTTGGATTATTGATTTTTAGTGTAATAACCTGCCCCAACCCGGCAGTTGGTTTGTTCGATTCTTATAGGGTGATCAACTTGGTAAAATGACTTTAGTGGAAAATAAAAGTTGTTTTTCAACACACTCAGCTCATTCCTATGCCTAATTGCAGTCGAGAGAAAAAGCTGAAGGGAGGAAGGAGTAGAGAGAGAGCATAAAAAAGAAGCTATCAAATACTGAAACACAATGCAAACTATCCATTAGAACTGGTCAGAATTGTACTTCAAAGCCTAAACACTTCAGACTGGAGCCAAGTGGGAAGAATCCCAACCCTTAGTGACAGGTCTACGCCTTAAGGTTTCATTAGTGAGCCCAATTGGCTGTCAATCACTCACAGTGCCCTAGAGTATTGCGGACCTGCCTGGTTCAGGTGCCTGATTATCGATCCTCCCACAGAAGGTTGACTTAGTTCTGAGCTTTCATCACTAGGCGTGTCATCTTGGAACTACCTCTACCCCGCTTACCTCCTCCACCCCCCTTCACCCAGGATAGTCACTAGTTGATTGTTACTTTTGTTTGGTAGAAAACAAAAACAAAATTTGTTTGGCAGCTGTGTAGAACTTTTATCATTCTACTTATAAAAGAAAAACATTGAAAATGTTGGAAATATGAAACAAAACAGAAAATGTTGGCAATTCACAGCAGGTCAGGCCACATCTGTAGAAAGAAAGGACAAGCTAAACTTCCCGAAGGTTCCCCCCGCCCCAGCCCTGAACCTGCATTTTTCTCTAGTTTCTTTCCTATCTCCCCTCATGCCCTCTCCAACCTCTTCCTGTCCATGAGCCCCATCTTCTGCTTCCTCAACTTTATCCCCATGAAACTGCTGAACACCCAACTTTCCTTCTTGGTCCTCATGTTAGCTGATACTGTTAACGATTACCTCTCTTCTGGTACTGTACCTCACTACTTTAAATCTACCATCATCACCCCTCTGAAAAAAAACACCCTTGATCCCTTTGTCCTTGCAAAGTACCGGCCCATCTCCAACCACACTTTTACTCTCCAAAACCCTTGACTGTGTTGTTGCCTCCCAAATCCATGTCCATCTTTCCCCAAGTCTGTTTGAATCAGGTTTCAGGCTGTGCCACAGCATTGAAACTGCCCTTATCAACATCACAAATGACAAGGTGACCAAGGTTGGAAATTAAATGTTCCAGGGTACTTGATGTTTTGAAAAGACAGGCAGAATGGTAAAGGAGAGAGGATAGCCCTTATAATAAAGCATTACATAAGGACAGTAGGGAGAAACGATCTTGACTTGGAAGATCAGGAAGTGGAATCAGTATGGGTGGAGATAAGGATACCAAGGGACAGAAAACACCAGTGGGAGTAGTATATAAGCCCCCTAACAGTAGCTATACTGTTGGACAGAATATTAATTAAGAAATAGTAGGAGTTTGTAACAAAGGTAATGCAATAATGGAATTAAGGGTTACGGGGAGAGGGCGGGTAAGTGGAGCTGAGTCCACGGCCAGATCAGCCATGATCTTGTTGAATGGCGGAGCAGGCTCGAGGGGCTAGATGGCCTACTCCTGTTCCAAATTCCTATGTTCTTATGTTCTTATAATCATGGGGGACTTTAATCTTCATATAGACTGGACAAATCAAATTGCTAAAGGTCGTCTGGAGGACGAGTTCATGGAATACATTTGGGACAGTTTCCTAGAACAATACATCATGGAACCAACCAAGGAACAGGCTATTTTAGATCTTGTATTGCGTAATGGGACAGGGTTAATTAGCAATCTCATAGTAAATGATATTCTGGGGCAGAGTGAGCATAATATGATAGAATTTCACATTATGTTTCAGAGTGACTTGCCTAAATCCGAAACTAGAGTCTTAAACTTAAATAAAGCCAATTGTATAGGTATGAACGGCAAGTTGGATTGGAAACATAGATTAAAAGGTAATGCAGTAGATGAGCAGTGGCTAGCATTTAAAGGAATATTTCATAATTCTCAACAAAAGTACATTCAATTGAGAAACAAAAACTACACTACATCCGTGGCTAACAAAAGTAGTTAAGAATAGCATTAGATTGAAAGAAGACGCTTATAATGTTGCAAAGAATAGCAGTAAACCTGAGAATTGGGAGAGTTTCAAAAACACAAAAATTGATAAAAAGTGAAAAAATAGACTATGAGAGAAAACTAGCAAGAAATATAAAAACAGTTTGTAAGAGCTACTACAAGTATGTAAAAAGGAAGAGAGTAGCAAAAGTAAACATTGGACCCTTAGAGGCTGAGGCAGGAGAAATTATTATGGGGAATAAGGAAATGGCAGAAATGTTAAACAAATATTTTGTATCTGTCTTCACAGTCGAAGATGCAAAAAGTATACCTAAAATGGTGGGGAACTAAAAGTCTAATGAGGATAAGGAACTTAATAAAATTTATAAAAGTAGAAAAAAAGTACGAGAGAAACTAATGGGCTAAACGCCAACAAATCCCCTGGACCTGATGGTCTACATCCTAGGATTCTAAAAGAGGTGGCTGCAGAGATAGTGGATGCATTGGTTTTGATCTTTCAAAATTCTTTGGTTCTAGAATGGTTCCAGCAGATTGGAAGGTAGCAAATGTAACCATGCTATTCAAGAAAGGAGGGAAGAGAGAAAACAGGGAACTACAGGCTAGTTAGCCTGACATCAGTCATTAGGAAAGTGCTGGAATCCATTGCTAAGGAAGTTGTATAAGGGCACTGAGAAAATCATAACATGATTAGGCAGAATCAACATGGTTTTATGAAAGGGAAATCATGTTTGACAAATTTATTAGTGTATTTTGAGGGTGTAATTAGTAGGTTAGATAAAGGGGAACCAGTGGATGCAGTATATTTGGATTTCCAAAAAGAATTCGATAAGGTGCCACATAAACGTTTATTACACATGATATGGGCTCATGGGAATGGAGGTAATGTATTAGCATGGATAGAGGATTGGTTAACGGACAGGAAACAGAGAGTAGGGGTAAACGGGTCTTGTTCAGGTTGGCAGGCTGCAACTAGTGGGATGCCGGTAGGATCAGTGCTGGGGCCTCAGCTATTTACAATCTATATTAATGATCTAGATGCAGGGACCGAGTGTCATGCATCTAAGTTTGCTGATGATACAAAGCTAGGTGGGACAGTAAGCTGTGAGAAGAAAACAAAACGTCTGCAAAGGGATATAGATAGCCTAATTGAGTGGGCAGTAAGATGCGAGATGGAACATAATGTCGGGAAATTTGAGGTTATTCACTTTGGTTGGAAGAATAAAAAAACAGAATATTTTTTAAATGGTGAGAAACTTTTAAATGTTGGTGTTCACAGAGATTTGGGTGTCCTTGTGCAAGAAACACAGAAAGCTAGCATGCAGGTACAGTAAGCAATAAGAAAGGCAAATGGCATGTTGTCCTTTATTACAGGGGGGTTGGAGTATAAGAACATAAGAAATAGGAGCAGGAGTAGACCATACGGCCCCTCAAGCCTGCTCCGCCATTTAATACGATCATGGCTGATCCGATCATAGACTCAGGTCCACTTCCCTGCCTGCTCTCCATAACTCCTTATTTCCTTATCGTTTAAAAAACTGTCTATTTCTGTCTTAAATTTATTCAATGTCCCAGTTTCCACAGCTCTCTGAGGCAGCAAATTCCATAAATCCACAACTTTCTGAGAGAAGAAATTTCTCCTCATCTCAGTTTTAAATGGGCGGCCCCTTATTCTAAGATTATGCCCTCTAGTTCTAGTCTCCCCTATCAGTGGAAACATCCTCTCTGCATCCACCTTGTCAAGCCCCCTCATAATCTTATACGTTTCGATAAGATCTCCTCTCATTCTTCTGAATTCCAATGAGTAGAGACCCAACCTACTCAATCTTTCCTCATAAGTCAACCCCCTCATCTCCGGAATCAACTTTGTGAACCTTCTCTGAACTGCCTCCAAAGCAAGTATATCCTTTCGTAAATATAGAAACCAAAACTGCATGCAGTATTCCAGGTGTGGCCTCACCTGCAGCAAGATTTCCCTGTTTTTATACTCCATCCCCTTTGCAATAAAGGCCAAGATTCCATTGGCCTTCCTGATCACTTGTTGTACCTGCATACTAACCTTTAGTATTTCATGCACAAGTACCCCCAGGTCCTGCTGTAGTGCAGCACTTTACAATCTTTCTCCATTTAAATAATAACTTGCTCTTTAATTTTTTCTTGGGTTGGTAATCAGTAACCAGTGGGGTGCCACAGGGATCAGTGCTGGGACCCCAACTATTTACAATCTATATTAACGACATGGAGGAAGGGACCGAATATAACGTAGCCAAGTTTACTGATGATACAAAGTCGGAGGAAAAGCAATGCATGAGGAGAACACCAAAAATCTGCAAAAGGACATAGACATGCTAAATGAGTAGGCAAAAATTTGGCAGATGGAGTATAATGTTGGAAAGCCAGGAAAAATGGTTGATATAGTATAGCCCCCATCTTTTAAAATGTCCTTAAATCTCCTTTAAAACAAATTATAAACTCACATAAAACTTCACTGAAAAACGTAGCCTTCTTCTCCCAATCCTTTTGAGCACTGAACTTCTGCTCCATTTTAAAAATGGCGGCATTAGTGCCAGGTGTGCCCTGGGTGTGACTACTTTATGTTGGTGGGTTCCTGGGTGGACACTAAATTGGGCGATATGCTCGAAAGTTCCGTCGGGGCGCTTGCGCTGCATTGCACGACGATTGACGTCACCCAACGGTGAATAAGTTTTAGCGCCGCCGAAAACCACTGCCGAAAGTTCCGACGGGTGCAAAATGTTGTGCGCCTCGTTTAGCGCCAAAAAAAGTTGTTTTTGTGCTGAGCCCAGGTGCTAAACTGATCACAAACCTGTCGAAAATCCAGCCCTTTGTTCAGAAATAATATTGGATCCATGGTAAAGTTCAACTGTGCATTTCATCATCATAGGCAATCCCTCGAAATCGAGGAAGACTTTGTGCATTTATTAGGATTGTATCAGGGGGCTGAGAGGATATATTGATTGGCTCAGATTTTCTCCATGGACAAAAATCAGTAGAGGATTCTGCAATGCTTTAAAATATCTTCATTTGGCTCCTTAAATTTAATTTTGCCATTTCCCCTGCGAGGAGCATCCTTGGACATCTGTTTTATATGGTTGTGATCAGTGCAACTGAGCAGAAATTAAGGAAACTGGGCTGCATGATATCACCATGTCATAAACATCTTGTTTCAATATGTCTGCCCAAAATTTAGTGCGTGCTCCAGCCATCCACCAAAAATTACGCCAGAAAATTCAGCCAACATTAAAGTGAGTGGGAATCTGACTTAACAGACCCAGATTCCATTCCCTCCTCTGCCTGTCTGAATTTTGGCCAGAAATGAGTACAAGGGTACAATTCTAAAGAGGATGCATGAACGGGGCTAGACTTTCCATAAGTTTTGCATTGCTACCGCCCACTTAACGTCCATGTTAACGCTGAGATGAGGTATAATGCCCAGATATTGCCCATTTAGGAAAAAAATGGAAACTTATGCCCATTTATCACTCACTTATCGCCCAGCATTACTTTCAGCATATGGTTAACATTGAGAATTAATAATACTGCCCGCCCATTTTTTTTTGCCATAAACATCAGAATAGACTAAACTAACGGCCATAATATTGCCGAGCGTTTCTTTCGGCATCTCGCCCACATATCGCTGTAAATATCACTCGCCGAAACAAACGCTGAAAAAAAGCTGCACTCACCTGACCTTAACCCAGTGGTATGGACGCCATTTTGTAAATCGGAGGTCGGTTCATATAAAAGGCTGCTTCAACTTCTGGGGAGTTTTGATGCAATCTGGAGTTATTTTAAGATGATTTGAAAAGCTGAACAAACGTCTTATCATACTGTGGATGAATTGAATTAATTTTATTTGTTTTAGTAGGTAAATTTATTGTTTGCGAACAATAGGTGTAATACTGTTTGTTATTGTAATGGGGCCTGTAATTTCTCAGCCTGTCTTGATGACTACGCACGTGTTGCAGACTAGAGATGGGAGAAGATATATTGAAGAGCATTATGTGCCCAATCAAAGAGGTGGCAGGCTGCTGAGGAGGACGAGAACTTACACCCGACGCACTTACAGGGAGAAGCAGTCTTACCTGAACTTGTCCGATAACAGGTGCCTTAGGAAACTGCGCTTCCGGAAAGAGCTCATCAGTGAGATATGTCAGCTAATTAAGGGAGATCTGCAGCCTGCCAGCACCATCAAGACCAAACTGTCCATTGAGGTCAAGGTAACTGCGGCACTTTCCTCCTATGCATTGGGTTCCTTTCAGGCCTCAACTGGTCTCATTTGTGCTATCTCTCAGCATGCCACACATTGCTACATTCGACAGGTGACTGAAGCCCTTTATGCACGTAGGATGGACTTTATCAGCTTCCCTATGACCAGGGAGGCACAGACTGAGAGGACTGTAGGATTCTCCAGAATTGCAAACTTCCCCAAGTTCAGGGAGCAATAGACTGTACGCACATCTGCATACGGGCACCTTTTCAGGATGCAGATGTTTTTCGGAACCGAAAGGAATTCCACTCCCTGAATGTACAACTCGCTGTCGACCACCAGCAAATTATTACGGCAGTAAATGCAAATTTTCCGGGCAGCATCCATGATGCTCACATCCTGCGTGAGAGCGCTGTATCTGACAAGTTTACCAGTCAGCCACAAGGTCAATGCTGGATGCTTGGTGACAAAGGATATGGCCTCGCCACCTGGCTGATGACACCCCTGCATAAGACACAGACAGAAGCCAAGATGCGAAACAACGAAAGCCACAGAGCCACACGCATTATCGTCAAAAAGCACTTTAGATGCCTGGACCACTAAGGAGGCGAGTTACAATACCACCCTGAGCAGGTAGCTCATTCGTGGTGGTGTGCTGCATGCTGCACAACTTGGCTATCGGGAGGGGACAAGATTTGCCAGATGGGACTGCCAGTCCACCTCAGGAGAGAGTGGAAGAGGAGGATGAGGAGGTGGACGATGACCTCGGGGCAGACAATCAGGCTGACAATAAAACTATGCGCTCGCCTCCCTGTACACTGCAGGAAAGGGCCCGTGATGGCTACATAGCTGCAAGACTCTTACGTTAAATGAGCGCTTTGCTTGAAATAATGTTGGTGATATTTACAAACCTGCAAGACTGCTGTGTCTGCAGCTCATACATGAATGGTGACAGTTAAAGTTAAAGTTGATTCAAGTTACATTTAATTATCCCATTTCATGTTAAGCAATCACCAGTGTTTAACATTACAGTTATTTGAGAAAATGCGCAACAATGTTATGTTAAATAATTTTTTTTTAATGAAACCATTTTTATTAATTCATTATTCTTACTCTAAAAAACACCCCACCCCACCCCGACCCCACCCCACCCCACCCCACAACAAATTTATAACATTTATAACATTTTTTATATTTCCAATCACAGTAATAACACAAATGCAAATACAACAACCTGTCCCCTTCCCCCTCCACCCTTCCCCCAAACCTCCCAACATTCATTAACTAGCAACAACAACAACAACAACACTGTTAGAACTCCAACTCCTGCGGCCATGCACCTCATTTTTCTTTTTCCCCTGCATCTTCTCCCCACCTCTACCCCTTCCCCTTCCCCTACCGACTCCAAGCCGTCTTGCCGCAGTGCTGCTTCATTGGGGGGGGGATGACGGCAGATCCACTGTTTGGCTGGATGCTGGAGAGGACATTCGCGAGGAGGAACCGTCCTCCGAGCCAGAAGCAAGAGCTTCCTCCTGGCCCTCGTGTCGTTGGCAATGGGGGTGCAGCACCTTGGGATTCAGTGCCGCGTTCCGGGAACACCAGTAGCCCTCTGGCACCGGTGTTCCTGGCTATCACCTCCAGGGCCACTGCCATCCGGGGCATGTTCTCCGTCATGGTCGCAGATATTGTGGCCATCTGTTGGGATATGCCCCCCATTGTCTGAAGGATCTGCTGACCTATGCCAACACGCCTCCTGGACAAATGTACCATGTCCCCGCTCAGATCTGCTGATCATGGAGCAGTCCTGCTGCATCGAACCAACTTCCACAGGGTAGGCGCCGGCATGGAGACACTTGTGGTGCCCTGTGGCAAAGTGCTTGCGCCCGCTACCTTCACGGTGGAGGAGGACATGGCCGTAGGAGCACTAAATGTAATAGGTGTGCTGGATTTTGAAGTTGTTGCTGCAAGACCCTCCAACTCCTCACTGTCCTCAGTGGAGAGAACAATCTGCAACTCAACGGGTGATATACAGGGCCCCTCAAGACCAGCAGAAGGACAATCTATCGCTGACGCGCCGCCTGATCATCACCTCGCCTCGGTGCTGTTGGCAGTGACTGCGCTCATGGCTGAGCTACAAAACATAAATGAGGTAATTAGAGGAGAAGGAGGTGCTAGGGTCACAGGATAATTCAAACGCTACACACAGCATATGCACGAGAACAGCATTACCACTATAAAAATAATCACAGACATCCCATTTAATAAACATAACCAAATTCTGCATTACAATAATTTTCATGCGCCCATCATTAATTATATAACACTTTCATCAATCATCTATTGTATATTGTACGGATATGAGTGGGTGTGGCATCTAGTGACTGTACATCACGCAATGGTGTATACTTTACTCACATGGCATAACATCAGGTTCTCCTGTTGAATGGGTGGACGAGCGGTTGTGGATTACCACTAGTGCCAGCGCCCGCTCCTCGATGTCCGTCAGCTCACTGAGCACTGCTGGGCCACCACCCATGCGCCACAGCTTGGCCCTATTCTTCGAATGCTTAAGAACATAAGAACATAAGAAATAGGAGCAGGAGTAGGCCATACGGCTCCTCGAGCTTGCTCCGCCATTTAATACGATCATGGCTGATCCGATCATGGACAGGTCCACTTCCCTGCCCATTCTCCATAACCCCTTATTCCCTTATCATTTAAGAAACTGTCTATTTCTGTCTTAAATTTATTCAATGTCCCAGTTTCCACAGCTCTCTGAGGCAGCGAATTCCATAAATCCACAACTCTCTGAGAGAAGAAATTTCTCCTCATCTCAATTTTAAATAGGCAGCCCCTTATTCTAAGTGTATGCCCTCTAGTTCTAGTCTCCCCTATCAGTGGAAACATCCTCTCTGCATCCACCTTGTCAAGCCCCCTCATAATCTTATACGTTTCGATAAGATCACCTCTCATTCTTCTGAATTCCAATGAGTAGAGACCCAACCTACTCAACCTTTCTTCATAAGTCAACCCCCTCATCTCTGGAATCAACCTTGTGAACCTTTTCTGAATTGCCTCCAAAGCAAGTATATCCTTTCGTAAATATGGAAACCAAAACTGCACGCAGTATTCCAGGTGTGGCCTCACCAATACCGTGTACAACTGTAGCAAGACTTCCCTGCTTTTATACTCCATCCCCTTTGCAATAAAGGCCAAGATTCCATTGGCTTTCCTGATCACTTGCAGTACCTGCAAACTATCCTTTTGTGTTTCATGCACCAGTACCTCCAGGTCCCGCTGTAGTGCAGCACTTTGCAATCTTTCTCCATTTAAATAATAACTTGCTCTTTGATTTTTTTCTGCCAAAGTACATGACTTCATACTTTCCAACATTATACTCCTTCTGCCAAATTTTTGCCCACTCACTTAGCCTGTCCATGTTCTTTTGCAGATTTTTTGTGTCCTCCTCACACATTGCTTTTCCTCCCATCTTTGTATCGTAAGCAAACTTGGCTTCTTCTGCAAAAGGTAACAACAGCATGACATGGCATAAGATCATTGCGTAAGATCATTGCTAGGTACTGTCACAGATACTGATACAACACATAACCGACAAATGTTATAGTTATTATTATTATCATTATTAACCTAAACACGTGCACCATAAACGTAGGATTTGAGTAAAACATTACTGGTCTAACTGCAATACATCAGATCTGAATTTATTTACTCATTACAATTACAATTCCAATTATGTAAATATATAAATAAATGTCATTCCAGCGCTTGCGGTACTGGTTTCCCTCATGCATCTCAAGCATCACCGACAAGACCACCTCAGCGATTTTGGCCTAAATCTTCAGATAAACCTTAGGGGTAGGCTTCCCATGCCCACCCCGGGTCAATTGACCCCAACATGACTCCACCTACTGCAGGAGAGCATTATTTGCCTCGTTTGAGAATCTCCTCACTCTTTTTTTGTCCTCGCATCTCCACTTCCTCTCCTACCTCACTGCCCTCACCAGCCTCCTCCACCTCCACATCATCATCTCTTGCCTCCTCCATGCCTTCCATTTTTAAAATATTTTTGTGACAGGTATTTCTGTCTCACAGAACTAAATAATGCTATATTTAATGAGTACACCTCATAAAAATCCTTCTAAACTCCAACAGTATCCAAACAAACCACAAACACCTACACAACAAACCCACACACGCTTTCTCTTCCTCTTTGCTCTCTCTCTCTTCTTCTGCGCATGTATTGATGACCCCTGACCTCCTAAAAGGCGGGAAAAGAACGTTGCTATGGCGTTGCTATGGACGCCAACATTTTACGAGAGAAGAAAAAAAAAATACCGCTAACGCCAATTTCACATCACTCCCGCTAACACCCATTTTATAAAGTGGAAACTAACGGGTTTGAAAATGGGTGATAATCCGGCAATCTCAAAACCCATAATAAACGCCAACACTGGAAATAACGCCCACTTTTGGGCAATCTGCACAATAATGAAAAGTCTAGCTCCTGGGATATATGAACTCAAATCGCTGAAGGTGGCAGGGCAGATTGAGAAAGTAGTTAAAAAACATACAGGATCCTTGGCTTTATAATTAGAGGCATAGATTACAAAAGCAAGGAAATTATGGTAAATTATTATTCACTGGCTAGGCCTCAGCTGGAGTATTGCTGGAGTATGGTAGCCTTGGAGAGGGTGCTGAGGAGGATGGTACCAGGGATGAGGAACTTCAGTTATGTGGAGAGACTAGAGAAGCTGGGATTGTTCTCCTTAGAGCAGAGAAGGTTAAAGGGAGATTTAATGGAGGTGTTCAAAATTCTGAGGGGTTTTGATAAAGTAGTTTCCACTGGAACTAGGGTCGGTAATCAGGGGACACAAATTTAAGATAATTGGCTAAAGAACCAGAGGGGAAATGAGGAGAATTTTTTAATGCAGCAAATAGTTGTGATCTGAAAGGGTAATGGATTCAATAATAACTTTCAAAAGCAAATTGGATATATCCTTGAATAAGAAAAATTTGCAGGGCTGTGAGAAAAGAGCTGGGCAATGTGACTGGGTAATTGAATAACTCTTACAAAAAGCCAGCAGAGGTATGATGGGCCAAATAGCCACCTTCTGTGCTGTATCATTCCATGAAATTGACTGTTACACAATGGGAAATCCAAACTGATGAAAAAACTTAAAACTACAGCTATATTTACTAGAGCAGGGAACATTAAGTGGTATCTAATAGGAACATTGAAAGTGTTTGAGAAGATAATAGTGAAAGATTATTTCCACTAGTTGGTAAACAGGTAACTAAGGAGCATAAATTTAGGAATAATGTAGAAAAGTAAAGGAGGTTAGAAGATTTTTTTTCACTTGAAGGGTTATCAGGCTATGGGATATATTGCCAGAAGTGGCTGTTGAAGCTGAGTCAACTACAATAAGATGGAATTAGATAAACACTTGAAAAAAAATTAAAGGATACATGCAAAGAACAAGTAATTGGAATTAGAATAGATAGCTCTGATGTGGAGCTAGTTCCAGCATATGTACAGTGGGCCAAAGGCTGCTTCTGTGCTGATCACATTGAAAATAAATCAGGAACCTATCTCCCTCTCTGCAATGGTTTGTCTGTTGCTGATAATTGCTGTGCCTTATTCTCATGTTTTTCCATGGCTCATTGCTGCTCCTTACCCAAGTCAGTGGTGAGTTTCAGTTTATGACATTATTATGCAGTATGCAGTTACGATTTTGCCAACCTTCCCTGGGTCATATTGTTAACATCACATAGAAAATAAAGCAATGAAGCAAGCCATAAAGAAGCAGCTTGCTTTGATATTTCACTAAAAGAAATATATCTTTAAACTGAAGAGCAGCAACTGTTCCAGCAAATAAGAGTGTAAATGACAGCATTCATAATCTTCAGTATTTTGCACATATCGCTCCGTTGTGAACATCTGCTGAATTCAGCTCACAACTGGTTGCAGTCATGCAACATCAAAGAAATTCATTTTTAGAATACGAGCTAATTAAGTTTGTTAGGAATAAGTCTTTAGCTTTCATTTCTCATTATCATTACTCAAAGAACCCTGCCGTAAAGCATTAAAGGATCACTTTTGCATGACAAAGGAGGATCAAAAAGCTGCTAGAAAAATCCTCTTTAGCCAGTTTCTTGGACATGATCCAACACACTACAATTTTTATCTAATGACAAATTGTAGGTGAGGGTGAATGTGACTGATGCTTTCACAGTGGTGATGATACATTCAGCTTGCTGACATTTGCTGAGGTCCATAAACCACTGTAATTTGTCACTGTTCAAATAAATGCCTTTAAGCCTGTTCTTGCAATCGTTTTGTCCACCTATTTTTGCAGTCTTTGGTGTGCAGTGAATGCAGCACCAGAAAATATATTCATCAAGAAACCTCAAATTAAAAAAGTTGTAAGAACAAAGTTGCTCTCTTTTATAAAATAAGATCAGATTTGCTTAATGATTCATTCTGCAGTATCCTTTAAAACCAACATCTGGTTTCTTAGCCCCATGAAGGTAATTCTTTGAACATTGCAAATGCCTCAAACATAATCTCACCATCAAAGCAAAGGATTAGCACAGGTGGTGAATTGATTAGTTTATGGATGGTTGTATCACCTGATTTGAATGGTGTAATAATGTTGACTGCTGCCTGAAATGTGATCGGAGACATTGCTCCCAAGCCATGACTTGTACCACTGGAGTAAAAATAGCATCAAGCTTTTGAACTTGATATTTAAGAAGCAACAAAAATGTTTGTGTTTGAACAGAAAAAGCACCTGAACAATTACTGATTCCACCATATTTTTGGACTTGTGAAAGAAGAGCATGAAACATTGTGATAAAGAGCAGGTAGCTGCAGTTGTAGGGAGTATCCAACCTGTCAATCTGTGCTTTTTCAAGTTTATAAACTAATAGCATCAAAGGGTTACTGGATATTTTATCATCTGTTACGTCCAAAATATAATCTCCTTGTGATGTTGTATCATCCAGGAAAGATTTCTTGTGAACCTCATGTGTAGCAAAATGATAAACATGTTTATAAAAATAAGTTTACAATGTATTTGGGCTATGGGGAAAGAACGGAGTTGAACTAATTGGATAGTTGTTTCAAAGGTCTGGTCCAGGCAGGATGGGCCGAATGGCCTCCTTTTGTGCTTTAAGAGTCTATGATTCTATGATACAATTTTACTACATGGTGCACAGAATCTTCCCCCATAATGTATTAGCTTCGAACTCCAAATAAGTTACAGTTTCTTCTGTGTTAATTCTGAAAAAAAAATTTGACATGCGATTTGCTGGATAGTGGTAACAGACTTTGGGGTTGATTTTAATCCTACGCGCCCGATGGAAACCAGGTGAGTGGCCAGTTAAAAACAAGCCAATTACATATCCACTTGGAACTCAACACTTTCCCAGCACCTCTGATATTAACCTACAGTGTTCTGCAGACGGATGAGGTGCCAGCCTAAAGCTCATAAATTGCTGTAAATCGGTGCCTTATTGGCCCTGAAATTCCAGTCCTTTGCTTCCCGCGGGCGCTCGACAGAAAATGGTAAAAAAAGATGAGCACCTACCTTATCTTGCTGTGCCCACAAGCGATCCCGGTCCTGAGGCCTCCTCTCCCTGCGCAACGGTACACGTGCACATCAGGACGTCTGTATGCTGGAGCTGGAGTCACATGGCACTGAGCAGCCAATCCAGGTACAGTATTTTCTCATTCACAATAATGGGAACTCCGTAAGTAGAAGTTCTCATTATTATGATTGAGAAAACACCCCCTAAACACCCAAACACAAATAAAAAATAGAAGAAATACATCACATCTTTAAAATTAATTTAAATTAAAGTTAATAAATGTCTTAGAAAAAGAAATATTTTCCGGATTTTTAAAAAAGTTTTTTAATTATGGTTTAAAATAAACTTACCTTAGTGGGCAGGGTTTTTAACATTAAAATGTGTTTTTTAAATTTTAGTTTACAATGTTTTTGTATGTTTTAAAACTCTTATGCTGGTAAAAGTAGGCTATGCGCCTACTTTTACCAAAAGTTTTCAGGACGTTCGCTGGGCAAGATATGGGTAAATACCGTAATCTTGCCCGTGTGAATGTCCTGGCTGTGGGGATACGGACGATCTGTCAAGCCAGAGCTTGCCAGATAGGAAAAGCTGGTTTTCGGCACATGCACATTGTGCGCCAAAAAACGGCTTTTGCGATGCCTTCCCGGTTCCGTACACACTCCATACAGACCCGGGAGGCCGGGATTTATGCTCCATTATGTCAATAGAACCCCAATGGTGTTTGAAGTGGAACCCGAGTCAGGAAACTGATGCAGCTTTCCCACCAGGCTGAAGCAGGTTGGTAGCTGGTGACAAGGATGAAGTGTAGGAAAGCTCCTCCGTGTCCCAAAAGGAAAGTCACAACCACCTCTGCCTTGGACCCCACCCCATTCTCTCCTGCAAGACCCTCCTGAAACCACCCACCTCGCAACTTTCCAGGAAGCCGGCGGGAAGCCATGGGCCACCTAATCTTTCCCCGTTGACAGAGGCTCTGCACCCTCTTCCGAGCAAGAAGTGGGCTGGCAGCATTTAAATGAGACCCGTGGCCTCCTATCACTTCTGATGATAAATTAACTCACAGAAGCAGTTTCCCAGGGCATGGACACCACTGTCAAGGCTACAATGGCCATCAATTTCTATGCCACAGGATTGTGCCAGGCTGCAACAGGTAATTGCCATTCACTGCTACATCAGGAATGTCTCTGGGATGCTACGTCAGGAATAAGAAATTCATCTCCTTTTCCATGGAGCCAGTGAAGCAGGAGGAGGGAGATAGGGATTTTGCCTGGATTGCAGGCTTCCCACGAGTGCAACGAATAATTGACTGCATCCACATTGCCTTGTGTGCACTGTGTCAGGACCCAGGCGAGTATGTCAACAAGAAGGAATTCCACTCCCACAATGGGCAGCTGGTGTGTGATGATAGGCAGCACATCATGCAGGTCTGTGTCCGGTTGCCTGGCAGTTGTCGTGTCGCCTTCATCCTCCTCAAATTCGGCTGCCCTCAAAAGTTTGTCACCATTCTTCCCCTGCTTCACGACGACATGTAAGCCGTGATCCTGATCAGCGGATCCATCACAGACCCAATTCATGTTTGGACCGGAGTCAAGCAGGGCTGTGTCATCGCACCAACGCTCTTCTCGATCTTCCTTGCTGCAATGCTCCATCTCACTCTCAGTAAGCTTCCCACTTCAGTCGAGCTAATTTACGGAACAAACGGGAAACTGCTCAACCTTCGCCGCCTTCAGGCCAAATCCAAGGTCATCCCGTCCTCTGTCATTGAATTACAGTACGCAGACAATTCCTGTGTCTGCGCACACTTAAAGGCTGAACTCCAAGCCATTGTCAACACCTTCACCGAAGCATACGAGAGCATGGGCTTACACTAAACATCCGTAAGACGAAGATCCTCGACCAATCTACCCCTACCATGCAGCACTGCTCCCCGATTATCAAAATCCATGACGAGGCCTTGGACAAAGTGGTCCATTTTCCATATCTTGGGGGCCTACTGTCAACAGAGGCAGATGTCAATGACGAAGTCCAACACCGCCTTCAGTATGCCAGTGCAGTCTTCGGTCACCTGAGGAAGAGAGTGTTTGAAGACCAGGACCTCAACCCTGACACCAAGTTCATAGTCTACAGAGCAGTAATGATATCCGCCCTCCTATATGCCTCAGAGATATGGACTATATACAGCAGGCACCTCAAAACACTGGAGAAGTACCACCAACGCTGCCTCTACAAGATCCTGCAAATCCATTGGCAGGATAGGCGCACCAACAGCAGCGTTCTCATTCAGGCCAACGTCCCCAGCATTGAAGCACTGACCACGCTCGATCAGCTCCATTGGGTGGGCCACGTCATTCGCATGCTCCAAAACAAGCGCTCTACTAGGAGCTCCAACACGGCAAGCGAGCCCCAGGTGGGCAGAGGAAACACTTCAAGGACACCCTCGAAGCCTCCTTGAAAAAGTGCAACATCCCCACCGACACCTGGGAATCCCTGATCCAAGACCCTGCACAAAATGGAGGAAAAGCATCTGGGAGGGCATTGAGCACCTCGAGTCTCTACACAAAGAGCAAGCTGAAGCTAAGCATAAACAGTTGAAGGAGAGCATGGCAACCTAAGCACCCTACCCACTCGTTCCTTCAACCACCGTCTGCCCCACCTGTGACAGAGACTGTAGATCCTGCATTGGACTCTTCAGTCTCCTGAGAACTCAGTTTTAATGTGGAAGCAACTCATCCTCGACTCCGAGGAACTGCCTAAGAAGAAGAAGATCCTGTGGCTGTCCACAATACCCCTTCTATTCCACACAGACCATCGGGTGTCAAGCTGGCATGCTGTGAACATATGGCTCATGACTTCTGTCAAGAGCCCAAAGAGCGCTATAATCTGAGACACCAGAGCTGCTGATTGAATAGACCATTGACTTTCTTAAGCAAATGTTCTGTGACCTCAACTTCTTAGGACGAGTCCTGCAGTACAGCCCAGATTGAGTTTCCAAATGTGTGATCATCTGCTGCATGTTCCATAATTTAGTCCTTCAAAGGAGCCAACCCTTGGAACCACCTAAGAAGGAAGAATTGCAGGAATCTGATGAAGAAGATTAGGAGAAAGAGAGGAGGTGACTAATCACATCAGCTGCCAGAGCTCTCAGGCAGCAATTCACCTGAATGATTCATCCCGTCTTCAAAGCACCAACAATCCCTGCCCTATCTCACCAAGATCTCTGCATGCACCACGTTAATGCCTTTAAAGTGCAAAGCTCCTTTAGTTTCACCTTACCATCAGTATGAGAGTTAACCAGCAGCACAGTTAACAGAAAACATAGAACATCAAGAAGAGTCATTCTTCATCTCATTATTCCATAAAATTGACAATAGACAACAACAGATCATCCTTGTGCAAAGCTCTCGTGCCTGAGTTCTGTGCTCTTTTTCATATTTTGATGCTGCTCCGTGGTGGCTAGAGCTTGGCAGATGGAAGGCTTCTAAACTCCCACTGAAGGTTCTTGAAATTGCTGTGGTGCGTGACCTCGAGGAGCTCTGGGCACAGAGGGCCCGACTGCAGACTGCTGCATCTTGGCAGCAGTCAGGGTAGTCTAATCCAGCTAGTTGCTCGACACCAACACAGGGCACTGGTTGAGGGGCTGGTGGGGTAAAAGGCATGCCATTACATAGTGTTTACAGCACAGAAACAGGCCATTCGGCCCAACAGGTCCATGCAAATGTTTGGGCTGGATTTTCTGCTTCAGTCTGCCTCTGTTTTCGCCTCTGAGAGACAGCAATGGCAGCGGTGAGCTCTTTTGGGAGGACGGCCAGCTTCCAGTGCCCTGCCGGGATTTTCAGGGCCAGTCTCGGCAGGGTGTGGAGCATTAACACCCGGAAGAGGCGAACCGGTGTGCGACGCCCTTGGTTGCGACACCGGCCCGATTTTTGACTCCTGCGCAACCCGTAGTGCCCCTCAGCGCGCCCTGGTGGGAATGTCTGCTTCCACAGGCTGTAGCAGCTGCAGCGAGGTAACTAATGCTGACCTCAGGTAAGTGTGATTGTTTTTTTCTTGTATTTTTCTTGCGATTTATGTTGTGGTGGCATGGGCTATGTATTGGAAATGTTTTTGGTGGGTTTTTTCAGGTTTTTTTTCTTCTCCCCAGACCTCTCTGAGAGCGTTCCTAGGCCGGCTCTTTAACTCAGGATTTTGGCATGCTCAGCCAGCCTAGCGCCCAAAGAGAGGTGTGCAATGCCACCCTTAGCACTCTGCCCCATACTCAGGGCCCAGTTGCCCAATTTTGCTGAATGAGGCACAAACTATTCCCGTGCACAAACTTTACCGCCCCGCTGCCATTACCACCGTGAAATGAGCAAAGCTGAAAATCCAGCCCTTTATGTTCCATTTGAACCTCCTCCCAGCCTTCTTCATCTAATCCCATCAACATATCCTGAGAGAGGAGAGTTGTGGCACAGATTTGATGGGCCGAATGGTCTCCTTCTGTGCTGTACTGTGATTCTGTATGTGCCTCTCCCAGGGCGCCACTGCAACTCTCGGGGGACTGAGCCTCAGTACTCCCACTGCACTGCCTGATAACAGAGTGCATGAGTGAAGTGAGGCTCTCAAAGCCTTGTTCTATTGGGTCCTTCATGGCTTGAAAGCCAGAGGAATTGGTTGCAGTCTGGGCACCCAGCAAACCTGTCAGAGCTGCCACCAGAGGCTCCATGGCTCCCCTGCAGTGTTCACAGAGCTGACCACTTGCTCCGTGGTTGACTGCAGTGTTGCAATGTCCCACAATAGAACCTCACACAGGTTGGAGTTGGACTTCTTGATACTCTGTGCCAAGGCGAAGGCTCACTGGCAGGCAACCCAGTGCCCTTAGAAATTTCTGGTTTACATCAGTTTTCTTCTATAGTCTGGGCCATCAAAGTCATCATCTGTGGCCTCTGCAGCAGGACTCAGATACAAGTTGTCCCACAGGTTAGCTGCTCCCTGGGCCATCCAATCCCCCTGCCCTTGGTCCAGCGCATTAGTATTGGGTGCATGTTCCTGTGCACATCCGTCTAACATACCCACTGAACTACGCATAGTGCCAGTATCTGAGCTGCTGCCCTACAAGTGTACGATCAAGTGATGCTTCATCTTCCTCTGCTCACCCAGGGACCTATACAACTTCAGGACCTGAAATGGAAGAGAGGAACAGTGAGTGTCAAGAAGGGTAAGCAGAGATAGATGAATGACTGCTAAAAACTGCTGCGCTTGATTGTGCAGAGTCACACTGGAGTGAGAAGGTAAAAAGATATAAACTGTACACAAAGTCTGAAGAATGTGTACTGTAGCCTTGCCAGTTGCCGTGAAATGGATCTAGCTAGTTGAGGATCTAGCTAGTTCATCCTTTTGTTCCTTCTGTGGAGATAAAAAGAATCACATTACAGTTATTGCATCCATTTTTCATTTGCCGCACTTTTGGGATTTCCACCTAACTGGCTGAGTTTTCCCCAATGCTGTTTTTTGGCGAATTGCAAGAGTTACGGCAATTTGTTTTGGCCCCAGTTACTCCAAAAAAATAACCAGCAAGTTTCCCCATTCTACTTTTTGAATTTGGCACCATGCAGCCTGTCCTTTAGCTTCGGGGGATGTGGAGCCTAATGTCAGCACTGAAAAAACGATGTCCCTCATGCGCAAAATAAAAAATTAGGTTTTTAACATGACTGCTATGAGCACGCATGCTCAGTACAGCTCCTGGTCTGCATTCAGTCATTTTTAAAGAGCCAGTTGTGTGTGAGGACTTTAATTCTCAGTGGAAAAATCAGAGCTGCAGTACAATATGCAACACAGCTCAAGAACCAAGAATTTCTTACAGGATAAAGTGCAGGCACTAGTTACTGTAATTGAGGCCAGATGGCATGAGCTGGACACCAGCAGAGGTCACATACAAGTTTCACCAAAAGAAATTAAATGCTGGAACAAACCTGCAGAAAATTACTGTGCAAGGTCTGGAGGCCAGTGCAAAAAGAAGTGGCAGGACCTTGGTCAAGTAGTTAGTGTAAGTAATATTTTCATGTATTCACTGGAATTGCAATTGTAAATATGACCATCTGAATGTCCCACCCAGCCTGTCACAGCCGCACAGCACTGCCCTCCAATCATCACGATTCACGGCGCGGCCCTGGACAACGTGGACCATTTTCCATATCTCAGGAGCCTCTTATCAACAAAGGCAGACATTGATGCGGAGATACAACACTGCCTCCAGTGCGCCAGTGCAGCCTTTGGCCATCTGAGGAAAAGAGTGTTTGAAGACCAGGCTCTCAAATCTACCACTAAGTTCATGGTCTATAGGGCTGTAGTAATACCCGCCCTCCTGTATGGATCTGAGGCATGGACCATGTGTAGAAGGCACCTCAAGTCGCTGGAGATATATCACCAACGATGTCTCCGCAAGATCCTGCAAATCCCCTGGGAGGACAGGCGCACCAACATCAGTGTCCTTGACCAGGCTAACATCCCCAGTATTGAAGCACTGACCACACTTGATCAGCTTCGCTGGGCAGGCCACATAGTTCACATGCCAGATACGAGACTCCCTGAGCAAATGCTTTATGCGGCGCTCCTTCATGGTAAACGAGCCAAAGGAGGACAGCGGAAACGTTATAAGTACACCCTCAATGCCTCCTTGGGAAGGTGCGACATCACCACTGACACCTGGGAGACCCTGACCGAAGACTGCCCAAGGTGGAGAAAGTACATCCGGGAGGGTATTGAGCTCTTCAAGTCTCAACGCAAAGAGCATGAAGAGGCTAAGCGCAGGCAACGGAAGGAGCGCATGGCAAACCTGCCCCACCAACCCCTTCCCTCGAAGAATGTCTGTCCCACCTGTAACAGGGTCTGTGGCTCTCGTATTGGACTGTTCAGCCATCAAAGAACTCACTTTGCGAGTAGAAGCAAGTCCTCCTCGATTCCGAGGGACTGCCTATGATGATAATGACCCAGCAGAAAGACACCCTCTCCAAAAAGTTGTATTTTCATCTTTGCAGAGGAAGGTGGCACACAACAAAAAAGAAAGAGCTCGAACAGGAGGAGGCCCGGCAAATCTACACCCACTGACATCCTTGGAAGGCAGGGTCGCTACTTTGATGGGTTCTGTAATGTGTGTACATAAGGTCTGCCCACCAACAAGGGGCGCTACCGTCGGAGACCCTAGGGTCATAGGTATACTCGTGCTGGGCCCGGTATATAACCTGAACTTCACCTTGGCATCTTCACTTCTGGAAGCCATTAAAGACTGACCAGGTTACACATGGTCTCTGGCTCACAGTACATAGAAACATAGAAACATAGAAAATAGGTGCAGCAGTAAGCCATTCGGCCCTTCGAGCCTGCATCACCATTTAATAAGATCATGGCTGATCATCACCTCAGTACCCGTTTCCTGCATTCTTTCCATACCCCTTGATC
This sequence comes from Pristiophorus japonicus, assembly GCF_044704955.1. Lineage (NCBI taxonomy): Eukaryota > Metazoa > Chordata > Chondrichthyes > Pristiophoridae > Pristiophorus > Pristiophorus japonicus. Next base: position 105,989,214 of record NC_091978.1, on the reverse strand, counting down.
CCTTTAGCCGTAAGGGCCATATCTAACTCCCTCTTGAATATATCCAACGAACTGGCATCAACAACTCTCTGCGGCAGAAAATTCCACAGGTTAACAACTCTCTGAGTGAAGAAGTTTCTCCTCATCTTGGCCCTAAATAGCTTACGCCTTATCCTTAGACTGTGTCCCCTGGTTCTGGACTTCCCCAATATCGGGAACATTCTTCCTGCATCTAACCTGTCCAGTCCTATCAGTAATTGATATGTTTCTATGAGATCCCCTCTCATTCTTCTAAATTTCAGTGAATACAGGCCCAGAAAAATCGAGTCTCTCCTCATATGTCAGTCCTACCATCCCAGGAATCAGTCTGGTGAACCTTCGCTGCACTCCCTCAATAGCAAGAAGGTTCTTCCTCTGATTAGGAGACCAAAACTGAACACAATATTCCAGGTGAGGCCTCACCAAGGCCCTGTATAACTGCAGTAAGACCTCCCTGCTGCTATATTCAAATCCCCTAGCTATGAAGGTCAACATGTCATTTGACTTCTTCACCGCCTGCTGTATTTGCATGCCAACTTTCAACGACTGATGTACCATGACACCCAGGTCTCGTTGCACCTCCTTTTTCCTAATCTGCCGCCATTCAGATAATATTCTGCCTTCCTGTTTTGCCACAGAAGTCGATAACCTCACATTTACCCACATTATACAGCATCTGCCATGCATTTGCCCACTCATCTAACCTGTCCAAGTCACCCTGCAGCATCTTAGCATCCTCCTCGCAGCACACACCGCCACCCAGCTTAGTGTCATCTGCAAACTTGGAGATATTACATCAATTCCTTCATTTAAATCATTGATGTATATTGAAAATAGCTGGGGTCCCAGCACTGAAACCTGCGGCACCCCACTAGTCACTGCCTGCCATTCTGAAAAGGACCTGTTTATCCTGACTCTCTGCTTCCTGTCTGCCAACCAGTTCTCTATCCACGTCAATACATTACCCCCAATACCATGTGCTTTAATTTTGCACACCAATCTCTTGTGTGGGACCTTGTCAAAAGCCTTTTGAAAGTCCAAATACACCACATCCACTGGTTCTCCCTTGTCCACTCTACCAGTTACATCCTCAAAAACTTCTGGAAGATTTGTCAAGCATGATTTCCCTTTCATAAATCCATGCTGACTTGGACCGATCCTGTCACTGCTTTCAAATGCACTGTTATTTCATCTTTAATAATTGATTCTGACATTTTCAGCACCACTGATGTCAGGCTAACCAGTGAACAATTCCCCGTTTTCTCTCTACCTCCTTTCTTAAAAAGTGATGTTACATTAGCTACCCTCCAGTCCATTGGAACTGATCCAGAGTCGATAGATTGCTGAAAAATGATCACCAATGCACCCACTATTTCTAGGGCCACTTCCTTAAGTACTCTGGGATGCAAACTATCAGGCCCCGGGGATCTATCGGCCTTCAATCCCATCAATTTCCCTAACACAATTTCCTGACTAATAAGGATTTCCTTCAGTTCCTCCTTCTCGCTAGACTGTCAGTCCCCGAGTATTTCCGGAAGGTTATTTGTGTCTTCTGAAGACAGAAAGAAAGTATTTGTTCAATTGGTCTGCCATTTCTTTGTTCCCCATTATAAATTCACCTGATTCTGACTGCAAGGGACGTATGTTTGTCTTCACTAATCTTTTTCTCTTCACGGTTCATAGTACGGAGTTCATTGTCTCATTTCATACACTACAACTGGCAACAAGGCAAATATGAACCCCTGCAAAAGTATTGCGAACACAGCACGATCGAGTACTGTTGGAATTCTCGAGAGATTCAATGAGGGAGAGGATTGGGGAAATTTCATGGATTGTCTTGACCAGTATTTTGTGGCAAACGACCTAAACAGAGACAAGGATGCAGAAAAGCGCAGGGCAGTTCTTCTCACCATCTGTGGCTCCACGATCGATGCACTCATCAAGAATCTGCTCTCACCCACTCTTCCTACAGAAAAGGATTACAAAGAACTGTGTGCTCTAGTTCGGGAACACCTTAAACCCATGGATGGAATCCTCATATCCAGATATCGCTTCTATACGCACGTTCGTCCAGAAGGCCAGGACGTAGCGGCATTTGTTGCCGACCTGAGACGTCTTGCAGGGCTTTGAAAATTTGGGTCTGCATTGGAATACATGCTGCGTGACTTTTTCGTGATCGGGGTCAACCACGAGGCGATCTTAAGTAAGCTGCTGGCTGCGGAGACACCGGACTTCAGCAAGGTCATCACCATCGCCTAGGCCTGCATGCCCATGCAGAAAAGCATGAAGCAGATATCGCGACAAAACAGGAACTCCACGGCAAGTACTGTGTACAAAATTGTATTGACGTCTGGCAGAGCTGCACATGGCAGGGCCTACTCGACTGCGTCTTCGAGAACGGGAGCTGCTCAAAGTTCGCCATCGAGGGCCTTCTCGACTGCGTATGCAAGAACAGGAGCCGCTCAAAGCCCGCCATTGGGCGCAAATCCGAGCTCAACGTGTTGGCGCTGCGGGGGCAATCACCGACCCCACCAGTGCCGCTTCAGGCAGTATGTATGCAGAGGGTGTGCAAAGGCGGGGCATCTTCAGCGAACGTGTCCACAGCGGAGCAAGCGAGATGCAACACACCACGTGGATGATGATCAATTCAGCATGGATCTGGTGATGCAGCCCGAGGCATTTGAGAGCTCCAGGAGGAAGTGCATAGCGTACGTGCGTTCCTAACAAACAGCCAACCGATAATGATGGAGGTAAAATTACTAACAAAGAGCCAACCCATAATGATGGAGGCAAAATTAAATGGCGTGCTGGTATCCATGGAATTAGACACGGGTGTGAGTCAATCGATAATGAGCCAGAGGACTTTAGAAAAGCTGTGGGAGACCAAGGCAGAGAGACCTAAGCTGAGTCCGATAAAAGCGAAGTTGTGTACCTACACCAAAGAGCTCATACCAGTGATCGGTAGTGCAGCAGTAAGGGTGTCGTACGAGGGAACGGTTCATAATCTACCGTTATGGATTATCCCAGCCAACGGCCCATCGTTATTCGGCAGGAGTTGACTCGAGAAAATAAAATGGAAATGATACGATATCAAAGCTTTGTCATCAGCGGATGATGATTTGTGTGCTCAAGTGCTGAGCAAATTTCCCTCGCTGTTTGAACCAGGAATTGGCAGCTTCAAGGGAGCCAAGGAAGCCTGAAGGCTCTGTGTCTCAATGCGAAGAGCATTCGTAATAAGGTGGCTGAATTAACTGCGCAACTAGCAGTTAAGGGATATGATGTAATTGGGATTACGGAAACACGGCTCCAGGGTGACCAAGGCTGGGAACTCAACAACCAAGGGTATTCAATATTCAGGAAGGATCGACAGAAAGGAAAAGGAGGTGGGTAGCATTGCTGGTTAAAGAGGAGATTAACGCAATAGTAAGGAGGACATTAGCATGGATGATGTAGAATCTGTATGGGTAGAGCTGCAGAACACAAAGGGCAGAACATACTAGTGACCGTTGTGTACAGACCACCAAACAGTAGCAATGAGATTGGGGATGGCATCAAACAGAAAATTAGGATGCGTGCAATAAAGTTACAGCAGTTATCATGGGTGACTTTAATCTACATATAGATTGGGCTAACCAAACTGGTAACAATACAGCGGAGGAGGATTTCCTGGAGTGTATAAGGGATGGTTGTCTCGACCAATATGTCGAGGAACCAACTAGAGAGATGGCCATCCTAGACTGGGTCTTGTGTAATGAGAGAGGATTAATTAGCAAACTTGTTGTGCGAGGCCCCTTGAGGAAGAGTGACCATAATATGGTAGAATTCTTCATTCAGAAGGAGCATGACACAGTTAATTCAGAGACTAGGGTCCTGAACTTAAAGAAAGATAACTTTGATGGTATGAGACGTGAATTGGTTAGGATAGACTGGCGAATGATACTTAAAGGGTTGATGGTGGATAGGCAATGGCAGACACTTAAAGATCACACAGATGAACTTCAACAATTGTACATCTCTGTCTGGCGTAAAAATAAAACACGGAAGATGGCTCAACCGTGCCCAACAAGGGAAATTAGGGATGGTGTTAAATCCAAGGTGGAGACACATAAATTGGCCAAAAAAAGCAGCAAACCTGAAGACTGGAGAAATTTAGAATTCAGCAGAGGAGAACAAAGGGTTTAATTTGGAGGGGGAAAATAGAGTAAGCTTGCAGGGAACATAAAAACTGACTGCAAAAGCTTCCATAGCTATGTGAAGAGAAAAAGATTAGTGAAGACAAATGTAGGTCCCTTGCAGTCAGAATCAGGTGAATTTCTAATGAGGAACAAAGAAATGGCAGACCAATTGAACAAATACTTTGGTTCTGTCTTCACTAAGGAAGACACAAATAATCTTCCTGAAATACTTGGGAACCGAGGGTCTCGCGAGAAGGAGGAATTGAAGGAAATCCTAATTAGTCAGAAAATTGTGTTAGGGAAATTGATGGGATTGAAGGCCGATAAATCACCAGGTCATGATTGTCTGCATCCCAGAGTATTAAAGAAGTGGACCTAGAAATAATGGATGCATTGGTAGTCATTGGCCAATATTCTATGCACTCTGGATCAGTTCCTATGGATTGGAGGGTAGCTAATGTAACCCCACTTTTTAAAAAAGGAGGGAGAGGGAAAATAGGAAATGATAGACTGGTTAGTCTGACATCAGTAGTGGGGAAAATGTTGGAATCAATTGTTAAAGATGTAATAGCAGAGCATTTGGAAAGTAGTGACAGGATCAGTCCAAGTCAGCATGGATTTATGAAAGGGAAATCATGCTTGACAAATATTCTAGAATTTTTTGAGGATGTAACTAGTACAGTGGACAAGGGAGAACTAGTGGATGTGGTGTATTTGGACTTTCAAAAGGCTTTTGACAAGGTCCCACACAAGAGATTATTGCGCAAAATTAAAGCACATAGTATTGGGGGTAATGTATTGACGTGGCTAGAGAACTCGTTGGAAGACAGGAAGCAAAGATTAGGAATAAACGGGTCCTTTTCAGAATGGCAGGCAGCGATTAGTGGGGTACTGGTTCAGTGCTGGGACCCCAGCTATTTACAATATACATTACTGATTTAGACAAAGGAATTGAATGTAATATCTCCAAGTTTGCAGATGACACTAAGTTGGGAGGCAGTGTGAGCTATGAGGAAGATGTTAAGAGGTTGCAGGGTGACGTGGACAGATTAGGTGAGTGGGCAAATGTATGGCAGATGCAGTATAATGTGGATTAATGTGAGATTATCCACTTTGCTGGCAAAAACAGGAAGGCAGGATATTATCTGAATGGTGACAGATTAGGAAAAGGAGAGGTACAATGAGACCTGGGTGTCATGGTACATCAGTCATTGAAAGTTTGCATGCAGATACAGCAAGCGGTGAAGAAGGCACATGGCATGTTGGCCTTCATAGCGAGAGGATTTGAGTATAGGAGCAGGGAGGTCTTACTGCAATGGTACAGGGCCTTGGTGAGGCCACACCTTGAATATTGTGTACAGTTTAGGTCTCCTAATCTGAGGAAGGACATTCTTGCTTTTGAGGGAGTTCAGCAAAAGTTCACCAGACTGATTCCCAGGATGGCAGGACTGACATATGAAGAAAGACTGGATCGACTAGGCTTATGTTCACTGGAATTTAAAAGAATGAGAGGGGATCTCATAGAAATGTTTAAAATTCTGACGGGATTGGACAGGTTAGGTGCAGGAAGAATGCTTCCGATGTTGGGGAAGTCTAGAACCAGGGGTGACAGTCTAAGGATAAGGGGTAAGCCATTTAGGACCGAGATAAGGAGAAACTTCTTCAATCAGAGAATTGTGAACCTGTGGAATTCTCTACCACAGAAAGTTGTTGAGGCCAGTTCATTAGATATATTCAAAAGGGAGTTAGATGTGGCCCTTACGGCTAAAGGGATAAAGGGGTATGGAGAGAAAGCAGGAATGGGGTACTGAAGTTGCATGATCAGCCATAATCATATTGAATGGTGGTGCAGGCTTGAAGGGCCAAATGACCTACTCCTGCACCTATTTTCTATGCTTCTATGTTTCTAAGGTGCAGATTCACCTAGACCCAGATGCAAGGTCCATCCATCACAAAGCCAGGGTGGTCCTGCACATGATGAGAGAAAAGGTCGAGCTCGAATTGGACAGGCTACAATGCGAGGGGGTCATCTTACCAGTCAAATTTAATGAATGGACCAGCCCCATTGTTCTGGTGTTAAAGAGCGATAGCACGGTCAGGATTTCTGGAGACCAAGGTCACAATCAACCGAGTTTTGAAACAAGATCACCTACCTGCTACCGAAAGCTGATGACCTGTTTGCAACGTTAGCTGAGGGAAAATCGATCACAAATTGGATCTAACATCGGCCTACATGACACAGGATCTGGTTGAATCATCAAAGAAACTTACGTGCATCAACACGCACAAAGAACTGTTTATTTACAACAGGTGCCCTTTTGGCATTCGTTTGGCGGCAGCCATATTTCAGAGAAACATGGAGAGCCTATTGAAATCCATACCCAGAACCGTGGTATTCCAAGACGACATCCTAGTCACAGGTTGTGACACCGCCGAGCACCTGCACAATCTGGAAGAGGTTCTGCATCGCCTGACAAAGTGAGACTTAGACTGAAACGTTCGAAGTGCGTTTTCATGGTACCAGAGGTCAAATTCCTTGGATGAAAGATTGCTGCAGACGAAATCAGGCATACAGACGCGAAAACAGAGGCCATCAAAAATGTGCCCAGGCCCCAGAATGTGACGGAGCTGCGTTCGTTCCTGGATCTTCTCAACTACTTCGGTAACTTCTTACCCAAATTGAGCACAGTATTAGAGTCTTTGCACAAGCTGCTCAGGAAAGGAGATGACTGGGTGTGGGGTGAACTTCAAGACAGAACCTTTGAGAAGGTGAGAAATCTGTTGTGTTCCCACAAGATACTAGTACTGTATGACCCATGCAAGTGTCTAGTTTTGACCATTGATGCATCGTCCTATGGGGTCGGCTGCGTACTCCAGCAAGGCAATGAGTCAGGCAAACTATAACCAGTTGCATACGCGTCTCGAAGTCTGTCCAAGGCGGAAAGAGCCTACGGCATGATAAAGAGGCTTTAGCATGTATCTATGGGGTAAAAAAAATGTACCAGTATCTGTTTGGGCTTCGCTTCGAGCTCGAAACCGATCACAAGCCGCTTATATCATTGTTCTCGGAACATAAAGGTATCAATACCAACGCATCGTCCCACATCCAGAGGTGGACGCTGACATTATCTGCCTAAGATTATGTCATTCGCCATAGACCCGGCACCGACAACTGCGCTAATGCATTGAGCAAGTTACTGTTGCCCACATCGGAGGTGGAAACACCAATGCCCGCAGAGCTACTCATGGTCATGGATGCCTTTGAGAGTGAAGGGTCGCCTGTCACTGCTCAACACGTCAAGGCCTGGACCAGCCAGGATCTGTCCTTATCGGTTGTAAAACGTTCTGTTCTTAATGGGGACTGGTCGACCATCCCCAAGGAAATGTGTGATGAAACCAAACCGTACAGCTGCCGCAAAGATGAGCTTTCCATCCAGTCTGATTGATAACTGTGGGGTAATCGTGTTGTAATGCCCAAGAAAGGCAGGGCGAGATTTGTACGGGAGTTACATAGTATGCATCCCGGTATTGCCATGATGAAGGCCATCACCAGGTCTCCTGTTTGGTGGCCTGGCATTGACTCGGACTAAGAGTCATGCATGCATCAGTGTAGCACTTGCATGCAGTTAAGCAATGCCCCAAAGGAAGCTCCGCTCAGTCTGTGGTCATGGCCATCCAAACCGTGGTCTAGAATCCACATCAACTTTGCGGGCCCCTTCCTCGGTAAAATGTTTTTTGTGGTGGTGGATGCATACTCCAAATGGATAGAATGTGTGATCATGTCATCCAGTACTTCCACTGCCACCATTGAGAACCTGAGAGCCATGTTTGCCACACATGGTCTGCCAGACATCGTTTTCAGCGACAACGGACCGTGTTTCACGAGCCTGGAGTTTCAAGAGTTCATGAAACACAATGGCATAAAACACGTGAGGTCAGCCCATTCAAACCCGCGTCCAATGGTCAAGCAGAGTGGGCAGTTCAAACCATCAAGCAGAGCCTGAAACGCCTAACTCACGGTTCCTTGCAGACACGCCTGTCACGCATACTGTTACAGGACAAGGCCACACACGTTCACCGAGGTCCCGCCTGTTGAAGAGAGGCATCAAGACCAGGCTCTCTCTAGTTCATCCTGACCTTAACGATCGTGTCGAAACCCGACGGCAACGCCAGCAGTGGTATCACGACCACGCCGCAGTGTCACACGACATATCAGTAAATGACCCAGTGTATGTACTTAACCTTGGTCAAGAGCCCAAGTGGCTTCTAGGAAATGTTATGGAAGGAGGGTTACCAGGTGTATATGGTTAAGCTCAAGAATGGGCGGATGTGCAGGAAACACATTGATCAAATCAAACTAAGACACACTGACGAACTGGAAGAAGACACCGCAAGCTTAGACGACCAACCAACTCACGTCCAGCCATCAGAATAACCCACTGTGGTCAACGCCCAGTCCCAAGTTATGAGACTCGGAAAGCACTGGGATTGTACTGAGATGGTGAACCAGGGAGCGAAGGGCTCCGGACCGTCTGAACTTGTAATGTGGACTTGTGCCAAGAACTGCGGCGGGGAGGAGGGGGGAATGATGTAATGTATGCCCACCAACAGGGGGCACTACCGTCGGAGGTCCTCGGGTCAAAGGTACACTTGTGCTGGGCCCGGTATATATATGTAAGTTATGTAAATTTACAAATTTAAAAGATTGTAAGTGATCTTAATGTTTGTACGTGAACTTAACTGAAAACTTTAAAGTTTGATACGAGAATATTTTTATTAAAATTAAGTTAAGTACAAACAAGTGTTAAACTTTTGAATAAAATATATTTTAAATTATAACTGAATCATTTCCATTATTAACACAACTTTTTGAACTAAAGAAGAATCATTTCCATTATTTGTTCCATTAACATAACACAACATTACGGAACAGGTCCAAACAGTAACCATGGTCCATTTGGGATAGTTGCCACTGAGCCTTCAGGCAGCAAAGCATTCACAGGTGAGCTGCTGGCGCAAGGCTCGAGCAATCATTAAAGTTGCTTTACATTGATGACCTGGAAGAGGGGACAGAGTGTAGTGTAACAAAATTTGCAGATGGCACTAAGATTAGTGGGAAAGCAGGTTGTGTAGAGGACACAGAGAGGCTGCAAAGAGATTTAGATAGGTTAAGCGAATGGGCTAAGGTTTGGCAGATGGAATACAATGTCGGAAAGTGTGAGGTCATCCACCTTGGGAAAAAAAAACAGTAAAAGGGAATATTATTTGAATGGGGAGAAATTACAACATGCTGAGGTGCAGAGGGACCTGGGGGATGAATCCCAAAAAGTTAGTTTGCAGGTGCAGCAGGTAATCAGGAAGACGAATGGAATGTTGGCCTTCATTGCGAGAGGGATGGAGTACAAAAGCAGGGAGGTCCTGCTGCAACTGTATAGGGTACTGGTAAGGCCGCACCTGGAGTACTGCATGCAGTTTTGGTCACCTTACTTAAGGAAGGATATACTGGCTTTGGAGGGGGTACAGAGACAATTCACTAGGCTGATTCCGGAGATGAGGGGGTTACCTTATGATGATAGATTGAGTAGACTGGGTCTTTACTCATTGGAGTTCAGAAGGATGAGGGGTGATCTTATAGAAACATTTAAAATCATGAAAGGGATAGACAAGATAGAGGCAGAGAGGTTGTTTCCACTGGTAGGGGAGACTAGAACTAGGGGGGCACAACCTCAAAATATGGGGGAGCCAATTTAAAACCGAGTTGAGAAGACATTTCTTCTCCCAGAGGGTTGTGAATCTGTGGAATTCTCTGCCCAAGGAAGCAGTTGAGGCGAGCTCATTGAATGTATTCAAGTCACAGATCGATAGATTTTTAACCAATAAGGGAATTAAGGGTTACGGGGAGCGGGCGGGTAAGTGGAGCTGAGTCCACGGCCAGATCAGCCATGATCTTGTTGAATGGCAGAGCAGGCTCGAGGGGCTAGATGGCCTACGCCTGTTCCTAATTCTTATGTTCTTATGTTCTTATGGCCCTCCTCCGCCATCGTGCGGTGGTTGCATGGCTTCCTCGTCCACCTCCTCCTCATCATCTGCATCGTCCGCTGCATCACCAGTCACGATCACCTCAGGTGGGGCTTCTACCACTAGCTGCTGCTGCCTCATGATGGCTAAGTTTGCAGCATGCAGCAGACAACAGTGAACTGACCGACAAACTCAGGGGAGTATTGCAAGTAGCCTCAGGAATGGTCCAGCCATCGGAAATGCTGTTTCGAGATGCCAATGGTCCTCTCTAATATGCTGCGTGTCACAATGTGCAATATGTTGTATTCCCGGTCAGCTTCCATCCGGGTTACGCATAGGAGGGACGTCATGAGCCAGGTAGCGAGGCCGCACCCTTTGTCTTCCAGCAGCCAGCTCGCCCCTTCTGGCTGCTGCTGAAACATGTCAACATGTCAGATATAGAAACATAGAAACATCGAAAATAGTTGCAGGAGTAGGCCATTCGGCCCTTCGAGCCTGTACCACCATACAATAAGATCATGGCTGATCATTCCCTCAGTACCCCTTTCCTGCTTTCTCTCCATACCCCTTGATCACCTTAGCCGTAACGGCCATATATAACTCCCTCTTGAATATATCCAATGAACGGGCATCATCAACTCTGCGGCAGGGAATTCCACAGATTAACAACTCTCTGAGTGAAGAAGTTTCTCCTCATCTCAGTCCTAAATGGCCTACCCCTTATCCTAACACTGTGTCCCCTGGTTCTGGACTTCCCCAACATCGGGAACATTCTACCCGCATCTAACCTGTCCCGTCCTGTCAGAATCTTATATGTTTCTATGAGATCCCCTCTCATCCTTCTAAACTCCAATGTATAAAGGCCCAGTTAAGCCAATCTCTCCTCATATGTCAGTCCAGCCATCCCGGGAATCAGTCTGGTGAACCTTCGCTGTACTCCCTCAATAGCAAGAATGTCCTTTCTCAGATTAGGAGACCAAAACTGAACACAATATTCCAGGTGAGGCCTCACCAAGGTCCTGTACAACTGCAGTAAGACCTCCCTGCTCCTATACTCAACTCCCCTAGCTATGAAGGCCAACATACCATTTGCCTTCTTCATCGCCTGCTGTACCTTCAATGACTGAAGAACCATGACACCCAGGTCTCATTGAACCTCCCCTTTTCCTAATCTGACGCCATTCAGATAATATTCTGTCTTCGCGTTTTTGCCCCCAAAGTGGATAACCTCACATTTATCCACATTATACTGCACCTGCCATGCATTTTTCCACTCACCTAACCTGTCCAAGTCACCCTGCAGCCTCTTAGCGTCCCTCTCACAGCTCACACCGCCACCCAGTTTAGTGTCATCTGCAAACTTGGAGATATTACACTCAATTCCTTCATCTAAATCATTGATGTATATTGTAACGAGCTGGGGTCCCAGCACTGAGCCCTGCGGCACTCCACTAGTCACTGCCTGCCATTCTGAAAAGGACCCGTTTATCCCAACTCTCTGCTTCCTGTCTGCCAACCAGTTCTCTATCCATGTCAATACATAACCGCCAATACCATGTGCTTTGATTTTGCACACCAATCTCTTGTGTGGGACCTTGTCAAAAGCCTTTTGAAAGTCCAAATACACCACATCCACTCTACTAGTTACATCCTCAAAAAATTCCAGAAGATTTATCAAGCATAATTTCCCCTTCATAATTCCATGCTGACTTGGACCGATCCTGTCACTGCTTTCCAAATGCGCTGCTATTTCATCTTTAAGAATTGATTCCAACATTTTCCCCATTACTGATGTCAGGCTAACCGGTCTATAATTACCCGCTTTCTCTCTCCCTCCATTTTTACAAAGTGGTGTTACATTAGCTACCCTCCAGTCCATACGAACTGACAAAGAGTCGATAGACTGTTGGAAAATGATCACCAATGCATCCATTATTTCTAGGGCCACTTCCTTAAGTACTCTGGGATGCAGACTATCAGGCCTTATCGTCCTTCAATCCCATCAATTTCCCTAACACAATTTCCCCCCTAACAAGTATATCCTTCAGTTCCTCCTTCGCACTAGACCCTCGGTCCCCGAGTACTTCTGGAAGGTTATTTGTCTTCCTTCGTGAAGACAGAACCAAAGTATTTGTTCAATTGGTCTGCCATTTCTTTGTTCCCAATCATGAATTCACATAAATCCGACTGCAAGTGACCCACGTTTGTCTTTACTAATCTTTTTCTCTTCACATATCTGTAGAAGCTTTTGCAGTCAGTTTTTATGTTCCCGGCAAGCTTCTTCTCGCACTCTATTTTCCCCCTCTTAAGTAAACCCTTTGTCCTCTGCTGAATTCTAAATTTCTCCCAGTCCTCAGGTTTGCTGCTTTTTCTGGCCAATTTGTAAGCCTCTTCCTTATATTTAACACTATCCTTAATTTCCCTTGTTAGCCACGATTGAGCCACCTTCTCCATTTTATTTTTACTCCAGACAGGGATGTACAATTGCTGAAGTTCATCCATGTGATCTTTAAATGTTTGCCATTGCCTATCTACCGTCAATCCTTTAAGTCTCATTTGCCAGTCTATTCTAGCCAATTCACGCCACAAACCATCGAAGATACCTTTCCTTAAGTTCAGGACCCTAGTTTCTGAATTAACTGTGTCACTCTCCAACTTAATAAAGAATTCTACCATGTTATGGTCACTCTTCCCCAAGGGGCCTCGCACAACAAGATTGCTAATTAGTCCTTTCTCATTACACATCACCCAGCCGAGGATGGCCAGCTCCCAAGTTGGTTCCTCGAAATATTGTGCTAGAAAACCATCCCTAATACACTACAGGAAATTCTCCTCCACCGCATTGCTACCAGTTTGGTAAGCCCCATCAATATGTAGATTAAAGTCACCCATGATGACTGCTGTACCTTTATTGCATGCATCCCTAATTTTTTGTTTGATGCTGTCCCCAACCTCACGAGTACTGTTTGGTGGTCTGTACACAACTCCGATGAGCATTTTCTGCCCCTTGGTATTCCGTAGCCCCACCCATACCGATTCCACATCATCCAAGCTAATGTCCTTTCTTACTATTGCATTAATTTCCTCTTTAACCAGCAATGCCAACCCGCCTCCTTTTCCTTTCTGTCTATCTTCCTAAATGTTGAATACCCCCGAATGTTGAGTTCCCAGCCTTGGTCACCCTGGAGCCATGTCTCCGTGCTGCCAATTACTTCATAACCGTTAACTGCTATCTGTGCAGTTAATTCGTCCACCTTATTCCGAATACTCCTTCCATTGAGGCACAGAGCCTTCAGGCTTGTCTTTCGAACACACTTTGCCCCTTTTGAATTTTGCTGTTATGTGGCCCTTTTTGCTTTTTGCCTTAGGTTTCTCTGCCCTCCACTTTTACTTTTCTCCTTTATACCTTTTGCTTCTGACCCCATTTTACTTCTCTCTATCTCCCTGCATAGGTTCTCATCCCCCTGATCTACTAGTTTAAATCTTCCCCAACAGCACAAGCAAACACTTCCCCTCGGACATTGGTTCCGGTCCTGCCCAGGTGCAGACCGTCCGGTTTGTACTGGTCCCACCTCCCCCAGAACCGGTTCCAATGTCCCAGGAATTTGAATCACTCCCTTCTGCACCACTCCTCAAGCCACGTATTCATCTGAGCTATACTGCGATTCCTACTCTGACTAACACGTGGCACTGGTAGCAATCCTAAGATTACTACTTTTGAGATCCTACTTTTTAATTTAGCTCCTTGCTCCCTAAATTTGTCTTGTAGGACCTCATCCCGTTTTTTACCTATATCATTGGTACCTATATGCACCACGACAACTGGCTGTTCACCCTCCCTTTTCAGAATGCCCTGCACCCGCTCCGAGACATCCTTGACCCTTGCATCAGGGAGGCAACATACCATCCTGGAGTCTCGGTCGCGGCCGCAGAAGCGTTTATCTATCCCCCTTACAATCGAATCCCCTATCACTATCGCTCTCCCACTCTTTTTCCTGCCCTCCTGTGCAGCAGAGCCACCCACGGTGCCATGATCTTGGCTGCTGCTGCCGTCCCCTGATGAGTCATCTCCCGCAATAGTACCCAAAGCGGTGTATCTGTTTTGGAGGGGGATGACCGCAGGAGACCCCTGCACTACCTTCCTTGCACTGCTTTTCCTGTTGGACACCCATTCCCTATCTGGCTGTGTACCCTTTACCTGCGGTAACACCAACTCACTAAACGTGCTATTCACGTCATTCTCAGCATCGTGGATGCTCCAGAGTAACTCCACCCGCAGCTCCAGTGCCACAATGCGGTCCGTCAGGAGCTGCAGGCGGATGCATTTCCCGCACACGTAGTCGCGAGGAACACCGGAAGCGTCCCTGACTTCCCACATAGTACCGGAGGAGCATAACACGTGTCCGAGTTCGCCTGCCATGACTTAACCCTTAGATAACCTTAATTTGGCAACAACAATGTTAAAAGGTTACTTACTGAGAAAGAAAAGAAAAAGAAAAGCTACTTACCAATCACCAACCAATCACTTACCCCCTTGGCTGTGACGTCACCCTTCGATTTCTTTCTACTTCTTTTTTGCCTTCTCACCCTGCTGCAGCTGCACCAGCTGGCCTCTTGTAGGCCTCTCGACGAACTCCCGAGCCTCTCCGACGTTGGGTCTCTTCTAGGCCTCCCGACGAACTCCCCACTCCACCTCCGACGACCAACTCCCGAGCCTCTCCGACGTTGGGCCTCTTGTAGGCCTCTCGATGAACTCCCCGCTCCACCTCCGACGACCAACTCCCCGCTCCACCTCCGACGACCAACTCCCGAGCCTCTCCGACATTGGGCCTCTTGTAGGCCTCTCGACGAACTCCCCGCTCCGCCTCCGACGACCAACTCCTGAACCTCTCCGACGTTGGGCCTCTTGTCGGTCTCCCAATGAGCTCTCCGTTCCACCTCCGAAAACGAACTCCCGAGCCTCTCCGACATTCTTCTGGGCATATAGCGCTCTCGCGTAGGATGAATGCATCATGGGTGCTGCCAGGGTATCTCGCATCAACTGCCATGATGTGATGCATGTTGTCACAGATGAGCTACACATTAACGGAGTGGAAGCCTTTTCTGTTCCTGTACATCTCGGAATCCTCCAAAGGTGCTCACAAGGCAATCAAAGCTGCCCTGTACCTTTTGGAAGCCAGCAATCCTGGAGAAGCCCACAGCCCTGTCACGCATTGCCTGGGCAGTCATGGGGAACATTATGTAGTCATTCTTCCGGGCATATAGTGCAGCAGTCTCCTGCCTAATACAGATGTGTGTTGAATGTTGAGAAATGGCGCACAAAACCCCAGTTGTGGCCTGGAATGATCCAGATGCATAGATTGAAAATGCAGCTGTAATCTTCACTTCAACTGACAATGCAGTCCTCCTGACGCTTCTAGGTTGCAGGTTGGCCTTGTGGCATCTATTGACTTTACATGGAAACATAGAAATTAGGTGCAGGAGTAGGCCATTCGGCCCTTCGAGCCTGCACCACCATTCAATGTGATCATGGCTGATCATTCAACCTCAGTACCACTTTCCTGCTTTCTCTCCATACCCCTTGATCCCTTTAGCCATAAGGGCCATATCTAACTCCCTTTTTAATATATCTAATGAACTGGCCTCAACAACTTTCTGCGGTAGACAATTCCACAGGTTAACCACTCTCTGCGTGAAGAAGTTTCTCCTCATCTCGGTCCTAAATGGTTTACCCCTTATCTTTAGACTGTGACCCCTGGTTCTGGACTTCCCCAACATCGAGAACGCTCTTCCTGCCTCTAATCTGTCCAGTTCCGTCAGAATTTTATATGTTTCTATCAGATCCCCTCTCATTCTTCTAAACTCCAGTGAATACAAGCCCAGTCAATCCAGTCTCTCCTCATTTGTCAGTCCTGCCATCCCGGAAATTAGTCTGGTGAACCTTCGTTGCACTCCCTCAATAGCAAGAACATCCTTCCTCAGATTAGGAGACCAAAACTAAACACAATATTTCAGGTGTGGCCTCACCAATGCCCTGTACAACTGCAGTAAGACCTCCCTGCTCCAATACTCAAATCCTCTAGCTATGAAGGCTAACATGCCATTTGCCTTCTTCACCGCCTGCTGTACCTGCATGCAAACTTTCAATGACTGATGAACCATGACACCCAGGTCTCGTTGTACCTCCCCTTTTCCTAATCTGCTGCCATTCAGATAATATTCTGCCTTCATGTTTTTGCCACCATTGCGGATAACCTCACATTTATCCACATTATACTGCATCTGCCATGCATTTGCCCACTCACCTAACCTGTCCAAGTCACCCTGCAGTCTCTTAGCATCCTCCTCACAGCTCACACCATCACCCAGCTTAGTGTCATCTGCAAACTTGGAGATATTACATTCAATTCCTTCATCTAAATCATTAATGTATGTTGTAAATAGCTGAGGTCCCAGCACTGAACCCTGCGGCATCCCACTAGTCACTGCCTGCCATTCAAAAAAGGACCCATTTATTCCGACTCTCTGCTTCCTGTCTGCCAACCAGTTCTCTATCCATGTCAATACATTACCTCCAATACCATGTGCTTTAATTTTACACACTAATCTCTTGCATGGGACCTTGTCAAAAACCTTTGGAAAGTCCAAATACACCACATCCATTAGTTCTCCCTTGTCCACTCTACTAGTTACATCCTCAAAAAATTCTAGAAGGTTTGTCAAGCATGATTTCCCTTTCATAAATCCATGCTGACTTCGACATCACGCAATGGTGTTTACCTTACTCACGTGGCATCACATCAGGTTTTGCTGCTGCATGCGTGGCTCCCCACTAGTGCCGGCACCCGCTCCTCGATGTCGGTGAGCTCGATGATGACTGGTGGCCTGCCACCCGTTCGCCTCTGCTCGGCCCTATTCTTCGAAAGCTTCTTCTGTAAAAGGTAACACCAGCACGACATGGCATGTGATAATTGTGTGAGATCATTGCTAGGTACTGTCACAGAGACTGATACAACATGTCACCAACAGATTTAATCATGATTATTATGACAATTATCGTTATTTACCTACAGACGTACACCATCAACGCAGGCTTTGAGTAAAACATTTCCCATATCAGTGCAAGACATCACATCTGATTTTAATCACTCATTACACTTATAATTCAAATTATATAAATATATAAGTACATGTAAATAAATGTAATACTTACTCTGGCGGATCCCACAAGGTCGTTCCAGCGCTTGCGGCACTGGTTACCCTCACGCACCTCGTTCGTCGCCGACAAGACCACCTTGGCTATGTCGGCCCATATCTTCTGGTAGACCTTTGGGGTGGGTGTCCCATTCACACCCCGGTCAATTGACCCCAGCATGACTCCACCTCCTACAGGAGAGAGGCATTTGTCTCATTGGAGAATCTCCGAGCTTGTTTTCGTCCTCACAATAGTTCCTCTCCCACCTCACTGCTTTCACCAGCATCCTCAGTCTCCACAGCTCCACAGCATGCTCTGTCACCTCCTCCATCCCTTCCATTTTAACTATATGTTTTCCCCCAAAACTCCGTGGGAACAACGTTATTTGTGCTCACAAGTCTTTTTGCTGCTGGTAAATCTCCCTCCTACCTCCCACAACAACCAAACAACCACACAACGCCCACACCCGCTTTCAGTTCCTCTCTGTACCCCTCTCTCTCTCCTCTTCTGCACATGCATTGATGACCCTTGACTTCCTGAAACACGGGAAATGACCATTGCCATGGCATTACTATGGACTGTGACAGTTTACGGCAGAAGGTCAAAAAATTTAACGCTAACGCCCATTTCAGATCACTCATGGTAACGCCCATTTTATAAAATGGAAAGTTGGGGTTTTGAAAATGGGCGATAATCCGGTGATCTCAAAACCCATATTTACTGGCAACGCTGGAAATAATACCCATTTTTGGGTGATCTACACAAAAGTGGAAAGTCCCTTCAGTTCAGCTTCTAGCTCCACCCCCCACCCCGGGCTTCTTTTGAAGCCGAGCTCCTGTGTCCGGCCGAGGGAGCGATTCTGCCGGCCGGCTGATGCTCCAGCCCTCGAGCCCGGTGAGGAGACGTTCGGTAATGGCGTAGGACTTTGAAAAAAAATCCAAAATTAAAGAATTGCATTAGACTTCCATTTTCTCCATTTTGAGATTGAAAACATTAAGCTTCATGATGTATATTCTTTGTCTTCTTGACTCCCGCTAAAACTTCGCATAAAAACAATGGTGTTTTTCTGGGCCGATTTTTTAACGTGCGCTGGTTTTTTCTTAAGTGCCCAGAAGTTTTTTGGGAGTGGTCATATAGGCCGTCCTAGAAAAAATATAACTTGGCCAAACTTGCATAAATCTGAAAAACTGGCGCAGCCATCAGGTTACACACCGAATGCCCTCAGAGAGCTGTGGAAGCTGGGACATTGAATAAATTTAAGACAGAGATAGACAGTTTCTTAAACAATAAGGGAATAAGGAATGGAGAGCGGGCAGGGAAGTGGACCTGAGTCCATGATTGGATCAGCCATGATCATATTGAATGGCGGAGCAGGCTCGAGGGGCCATATGACCTACTCCTGCTCCTATTTCTTATGTTCTTATGACGCAAAAAAATACTAACAGAAAAAAATCGTAACTGAGTTACACTGGCGCAGAAACTTTGGGGAAACGTGGATATTTTCATTTGTGCCAAACAAAGCGGCGCACGCCAAAAAAATGGCGCAGATAACTGGGGAAAATTGAGCCCAACAATAGCAACAGATACACATGAATTGGTTTCAACTGCAAAACATTCATCTGTTCTGAATCAACCCACCGCAGCTGCAAGTCCTCCAACTGCTCCATCTGCTACTGCTTCAAAAGTACTCATGCCCAGTAGCCCTTTGACTCTTCATAATGGGTTAGAACAATGATGTCTGCTGGTATTCCCCTGTCCCTAATGTTCAAATGCATTATGAAATATGTTCTACTACGTGAAGAGAGAATAGTTTTTTTGGTGTTTAACATTATCCTATACTTCCTTTTAAATTGTGGTAGATTTCTGAGAATTTTGACATGAAAAGTAACGTATAAGGAAACAGTCATGAATGGATACATGAATGGGAAAGAGACTGGTCATGGAATAGCTGCAGTTGTTAATGTCTTGCTCACTGTGACACCCCACAGGATATTGCTGGAACATGTGTTGCACACAGCGCATAATTGTCACTGTGGTTTTATGTCCTAATTAGGCTTGATCAATCACTGCCATAGTACCTACCTTTACTGTCCTTGCCAGATCATCAGGTGTCCTACTGGCTAGAGATGTCCCACTTATTGCCAATGCCACTCCCTTCCTAATAGCTCTGGTAGAAAAGTTTGTAGGCTTTTTGACCCCAAATAATGAATCCCTCTTTTGCCTTATTTAACGTAGAAGATGCTATATATCAGAATGGTTGCTTTTCCTCCTGCTTCGTGTCCACTTCCTGGTTACTGACAGCTACGTTCAATTATAGGCTGCCTTTAAATGGTGACACATTCCATCTTCCTCTACCCTCTCCCCTCATGAGGTGTTGAGGTGTTAAGGTGTTTCAGGCCGAATCACAATTATGTCGCGTTAAGCATTATACTAATCAGCTGACCCCCAAAATATTCTGACAAGCTCACTATCTCTGCATAAAAGCAAACTTAAGCCTTGCCCCGCCGCACTTCCAAAGGTGGGCATCGAAATTTTGGGGCCAGTAATTCTATGTTAACTCTCTACTAGTTTTTACAAAATGAAGGCTTTCCACCTATAATTCAAGAAAATTGGGCATTGATTACAGGCAGGGACAACGTGGACCATTTCCCATACCTCGGGAGCCTTTTATCAACAAGAGCAGACATGGATGACGAGATTCAACACCGCCTCCAGTGCGCCAGTGCAGTCTTCGGCTGCCTGAGAAAAAGTGTGTACGAAGACCAGGCCCTCAAAACTGCCACCAAGCTCATGGTCTACAGGGCTGTAGTAATACCCGCCCTCCTGTATGGCTCAGAGATATGGACCATGTACAGTAGACACCTCAAGTCACTGGAGAAATACCACCAACGATGTCTCCGCAAGATCCTACAAATCCACTGGGAGGACAGACGCACCAACATTAGTGTCCTCGACCAGGTCAACATCCCCAGCATTTCTGCACAGGAGGGCAGGAAAAAGAGTGGGAGAGCT
Organism: Pristiophorus japonicus; assembly: GCF_044704955.1. Taxonomy (NCBI): domain Eukaryota; kingdom Metazoa; phylum Chordata; class Chondrichthyes; family Pristiophoridae; genus Pristiophorus; species Pristiophorus japonicus. The sequence goes on along the minus strand of NC_091978.1, from coordinate 105,968,796 downwards.
ATAGTGGTAGGGGATTCTATTGTAAGGGGAATAGATAGACATTTCTGCGGCCTCAAACGAGACTCCAGGATGGTAAGTTGCCTCCCTGGTGCAAGGGTCCAGGATATCTCGGAGCGGTTGCAGGGCATTCTGGAGGGGGCGGGTGAACAGCCAGTTGTCGTGGTGCATATAGGTACCAACGATATGGGTAAAAAGCGGGATGAGGTCCTACAAGCTGAATTTAGGGAGCTAGGAGTTAAATTAAAAAGTAGGACCTCAAAGGTAGTAATCTCAGGATTGCTACCAGTGCCATGTGCTAGTCAGAGTAGAAATAGCAGGATAGCTAAGATGAATACGTGACTTGAAGAATGGTGCAAGAAGGAGGGATTCAAATTCCTGAGACATTGGAACCGGTTCTAGGGGAGGTGGGACGAGTACAAACCGGGCAGTCTGCACCTGGGCAGGACCAGAACCGATGTCATAGGGGGAGTGTTTTCTCGAGCTGTTGGGGAGGATTTCAACTCGTAGAGCAGAGGGATGAGAACCTATGCAGGGAGACAGAGGAAAGTAAAATGGGGTCAGAAGCAAAAGGTATAAAGGAGAAAAGTCGAAGTGGAGGGCAAGAAAATCGAAGACAAAAATCAAAAAGGGCCACATTACAACATCATTCTAAAAGAACAAAGTGTGTTGGAAATACGAGCCTGAAGGCTCTGTGTCTCAATGCGAGGAGCATTCGTAATAAGGTGGATGAATTAACTGCGCAGATAGCAGTTAATGGATATGATGTCATTGGGATTACGGAGACATGGCTCCAGGGTGACCAAGGCTGGGAACTCAACATCCAGGGGTATTCAATATTCAGGAAAGATAGACTGAAAGGAAAAGGAGGTGGGGTAGCGTTGCTGGCTAAAGAGGAGATTAACATAATAGTAAGGAATGACATTAGCGTGGATGAGGTGGAATCTGTATGGGTCGAGCTACGGAACACCAAAGGGCAGACCACCAAACAGTCATAGTGAGGTTGGGGATGGCATCAAACAACAAATTCGGGATGCATGCAATAAAGGTACAGCAGTTATCATGGGTGACGTTAATCTACATATAGATTGGGCTAAACAAACTGGTAGCAATATGGTGGAGGAGGATTTCCTGGAGTATATAAGGGATGTTTTCTAGACTAATATGTCAAAGAACCAACTCGAGAGCTGGCCATCCTAGACTGCGTGTTGTCTAATGAGAGAGGATTAATTAGCAATTAGGGAAGAGTGACCATAATATGGTAGAATTCTTCATTAAGATGGGGAGTGACACAGTTAATTCAGAGACTAAAGTCCTGAACTTAAAGAAAGGTAAATTCAACGGTATGAGACGTGAATTGGTTAGGATAGACTGGCGAATGATACTTAAAGGGTTGACGGTGGATAGGCAATGGCAGACATTTAAAGTTCACATGGATGAACTTCAGCAATTGTACATACCTGTCTGTCGTAAAAATAAAATGGGGAAGATGGCTCATCCTTGGTTTACACGGGAAATTAGGGATCATCATCATCATCATCATCATCATCATCATCATCATAAGCAGTCCCTCGGAATCGAGGAAGACTTGCTTCCACTCTTAGCATGAGCTCTTAGGTGGCTTGTCAGTCCAATACGAGGACCACAGTCTCTGTCACATGTGGGACAGATAGTTGTTGTGGGAAAGGGTGGGCAGGGAGCCTGGTTTGCCGCATGCTCCTTCCGCTGCCTGCGCTTGATTTCTGCATACTCTCGGCAATGATACTCGAGGTGCTCAGTGCCCTCCCGAATGCACTTCCTCCACTTAGGGCGGTCTATGGCCAGGGACTCCCAGGTGTTAGTGGGGATGTCGCACTTTATCAATGAGGCTTTGAGGGTGTCCTTGTAACGTTTCCTCTGCCCACCTTTGGCTCGTTTGCCGTGGACGAGTTCCAAGTAGAGCGCTTGCTTTGGGAGTCTCATGTCTAGCATGTGAACTACGTGGCCTGCCCAGCAGAGCTGATCAAGTGTGGTCAGTGCTTCAATGCTGGGGATGTTGGCCTGGATAAGGACGCTAATGTTTGTGTGTCTGTCCTTCCAGGGGATTTGCAAGATCTTGCGGAGACATCGCTGGTGGTATTTCTCCAGCGACTTGAGGTGTCTACTGTACATGGTCCACATCTCTGAGCCATACAGGAGGGCGGGTATTACTACGGCCCTGTAGACCATTAGCTTGGTGACAGTTTTGAGGGATTGGTCTTCAAACACTTTTTTCCTCAGGCGGCCGAAGGCTGCACTGGCGCACTGGAGGCAGAGTTGCATCTCGTCATCAATGCCTGCTCTTGTTGATAGGAGGCTCCCGAGATAGGGGAAGTGGTCTACGTTGTCGAGGGCCGCACCGTGGATCTTGATGTCTGGGGGGGCAGTGCTGTGCGGCGAGGACAGGCTGGTGGAGGACCTTTATCTTACTAATGTTAAGCGTAAGGACCATGCTTTCATATGCCTCAGTAAATACATCGACAATGCCCTGGAGTTCACCCTCTGTGTGTGCACAGACGTGGTATTGTCCGCGTACTGTAGCTCGACGACAAAGGTTGGAGTGGTCTTGGATCTGGCCTGGAGACGGCGAAGTTTGAACTGCTTCAGAACAGCGCCAGCCCTTATACATGGCCTTGTTCAACCTTACAAAGGCCTTTGACACTGTCAACCGTGAGGGTCTATGGAGCGTCCTCCTCCGTTTCTGATGCTCCAAAAAGTACATCACCATCCTCTGCCTGTTCCATGACGCCATGTAAGCCATGATCCTTACCAACGGATCCATCACAGACCCAATTCACGTCCGGACCGGGATCAAGCAGGGCTGCATCATCGCTCCAACCCTCTTCTCAATCAATTAGGGATAGTGTTAAATCCAAGGAAGAGGGATATAAATTGGCCCCAAAAAAGCAGCAAACCTAGGACTGGGAGAAATTTAGAATTCAGCAGCGGAAGACAAAGGATTTAATTGGGAGGAGGAAAATAGAATATGATATTAAGCTTGCAGGGAACATAAAAACTTGACTGCAAAATCTACAGATATGTGAAGAGAAAAAGATTAGTGAAGACAAATGTGGGTCCCTTGCAGTCAGAATCAGGTGAATTTATAATGGAGAACAAAGACATGGCAGATCAATTGAACAAATACTTTGGATCTGTCTTCACTAAGCAAGACACAAATAACATTCCTGAAATACTAGGAGACCGAGAGTCTAACGAGAAGGAGGAACTAAAGGAAATCCTTATTAGTCAGCAAATTGTGTTAGCAAAGTTGATGGGATTGAAGGCCGATAAATGCCCAGGGCCTGATAGTCTGCATCCCAGAGTACTTAAGGAAGTGGCCATAGAAATAGTGGATCATTTTCCAACATTTTATAGACTCTGGATCAGTTTCTATGGACTGGGGGGTAGCTAATGTAACCCCACTTTTTAAAAAAGGAGGGAGAGAGAAAACAGGGAATTATAGACTGGTCAGCCTGACACCGGTGGTGGGGAAAATTTTGGAATCAATTATCAAAGATGTAATAGCAGCGCATTTGGAAAGCAGTGACAGGATCGGTCCAAGTCGGCATGGATTTATGAAAAGGAAATTATGCTTGACAAATCTTCTAGAATTTTTTGAGGATGTAACTAGTAGAGTGGACAAGGGGGAGCCAGTGGATGTGATGTATTTAGACTTTCAAAAGGCTTTTGACAAGGTCCCACACAAAAGATTAGTGTGAAAAATTAAAGCACATGATATTGGGGGTAATGTACTGATGTGGATAGAGAATTGGTTGGCAGACAGGAAGTAAAGAGTAGGAATAAACGAGTCCTTTTCAGAATGGCAGGCAGTGACTAGTGGGGTACCGCAAGGTTCCGTTCTGGGACCCCAGCTATTTACAATATATATTAATGATTTAGATGAAGGAATTGAATGTAATATCTCCAAGTTTGCGGATGACACAAAGCTGGGTGGCAGTGTGAGCAGTGAGGAGGATGCTAAGAGGCTGCAGGGTGACTTGGACAGATTAGGTGAGTGGGCAAATATATGGCAGATGCGGTATAATGTAGATAAATGTGAGGTTATCCACTTTGGTGTTAAAAACAAGAAGGCAAATTATTATCTGAATGGTGACAGATTAGGAAAAGGGGAGGTGCAACGAGACCTGGGTGTCATGGTACATCAATCATTGAAAGTTGGCATACAGGTACAGCAGGCGGTGAAGAAGGCAAATGGCATGTTGGCCTTCATAGCGAGGGGATTTGAGTATAGGAGCAGGGAGGTCTTACTACAGTTGTACAGGGCCTTGGTGAGGCCACACCTTGAATATTTTGTACAATTTTGGTCTCCTAATCTCAGGATTAGCGTGCAGCAAACCTGTCCCACCCACCCCTTCCCTCAACGACCAACTGTCCCACCTGTGACAGAGTCTGTGGTTCTCGTATTGGACTGTTCAGCCACCTAAGAACTCATTTTAAGAGTGGAAGCAAGTCTTCCTCGATGCCGAGGGACTGCCTATGATGATAGTCCAATATTAAGATGTTCACTATGATATAGTTCTAATCATACTTTTGCTTAGTAAGGGTGTCCTCTGTTTTATACATATTTGTCACACATGATGGAATATTTTCTTAAATTAAGCTTTTGGTCAAGAGGTATGTTTGTGTTAGGTTTAAGCTGAGCACAGATAATAATAAAAAAATAAAGTGACCATATAAATGCTGCTGCAATCAGAATGAACAATGGTAAGTTCCATTTCAGTTCAATGTTCCATTTATTTTAAGCATGAATGTTGAATTATTCTGTTGGATGCAACTGAGTAAATATTTAGAGGATTTGATTACCTCTGAGCACAAACCATTTCATTAAATTAAGAATGACAGGGAGTAGAAGATCTGTGCAGATGTGGTGTCTAAACAAGTTGGAATATACAGAATCTAGAAAACCCCCAATTTTCTTTTGGTTTCTTTTATGTAAGGGTGCTTTCAAAGTTTGCCTGGCCCAGAATTTAGGAGCAGACACCACAACACATTAAATTAAGCAGTGATTACTTGTTGGTCTCGCAAACTACAGCACCTGACGGGATGAATGGATGTATAGCATGTTTTTTTTTGTTCTAATATACTACCACATGAAAGTACATGAAGCACAGATTATGTAAATCAGATAGCACCTGCAGAGTTCTAGCCGTCTGAAGAAAAGTAGCTTGGCCACATCTATGAAGAACTCCTAACAGTAAAGCTATATTTCAAAAGGATGAAACATTTTAGAGAATAACAGTATTATATTCTCTTTACTCCAGTAAAATTGCTTGCACTGGGAATGCTTAAATATAGCAGAATTATACAAAAATATAAAAAGTAGTCTTTTGTATTTCTGCATTGCGATTAAACGAATAAAGATCTTGCATAATAAAAACAGAAAATGCTGGAAACCTCAGCGGGTCAGGCAACTTCTTTGGAGAGAGAAACAGAGTTAACGTTTCAGAACTGACGAAGGTCATCGACCTGAAACGTTAACTCTGTTTCTCTCTCTGCAGATGCTGCCTTACCCGCTGAGATTTTCAGCATTTTCTGTTTTTATTTCAGATTCCGGCATCCGCAGTATTTTTTTTTTGTATTAAGATCTTGCATAGACTGGTGCTGGGTTTAATTTTTGAAAACTGACCATTTGCAGGTGTTTTAAGGCAGTAAAAAGAAAAAATGTTGATGGTGTCTGCTTCAATAAATGGCCACCAAAATTTTACTCTGGTGAATTTGCCAGTTGCTATTGCCATCTGCCCTGAGCCCACCACAACCTCACCAAGCACTCCCTTGAATTTCCCTTCAACTCGCACCCCTGTCCTGCCCATAGGAAACACAGTCACTCTGTAAGTGGTGGTGAGAACAAAATAGCAGTATCCCAGCATTGAAATTACTGCAACTTTTCTAAATTTTCCCATGACAGCGACTTTTATTCTTTTCAGCTCTGGAGCTTCACAAAACAATTTGCCCGCTGAGGAGTAATATTCTGGACTGTGGAAATGGGAATCCCCTCTATTCCTGTGTTCTGAAGAAGAGGAAGAGGAAACAGAGTGAAGAATTACAGAAGATGCTTATTTCTAGCATGTCACTACCCACTCCACAGGGTTTATAGACCTAAGGTCTTACTTCCTATGTTATAACAGTGACTACACTTCAAAAAGCATTTTGGGAAGTCCTGAAGCCTTGAAAGATGCTATATAAATGGACGTCTTTCTTTTGCTTCCTCTTACTTAGATTTTGCTCCCTGGAGGTTATTGGGGAATTATCTCAGCTTCAGTGAGGAGCTCAGCATTGTCTGTAGTAATGAAAGTGACCACTGCTTTAAACTTTATTGTCACCTCAGGTGATCTTTGTCACATTAGTCAGGCAGCAGCTCACCATCATATAATGCCCAAAGAAATTTGTGAACCAAAGAGGGTGAGTAATCCAATTCTACAGATCGGTAGGGTTCCTACAAGTGCAGAGAGCAATTGACTTCAACAACAACAACAACTTGTATTTATATAGCGCCTTTAACGTAATGAAACGTCCCAAGTCAAAGGGGTAGGCTTTAAGGAGCGTCTTGAAGGAGGAAAGAGAGGAAGAGAGGTTTAGGCAGGGAATTCCAGAGTTTAGGGCTTAGGCAACAAAAGGCATGGCCATCAATGCTTGAGCAACTTTAATCAGAGATGCTGAAGAGAGTGGAATTAGAGGAGCGCAGACATCTCGGGGGATTGTGGGACTGGAGGAGATACAGAGATAGGGAGGTGTGAGGCCAATAAGGATTTGAAAACAAGGATGAAAATTTTGAAATCAAGGCATTGCATAACCGGAAGACAATATAGGTCAGCGAGCACAGGGGTGATGGATGAGCAGGACTTGGTGCGAGTTAGGACATGGGCAGCCGAGTTTTGGATCAGCTCTAGTTTATGTAGGGTAGAATGTGGGAGGCCAGCCAGGAGTGCGTTGGAATGGTCGGGTCTAGAGGTCAACTGGTGCTGGGTCGAAGTCTGAAGATCCCTCATGTGCAATAATTGGAAGGGTCCTTACGTTGTGACTCTATGGTGCTGTTTGGCTGAGATTTTCCTCTTCAGCAGCTATACGCGTAGCAAGGTGGGATTTCTACTGACCCAACAGATATGCTTTGACCCCAACACATTTTCCAGGCTCAGCCTAATTTTAAGTATTTTTGGAGTGCTCCCAGGAGTTCACAGAAGCTCACTGGAGGGGATGTATCTCTACAGAAGGTAGTTGTTGGACTCTGGCACTTGCCGCAGGTTAAAAGGGCCATCCTCCTCCAGTCCAGGAAACAGGAAAAAGCATCTTGCATCTGCTAGATCTGGTGAAAACTGCCAGTGGGTAGGTGAAAATCGCTTGCACTGCAATCAATTGCACTCACTCAGATGATCTTTCAAATTTTGAAAAGACCCCCATTGGCCCTAGCATCATTGATTGCCTGTTGTACACAGATGTTTTTTATGCCCCATTGCAATGGGAGTAATTGTGGAAATTGTGACATATTATATCACTCTATCATGAGCAACTTTTGGTTACACTCAGCCATTTTGCATAGGTGTTGGTGGAATCCACCAGATGTGATGTTGGAATATTGTTACTGACATAACCTGAGAGGAAAATCCTCCTTACTGTCTGTCTGATTAATAAGTTTGAAATGTTTGGCCCACATGTAGTTAGGCCCATTAATGGTCTGCTATTCCTGCCTTTACTAACTTTAACGAAAAAAGACTTAAATAAAAAGTGATGTAATGTCAGGAAAACCAGCAAGGACTATGCATCAGTGTTTAGTGCGGCTCCGAGGATTCATAGCCCTCCAAAGAAGGAGTGAGAAAAGGCCTTCAAAAATGGGCTAAAAATATATTTTTACTAGCATGCCACATTTTGTAGCCACACAATTAAATGAAAAAGTGAGAATTTTACTCCAAAAGTTAATAGCTTAGATTATCTATCTGGGAAAAAACGTGAATGGAAAAATGGTGGAGCAGGCTTCCCATCACCAAATGAGGAATGGGCTGATCCTGCCGGAGTTTCTGGGGTCAGACAAATTTGCATAACGTGGGCAAGCTTCCAGCTTTTGGTCACCACTACTAATATGTCCATCTTTTGCTCAGCATGCATCTTTTTTTCTGATTATGCTTTTGTGAAGCAACTTGGGATGTCTTTCTACATTGAAGGCACTATTTAAATTGTTGTTGTTGTTGCTGTTGTCATTGCTGTACTGGATGGAGCAAAAAAATCTGAAGTCTGACAGTACCTACTACAACCAAGTAAAAATGGTTTAAAGAGAAAACTCTAGCTGTAACTAAGCATCCAGGTACACTACCAGAAAATCCAGGACAAACTTATAATTTTTTATCTAGATGGTGTCGAGCTGTTATTGAAAAGATTAAGTTGCAGATATGAAGCTGTTATTTCCATGTCTCCAGGGGCAACATTTGCCTTGCAGAGCTCCCATGAAAAGGTTTGATTTGGGGACTGAATTCGCTCAGGGCTCCTGACTAGCTTGGATCCGCATGCAATTGCTCCGCCTCATCCCCACCATGTGCCTCACACAGCTTCCGGATCTGACCACAGTCAGATTTTCCCAACAGTGACATAAATAATTACAATGGGGGTATTTTAGTCAAATGCAAATGGCCTGTGGGGCATGTTTCCCATACTAAATGCTATTCTTAAATAGAGTCAAATTGCAGTTACTGCTTTTTACAGTAAACCTATTTTTATGTTAGCACAGGTCCAATTACATTCTTGAGGTCCATAAAGGTGAAAGGGTGTTAGAATGACTCAGTTAATTGTGAATGCAAGAGACTGATAACATGGGAGGGAGACAAAGAAAACGAGTTTGTACAAGAGCGAGCAAAGAATAATGTCATAAAAACTTTGCTTTACTATGATGTTTGTCAGGTGCTATGTCTATCATAATTTGATGAGATACTTGTTTTACTGTGTTAAACTATACTTCCTATTTCTAAATTATCACCATTCATAAAATATATTGGTGACCCATAAATTAGGGAATTTTCATACATTGACAGTTTCTACAATAACAATTCAGGAAACGTGTATCTGAACAGCGTTAACACAAGTCATACTTTCCAGTATAGGTTCAACATAGCATTGGATGATTTCAGCTGGTGAACTATAAAAAATACCTTTTGAGTCAAATGTTAAGGATCAGATTGAATGGACTGAAATTAATGTGCTACTTTTAAATGTTACAAATGTCTAAAACTACCAGTGCAAAATGGTCACATTCTTACAAAAGATTAATACCACAACAGGTGGAAAGTGAGAATTGTCGCTATACACAATGGTTTACACAATATCATGTGTTATACTAATAAACTTGCCCAAGGTGAATTTGATGGAAATACGTGTTGCACCAATTGAAACAGAGGAAAGCCAGGAACTATTGATTCATCCTGATCCAGTTGTGACTTTCTCCAGTTAATTAAGCAGGATAACTAATTGTTTTGGGGGACTAAGATTATCCATTGAAATCATGGAAAATTACACACATTATGCATATCCCTTAAATATCACCCAAACATCAGTATAATGCATGCTCCATCACATTCACTTGCTGTAAAAGTTTCTGTTCCTGGTTGTTCAGGAAGCTGCAGGAAGGGCTCTTGTAAGACAATCAAGAACGATGGACAGATCTGACATACTGTTCTTGATGTTATTGCTTCCAAGTAATCACAGAAGAATATTTCAGAGATAAATAGAAGCGCCAATCACTTGGGATGAGGTATGCACACTGCAACTAATGACAACCTATTTGAAATTAGGGATACCTAAAAATATATGGTTATGCGAATTAAACTGTGACACAAATAATACTGTGTTTAAATGATTGTATGGTTTTGCTGGAGACAAGTAAGGGGTTAATGTATAAGTTGTGTCTTACTGGAACTGCTTAAGTTTCATTTTCCTGGAAACTTGTATTAGAGCTAGAGCCAAATTGTTCTTAGTTAGTTAGATTAGATTTTGCATAACATCCCATACAGTGGCAGTCACATATGGCCTTGCCTCCCAGGCTAGCTGTTTGCTGTTTGTAAGTTAGGATTTTGACTTTGTTTAATGTATCTTTAATTTTGGCCAGCTAAGGCCCAACCTATGTTTCTTCCATTATTATTAATAACCATATTATAATGCTAAGGTAGGCTTTGGAGTTCGTTTAACAGAACTGCTTGTGAAAATATGTAAAAGTTAATTTGAATAAAGGACATAGAATAAAAGGAATTTATAGGAGTTAAGGTATCATCTCAGGATGAAATTGGCTGCTAGATTAATGAGAGATAGTTTGGATGGCAGCTGGTTGAGTAAGACAGCCTCTAGCTTGGGCCTTTGATTAAATAGCCCAAGGCTGTGCCTGCTACATGCACTGGCTGCACCAGGGAGGACAGGACGGATGAGATAAGAGGAATTCAGATGTATTGGCCTTCATAATGTATAAAAAAGAAAGATATGTCAGGGGAAAGCATCGGACCCCTTGAGGGAGAGTCTTCAGCTATAAGTTTAGACAAAGAACTCAACATGTCATTGGGCACCTTGTTTTAAGGTGAACCTCTATAGGTTAAGTGATCATTTCAATATTCTACCCTAAGTCCACCCTAAAAAGAGAATAAAAGGATGACCTAAAGAGCCCTTAGCTCAGACAGTTGTGCGGAGAGCTCCTCAGGGTGAATCCATGTGAACTCCGGACTAACACTTAGGTAGTTCAGAAAGGACTCCTGAGGGTGGATTGATACTGAATTCGGTCTAACACTCTTCGGCAGTTCAGGAAGAGAGAGTAATAAGAAGAGTTATTTGTGCATGCCATGCTTCTATCTGATCGGGTCTGGTACCAGCTATTTGTCATGGTCGTATGTTTTTGCTGTATAACAAGTGTCTTATATTCCGTCCTAAACGTCGATTAACAACAACAACAACTTGTATTTATATAGCGCATTTAACGTAGCACTTCACAGGAGTATTATGAGACAAAACATTTGACACCAAGCCACATAAGGAGAAATTAGGGCAGGGGACCAAAAGCTTGGTCAAAGAGGTAGGTTTTAAGGAGTGTCTTGAAGGAGGAAAGAGAGGTGGAGAGGTTTAGGCAGAGAATTCCAGAGCTTAGGGCTTAGGCAACAGAAGGCACAGCCACCAATGATTCAACGATTATAATCAGGGATGCTCAAGAGGGCACAATATACCCACCATACTGGTTTGCACTCAATCCTGATTACTTGAAAGACCAGGGATAAGTTACTCTTAACAAACCTTATTGTGTAAAAATTCAATTGATAACGCAGCCTTTTATCTGTCCCATATTGCATGATATACCTCTATCTATTTATTGGTAACCAGTACAAACAAGAAGAAAGTACCTATTTTTATTGTCGCCAAAGTAGGTGGATAGGTGATTTCAGCCTTTGCTCTGATTCTGTACTACATCATTTTAATCTGTCTTGTGCCTGGAGATATTGGCAGCTCCCAAGCTTCAGGCAGAGGAGAAATAGGTGGAGACCAATTTTGTTGTCCCAGGATTTTCTGGGGTTTCCCTAAGCAGCATAACTGGGCTAGTGGCTAGTGGCTGTCCCAACATTGGCAATTAAATGAGGTTGGAGGCTGGGAAGGGGCATTTGAATACTTAACTACATGTCCTTTGAATATGTCCCTTGTGATTCTGCTATGGTAGCAGTACTACTAGAAAATAAAGTTACATCTAAACAGAGAGATACATAGGAGCAGGAGTTGGACATTCAAGCCCTTGAGACTGTTCTGCCTTTCAATTAGATCATTGCTGAATTGCACCTCAACTTTATTTATACATCTTTGCTCCATATCCCTTGATGCCATTAGCGAACAAAAGTCGACTGATCTATTGAGGTAAATTTATTACAGACTTGCTTTACAAATTGCTATGTTGCAGCTTTTGTTTTAAATCAAAAATTATGGTTTAACATACTGTTGCTGAAGTAATGGTTATGAATTGTTGAAAGTTTCCCAAAGGATACACAATATTTTTATAAATTATATATAAGATAAATACTTTCTAGCAAATCAGTTCATTCAACAATTTTTAAATATTAATATAATATATTCATGAAAATTATTTTTTTGCTTTACAGGCAATGAAGTACGGTCACTGTTGTAAAGTAGAAAATGCAGCAGCCAATTTGTGCTCAGCAAGCTCCCACAAACAGCAATGTGATAATGACCAGATAATCTGTTCTTGTTATGTTGATTGAGGGATAAATATTGGCCAAGACACCGCGGATAACTCCCCTGCTCTTCTTCAAAATAGTGCCATGGGATCTTTTGCATCCACTTGATAGGGTAGATAATGCCATAATTTAACATCTCATCCAATGGATGGCACCTCTGACAGTGCAGGCCACTCACTCAGTGCTGCACTGGAGTGTCAGCCTTGATCTGTGTGCTCAAGTCTCTGGAGTGGGACTTAAACCAACAACCTTTTGACTAAGAAGCAAGGGTAGTACAAGTGAGCCACTGGCTGACATGAATTGCTGAAATGCCAAATAAGTTATGTCTTTTGCAGTTATTCTGGGATTTTTCTTCTCTATGTTTTTAATTAGCTTAGATAATGTGGAATCTGTATGGGTGGAGCTGCAGAATACAAAAGAGCAGAAAACGCGAGTGGGAGTTGTGTACAGACCACCAAACAGTACTAGTGAGGATGGGTACAGCATCAAACAAGAAATTAGGGATGCATGCAATAAAGGTACAACAGTTATCATGGGTGACTTTAAGCTCCATATACATTGGGCTAACCAAACTGGTAGCTATACGGTGGAGGAGGATTTCCTGGAGTGTATTAGGGATGGTTTTCTAGACCAATATCTCGAGGAACCAACTAGAGGGCTGGCCATCCTAGGCTGGGTGATGTGTAATGAGAAAGGACTAATTAACAATCTTGTTGTGCAAGGCCCCTTGGGGAAGAGTGACCATAATATGGTAGAATTCTTCATTAAGATGGAGAGTGACACAGCTAATTCAGAGGCTAGGGTCCTGAATTTAAGGAAAGGTAACTTCGATGATATGAGACGTGAATTGGCTAGAATAAGCTGGCAAATGATACTTAAAGGGTTGACGGTGGATAGGCAATGGCAAACATTTAAAGATCACATGGATGAACTTCAACAATTGTACATCCCTGTTGGAGTAATAACAAAACAGGGAAGGTGGCTCAACTGTGGCTAACAAGGGAAATTAAGGATAGTGTTAAATCCAAGGAAGGGGCATATAAATTGGCCAGAAAAAGTAGCAAACCTGAGGACTGGGAGAAATTTAGAATTCAGCAGAGGAGGACAAAGGGTTTAATAAGGAGGGGGAAAATAGAGTATGAGAGGAAGCTTGCCGGGAACATAAAAACTGACTGCAAAAGCTTCTATAGATATGTGAAGAGAAAAAGATTAGTGAAGACAAACATAGGTCGCTTGCAGTCAGATTCAGGTGAATTTATAATGGGGAACAGGAAATGGCAGACCAGTTGAACAAATACTTTGGTTCTGTCTTCACGAAGGAAGACACAAATAACCTTCCGGAAATACTAGGGGACCGAGGGTCTAGTGAGAAGGAGGAACTGAAGGAAATCCTTATTAGGCGGGAAATTGTGTTAGGGAAACTGATGGGATTGTAGGCCAATAAATCCCCGGGGCCTGATAGTCTGCATTCCAGAGTACTTAAGGAAGTGGCCCTAGAAATAGTGGATGCATTGGTGATCATTTTCCAACAGTCTATCGACTCTGGATCAGTTCTAAGGACTGGAGAGTAGCTAATGTAACACCACTTTTTAAAAAAGGAGGGAGAGAGAAAGTGGGTAATTATAGACCGGTTAGCCTGACATCAGCAGTGGGGAAAATGTTGCAATCAATTATTAAAGATGGAATAGCAGCGCATTTGGAAAGCAGTGACAGGATCGGTCCAAATCAGCATGGATTTATGAAAGGGAAATCATGCTTGACAAATCTTCTAGAATTTTTTGAGGATGTAACTAATAGAGTGGACAAAGGAGAACCAGTGGATGTGGTGTATTTGGACTTTCAAAAAGCTTTTGACAAGGTCCCACACAAGAGATTGGTGTGCAAAATTAAAGCACGTGGTATTGGGGGTAATATACTGACGTGGATAGAGAACTGGTTGGCAGACAGGAAGCGGAGAGTCAGGATAAACAGGTCCTTTTCAGAATGGCAGGCAGTGACTAGTGGAGTGCCTCAGGGCTCAGTGCTGGTACCCCAACTATTTACAATATACATTAATGATTTAGGTGAAGGAATTGAGTGTAATATCTCCAAGTTTGCAGATGACACTAAACTGGGTGGTGGTGTGAACTGTGAGGAGGATATTAAGAGGCTTCAGGATGACTTGGGCAGGTTAGGTGAGTGGGAAAATGCATGGCAGATGCAGTATAATGTGGATAAATGTGAGGTTATTCACTTTGGGGGCAAAGACAAGAAGGCAGAATATTATCTGAATGGCGGCAGATTAGGAAAAGGGGAGATGCTACGAGACCTAGGTGTCATGTTACATAGAAACATAGAAACATAGAAAATAGGTGCAGGAGTAGGCCATTCGGCCATTCAATGAGTTCATGGCTGAACACGCAACTTCAGTACCCCATTCCTGCTTTCTCACCATACCCCTTGATCCCCCTAGTAGTAAGAACTTCATCGAACTCCTTTTTGAATATATTTTGAATTGGCCTCAACAACTTTCTGTGGTAGAGAATTCCACAGGTTCACCACTCTCTGGGTGAATAAATTCCTCCTCATCTCGGTCCTAAATGGCTTACCCCTTATTCTTAGACTGTGTCCCCTGGTTCTGGACTTCCCCAACATTGGGAACATTATTCCTGCATCTAACCTGTTGAATCCCGTCAGAATTTTAAACGTTTCTATGAGGTCCCCTCTCATTCTTCTGAACTCTAGTGAATACAAGCCCAGTTGATCCAGTCTTTCTTGATAGGTCAGTCCCGCCATCCCGGGAATCAGTCTGGTGAACCTTCGCTGCACTCCCTCAATAGCAAGAATGTCCTTCCTCAGGTTAGGCGACCAAAACTGTACACAATACTCCAGGTGTGGCCTCACCAAGGCCCTGTACAACTGTAGCAACACCTCCCTGCCCCTGTACTCAAATCCCCTCGCTATGAAGGCCAACATGCCATTTGCTTTCTTAACCGCCTGCTGTACCTGCATGCCAACCTTCAATGACTGATGTACCATGACACTCAGGTCTCTTTGCACCTCCCCTTTTCCTAATCTGTCACCATTCAGATAATAGTCTGTCTCTCTGTTTTTACCACCAAAGTGGATAACCTCACATTTATCCACATTATACTTCATCTGCCATACATTTGCCCACTCACCTAACCTATCCAAGTCGCTCTGCAGCCTCATAGCATCCTCCTCGCAGCTCACACTGCCACCCAACTTAGTGTCATCCGCAAATTTGGAGATACTACATTTAATCCCCTCGTCTAAATCATTAATGTACAGTGTAAACAGCTGGGGCCCCAGCACAGAACCTTGCGGTACCCCACTAGTCACTGCCTGCCATTCTGAAAAGTCCCCATTTACTCCTACTCTTTGCTTCCTGTCTGACAACCAGTTCTCAATCCATGTCAGCACACTACCCCCAATCCCATGTGCTTTAACTTTGCACATTAATCTCTTGTGTGGGACCTTGTCGAAAGCCTTCTGAAAGTCCAAATATACCACATCAACTGGTTCTCCCTTGTCCACTCTACTGGAAACATCCTCAAAAAATTCCAGAAGATTTGTCAAGCATGATTTCCCTTTCACAAATCCATGCTGACTTGGACCTATCATGTCACCTCTTTCCAAATGCACTGCTATGACATCCTTAATAATTGATTCCATCATTTTACCCACTACCGATGTCAGGCTGACCGGTCTATAATTCCCTGTTATCTCTCTCCCTCCTTTTTTACATTTGTTACATCAGTCATTGAAAGTTGGCATGCAGATACAGCAGGCGGTGAAGAAGGCAAATGGTATATTGGCCTTCATAGCTAGGGGATTTGAATATAGGAGCAGGGAGGTTTTACTGCAGTTGTACAGGGCCTTGGTAAGGCCTCACCTGGAATATTGTGTTCAGTTTTGGTCTCTTAAACTGAGGAAGGACATTCTTGCTATTGAGGTAGTGCAGCGAAGGTTCACCAGACTGATTCCCGGGATGGCAGGACTGATATATAAGGAGAGACTCGATCGAGTGGGCCTGTATTCACTGGAGTTTAGAAGGATGAGAGGGGATCTCATCGAAACATATAAAATTCTGACGGGACTGGACAGGTTGGATGCAGGAAGAATCTTCTTGTTGTTGTGGAAGTCCAGAACCAGGGGTCACAGTCTAAGGATAAGGGGTAAGCCATTTAGGATTGAGATGAGGATAAACTTCTTCACTCAGAGAGTTGTTAACCTGTGGAATTCTCTACCGCAGAGAGTTGTTGATGCCAGTTCATTATACATATCCAAGAGGAAGTTAGATATGGCCCTTATGGCTAAAGGGATCAAGGGGTATGGAGAGAAAGAAGGAAAGGGGTACTGAGGTGAATGATCAGCCATGATCTTATTGAATGGTGGTGCAGGCTCGAAGGACTGAATGACCTACTCCTGCAGCTATTTTCTATGTTTCTATTACAAAATTATAACCTTTTTGACAATAGCTAACTATGGCTTAGAAATTCCTTAAGGCCTGAAAATGCACGGTGGCACCTTGGGGTGAGATTTGTTTGCGCCCGTAAAGGGATCACAGGCAGCGGCGTTATTTTGGTGTTACCTGCTGATTAGCATTATTGTGGCCTTCAGCCCAGCGCTGAACACTCTGAATGACTAAACACCCAGCAAGGATTCTGGGGAAGGGCCTAGAAGTCAAGCCAGGATTGGGTTGGGGGGGACCTGGACCGTCGGAGTGACTATTGAGGGGTCCTGGAGATCGGGGCCAGCATCGGGGGGTTGGGGGTGGGGTGGGGTAGGTCGGGGCCTGCACCGTGGGAAGGTCAGGGCTAGCATCGGGGGTGGGGGGGGAGGGGTCAGGAGGTCGGGGCAAGATTGGGGAGAGATCGGAGAGAGCCTGGAAATCAGATTCGGGAGTGAGGTTGAAAATGATAATGGTAAGTACTTATCTTATTTTCATTCAGGGCTGTTTAGCGTTTTTTCCCCCGGGAATAAGCATCACTGGTGCTGGCTGCCTCAGACACAAGCCAAATTTTTAAGAGGTAGCAAAGGTAGATGTTAGGACCCTAATTTGAATATGTTAATGGCCTAATGCCTGCTTCAGATGAAGGTAAATGATGCCTCTTTTTTGCCCTCACCAATATGGCATCCAGCGCGGCCTGTGCTGGAAGTAGACGGAAGTGAGGTGGATGATATTTTTCCACGAAACTGGCTTTAACAGCTGGCGCTCAGGTGCCAAATTTCTTCCTATATCTTTTGAAAATCTTGATACTGAGTGATCAATTTTGTTGACTGGAACAGGTGAATTATTGGACTACAATTTAAAAAGTACCTTTTTCGTCAGACGATGATTGAACAATGAATAACTATCACAGAAACATTGTGGCAGTAGTTTTAAAATCTTACTTTAACTTCACTAATTTTGCATACCAGTGTGGATTCAAATATGGCCACACTGTAAAGTTTTCACATGGTTTATAATGACTAGCATTGGATCAGGAGAAATACATTCCACTGGCACTAAGGATTAGATTAACGTCACAAATGTAGACAATTTCACCCATATATGTTATAACTGACAGCAGCCTGAAAACTGTTGGAGCTTATCACAGATCAGAGTGTCCACTAACTGCCAAAAGTTAAACCTGTGAGCTAATAATTTCTAAGTTTTTACCCCAGCTCCCAATGATTGAAACATTATTCATAACCCTGAAATAAAAAACACATTTACAATCGTAAATGGAATAATAATCCAGAAAAATCTGTTACTTGTCATTCTATCAGGTACAAGTTCAGAAACTGTTTTCCCTCACAGTATCCTGCTCCATCAGGGCCCACAATATACAATATAATCTGGCTATTAAAGACAAATAGCTTCAAATAGAACAAAAAAGTATTTTTGGAAAGTAGTGATAGATGTAGTTTTATTGTTACTCATCACTTAGCTAGTCCCGCATAGCTCTATTTCTCCTTTGATAATAAAGAATTGATAATCTCTAAATCTATCACTGATCCACACCTTTTTGTATTCTTCTGGGTGTATATATAGACTCTTTTAGTCATAATGCCTGTATTCATTATCAGGATTAAGATTTGCAATGGAAAGTTTATGCACTGAAAATATTAGCAGACAACTGAATATGAGTGCAACAGAGAATAGAAACGAATGTCGATTGTTTAAGTGTGCACAGAGTACCACTGATAAAAGAAAGTACATGGCCACATCATTAATGCTTCGAGATACATTGGGGGCGGGAAATCCCTGCGGAGAGTTGAGCGTGAGGTCCGTGCCATTTTAACTCCGGGGCCTCACTGTCTCCCAAAACCAGTAATATTAGGACCTGGAGGTGGTCTGCGAGGAGATCCTGGTGCCAGTGCTGGGAGGGAGAGGCAAGGCCAGGGCTGGGAGTGTGAAGGACTCGTTGCAGGGTCTGGGGGAGTGCACCTGTACCTCCTGACCCATAAGGAATCCTCGGAAAATGTCAATAAAATTACTTACCTTTGTCTCTTCTGATGTGTGATGAGTTCCAACAGTTTTCAGGCTGCTGCCAGTGAGACCATCTATCTGAATGAGTCATAACCACACATTAATATTTAACCAATTACAACATATAAGGGTGGAATTGTTTACTTTTGTGGCGCTGATCTAATCCTTAGTGCCAGTGGAATGTATTTCTCCTGCCCTCATGCTAGTTACTATAAACCATAAACCATTCTGTTGACTCCCACCATATCTGGCTGTCGGGTTTGGCTCCTTGCAGGAAACCCAAATTTCGGAGTTAAAATTGTGTTGCAGCGTCAATGATACCTGGGTCAGACGGCCCTCCCGTACCTGTTTTTTGACGAGTTATAGTAGCAATGGACGGGAACGCACTGCGAATTAGTGCGAACCCCCCCCCCCCAACCCGCCATTTTAACAACTCACCATCCCTGTTTGCGCTGGGCGGGCTGGGTTAAAATCTGAGCTTCTATCTTTCTTCAATCAGTATCTTTTAACATTGAACCAAAGGACATACAAATTTACTTTTAGTTCAGTAAACTGCAATCAAGCTAAAGAACAGGCCATTGTGCTGCTGTCTTCATTGGTGGCTCTGAACTTTTTAATCAAAGAGCACCAAGTTCTGAATTGTCAGCAATTTTATTACATACAAGTTAATTTGTAAAACCCAATTTAATATCTGTATGTGTGCCGGTGTAATGCATGTTGCTTTAAGATTATACCAATGGTAGAAAATTATGTTGAAGATTTATCCCCACTGTGGCTCTTAACACTGCAAGTACCAGGCACAATTAACATAACTTGGCTTCTGGTGCAAAACATCAGAGCTACTAATTTCTGTCCACTACTATAGCTATGATTGGTGCACTAAGGGAGTATTCTCTCCTTTCTCTCATTCAGTGTTTAAAATATAAAACAGACATTGTAATGATAACCTATTGAGGATAGGAGTCCTTTTTATAAATATTAACATTTTGAGACATGTCTCCAAATTTTGGTGATGATGCAGCTGGTGTTAATATCCATTGATGGCAAGTGTTTAAATATTAGATTATACTTTTACTTGTTGATCAAATGACACTCTGGCCCCAACCCCTAAATAACAGAGACACCTTGCGGAACAAACTCTTCGCACCGATTGGGGAAGAAAATATGTGGTGTATTATTTAGCAAGAGTATTTGTTAGTACTGGGTAACCAACAAATATATTAAAAGTACATTATATATTAAAAATATATTAAAAGTACAGCAATATATTAAATTGAGACTATAGGCTTTTAATTTTTTTTTTAATCTGTCTAATGCTTTGCCGAAGAACATCATCATCATCATAGGCAGTCCCTCGAAATGAGGATGACTTGCTTCCACGCCAAAAAAGGATGAGTTCATAGGTGTTTCAATGAAGGACAGAATATTCCAGGTCCCGAACTACATCCAGAAGGGTGGAAGATGCTTGTGCCTGGATTTTTTTAACGTGTGGTTGCTGTTGCACACCAGCCACCACACGAGCTTGACAGAGCTAAGTCTTGGTCCAGTGGCAAGGATTGACCAAGACGACTGAAGACCTGCTCTGCTGCACAGACCTATTGCGCACACATATCACAGTGTGGGCTGGCCCGTGCTGCCCCTGGGCCCCTGGCCCCGAACTCACGCCTCTCCTGGGCCCCGATCACGTCCCTCTACAGTCTCTCACCACTCCTTCACCCCGTTCTCGCCGCTCCTGCTGTATCTGCCCACACTCCAATCACCGATCTGGACCTTGATGATGTCACTCTTCGCTGTCGTCACCCTCCTTCATCAGCTCGCGCTGCTCCCTGAAGTATTATACCTCCACGCTGCTGCCAGGGTCGCTCGCCGCTTCTGTTCTCACGCAGGTCCGGGCCTGAAGAACATAAGAAACCAAGGAATGATACAAAGCAAACTCACTCCTTTCACAGACTTTGTGCATCTTCTTATTCTACAGATTCCATCCAATTTATTAATCCCATAAGGAAACATTTTCTAAATATTCTCCTTATCCCCAAATATTTTCAAACAAAATTCCAGAATATTTGCCAATCCTTACAATTTATTGTACAATATATAGAGAAAATGCTGTAAATCTCAGCGGATCAGGCCACATCTGTGGAGAGAAATGGTGATGAAGCAGCATCTGCAATATTTTGCTTTTGTAATATATTATACAACCCTGGCTAACATCCAATCATGATGTTAAGTCTTTTTATCCCATTTACCAGGTCCCGTGCACCGCTGTAGCTGGCAGAGTGAAACATGTAGCTTATACCAAGACCAAATGGAAATCTTAGCTGAACATTAGGAACGCATGGGGCAGCCTGGTGGAGGCACTCCATCTGACTTTCCTTACCCCTCCCCACAGGAAGAAATAGAACCTGCCTATCGTCCACCTGTATATATTGGCTGAGAGCAGGAAGCCACAAAGTTGGGCTTAAACCTACATCCTTCCATTCCATGTTACTCTACACAATGTTGCTCAATCCACAGAGCCACTATGCTGCAGATTAATATTTTCCAATACGGAGTGTGTAATGTCTATTTTTTGAATTATGAAATGAATGCAGGATTTATCAAAAGCAGCATGGTGCTAAAGTAGCTGAGTGAAAAGCGCAACCCTTAACCTTTGTGGATACAGGTTACAAATACATCACTGTTATCTACATTTTATATTGCGTTCAGCTGTCATACCACGTTTTGATGTGAATCCCTTGCTGCTAAATAGACAATCTGACTAATTATAATCTAAATAGTGAAATGCTGGGCAGGGGAGGGGAAGTTGCTGAACAAAGGGTCCAGGTGCGTACACCATTAAAAGCTTGCTTGCAGGTGCAAAAGAATGATCAAAAAGGCTAATACGATACTGGGCTTCACCACAAGATGTTTAGAATATAAAAGCAAAAGAATACTACTTCAATTATTCAATGTTTAGTTATGGGCACCCAATCATAGGAAAGATATGAAGATTGCCTTGAAGAAAGTCTAGTGATGATTCACAAAATGAAATCTGGGCTGAAGGATCTGAGTTATGATGGGAAAATGGGTAAACTTGGATCATATTCCCTGGAGATAAGGAGGTTAAAGGGTGATACGATTGAAACACCTAAAATAATAGTGATTCGCCAAGGTAGATAGGGAACAACTTTTCCCTCTAGTAGAAGCCAGAACAAGGGAACATAGGAGCAAATAATGCATTCAGGTGTCAACATGTTCGAGTGCTTCAGGTGCAGGAGCCACATTTTATCTGACACTGAAGCTTGAGGCTTGCTCAATATTGAATGCACACAACTCAGAATAATGCAGAATACAAGCGCTTTCAGTGTGAAGAGCCTGCACACTGAGGGCTGGATTTTCCAGTCTTCTGCGCTCCGGGTTTCGTCCCACAGCAGTGGCAATGGCGGCGGTTAATGTCTTCTGCGCCACGCCCGGAAGAGCTGCGCCCAGTGTGCAACGCCCCTGGTTGTGACACCGGCATGAGTTTGAACTCCTACCCAACCCATCCGCCCGGAAGTGCGCCCGCAATGAATGCCTGAGAAATCAGGGCGGTCCAACCATCCCATCGGAGGAGAGGTAGACAATGGACATCGAAGATGAGTGTGATTGTTTTCTCTTTACATTTTTTTAGCGATTTGTATTGTGGTGGTGTGGGCAATGTTTTGGGAATGTCTTTGTGTTTTTTTTTAAGGTTTTCCCACCCCCCACCCCCGACGTGTCTTGCAGCGCTCCAGGCCTGGCTCTTTAGCTCGGGAGTTTCCCATCCTTGTGCCAAGAGAGGTGCATAACGCCTCCCTTAGCGCTACGCCCACTGACGCAGGGCCCAGATGCCCTTACTTAATTACTAAAGCGCAAACTATTACCGGCCGCTAACTTTCCTGCCCCGTCGCCATTGTCGCTCAAAAACATAAGCTCACCGGAGCCCAGAATTAATTTAACTTAGAGCAAAAGCCTATAATAAAGCTGTCATGCCTGACAAACCTTCCAGTCACTCAGTGTCATTGAGATGAAGACCTATAAGTAAATTATAGGTTTTCTCCATGCACCTGTCCACCTTTTTCAAATTGGGCCACCATCAATTGCTGGCCCTTCTTTTGTTTGGTCTTTACAAATTGGTCCGCCAGTGGAGCCATTATACCACAGGCCATTGGTGCAGTTTTAATGGCTGCCATCAGTCCTTTAATAGTTTAGTTTAGGTGTCAGCTGTGGTGCAGTGGTAGCACTCTCACGTCTGAGTCGGAAGATTCAAGACTTGAACATGTTATCTCAGTTAACACTTCATGGCAGTACTGTGGAAGTGATGTGCCATCAGAGATGGCGTCTTTTGAAACAAGGCCCTCTCAGGTAGATAGAAAAGCTCTAATGGCGTTACTTTGAAGAAGAGCAGGTCAGTTCTCTTGGTGTCCTGGCCAATATTCATCCCTCAACCAACATCATTAAAAACAGATTATTTGGCCATTATCCTATTACTGTTTGTGGGATCTTGCTGTGCATATATTAATTGTTGCGTTTTGAATGGATTAGACATCAAAAGTACTTCATTGACTGTTATCATCATCATCATCATAGGCAGTCCTCGAGGAAGACTTGCTTCCACTCTAAAAGTGAGTTCTCAGGTGGCTGTACAGTCCAATGTGGGAATTACAGTCTCTGTCACAGGTGGGGCAGACAGTGATTGAAGGAAAGGGTGGGTGGGAAGTCTGGTTTGCCGCGTGCTCCTTCCGCTGTCTGTGCTTGATTTCTGCATGCTCTCAGTGACGAGACTCGAGGTGCTCAGCACCCTCCCGGATGCTTTTCCTCCATTTTGGGCGGTCTTGGGCCAGGGATTTCTAGGTGCCAGTGGGGATGTTGCACTTTATTAAGGAGGCTTTGAGGGTGTTCTTGAAATGTTTCCTCTGCCCACCTGGGGCTTGCTTGCCATGTAGGAAACATAGAAACATAGAAAGTAGGTGCAGGAGTAGGCCATTCGGCCCTTTGAGCCTGCACTACCATTCAATATGATCATGGCTGATCATGCAACTTCAGTACCCCATTCCTGCTTTCTCTCCATACCCCTTGATCCCTTTAGCCGTAAGGGCCACATCTAACTCCCTTTTGAATATATCTAATGAACTGACCTCAACAACATTCTGTGGTAGAGAATTCCACAGGTATTTCTGTGGTAGGAGTTCTGAGTAAAGCACTTGCTTGGGGAGTCCCGTGTCGGGCATGTGGACGATGTGGCCCATGCTACGGAGCTGGTCAAGCATGGTCAGTGCTTTGATGCTGGGGATGTTGGCCTGAGCGAGAACACTGATGTTGGTGTGTCTATCCTCCCAGTGGATTTGCAGGATCTTGCAGACGCAGCTTTGGTGGTACTTCTCCAGCGCTTTGAGATGTCTGCTGTATATGGTCCACGTCTCTGAGCCATTTTGGAGGGTAGGTGTCACTACTGCCCTGTCGACCATATGCTTGGTGCCAGATTTGAGGTCCTGGTCTTCAAACTCTCTTCCTCAGGCCACCAAAGGCTGCTCTGGCACACTGGAGGTGGTGTTGGACCTCGTCATTGACTGTAAAGTGCTTGAGGACATCCCGAGGTCATGAAAGGTGCTGTATGTAAATGCAAGTTCTTTTAGCATGATCCCAGCACGTCATGCTTTAAATGAGCGCCACAGAAATATTTAAGTTAGCTGTCCTCACAACATGGCATGAAGTCAGCTGTGTGGGGTAAAGGCACATGCAGCCCCCACGACCGCCCGTCCCAGCGACGCTGCAACAGGACCTTGTTATTAACCCCATTATCTCAGAATTCAAGCTAAAAGTAAATCTGAGAGAAGCATTTCACACAAAGTGTTGGGAGGCTCTGGAATAAACTGCTCCAGAAGACCGCAGGTATAGGGTAGAATGTTCAACCTCAGCAGGGCCGCAAAACAGAAAGTATCAGATCCGTTACCTGCTTTACACCTTGTCTGATTTTCCTTTCCATTGACTTCAATTGAAAGAAATATGGGGCGAGGTGTATAACAGGCAGACGATCCAATACCACCAATATTGGGCAAGGTGTATAACAGGCAGACGATCCAATACCAATAATATTGGGCAAGGTGTATAACAGGCGGACGATCCAATACCACCAATATTGGGCAAGGTGTATAATAGGCAGACGATCCAATACCAATAATATTGGGCAAGGTGTATAACAGGCAGACGATCCAATACCACCAATATTGGGCAAGGTGTATAACAGGCAGACGATCCAATACCACCAATATTGGGCAAGGTGTATAACAGGCAGACGATCCAATACCACCAATATTGGGCAAGGTGTATAACAGGCAGATGATCCAATACCAATAATATTGGGCAAGGTATATAACAGGCGGACTATCCAATACGGCCAACTTTATGCACCCGTCAAAGTTGAACGTTCTGCCCACAAAATCAATTAAGGCATTTAGGGAGCTAGATATTTACTTGGGAAATATGTTTAAGGAACACAAAGAAAGGATCGGGATTTGGGATTAAAAAGGTAAAACTGTCATGATGAACAGAAATGGAGGACTCAGCTCAATGAATAACCTACTCCTGTTCCTATTACTGATTTAACAAGCAGGCAGGTAGAAAGAGGCTCTGTTTATAAATGCACATGAAACTTTAGAAACCAGCACCTTTGAAATGCTTATGCCTGCTTAAGGGAAATATGTAGCATCAGTTTCCTACCCCTCACACTCCAACAGTAATCTAGCTATTGGTGTTCCGAACAGTATAGAAACTGAGGAGCAAAAATGATTTGTATGAGTCATACTGAAAGAAATACTGTGTTGTATTGAAGTCACTTTGTAAGTGAGCTAAGATTCTGAGTAACACCACATGGTTTGGAAAATCAGATATCTTATAACAACCTTTTAACATTACACCATTAAAGAGCTGGAAATATAAACCCACAGTATCAGAACACAGCAAGACTTTGAACACATCTGATATACCATGCAGGTATTTCAACTGGAGAGGGGGAGAGGTAAGGAAGAGAGAGTGGAAAAAATTGCATGTGTTTATTAAAGCTTAAGAAGATCTTTATATTATTTGCAATGATATTTGCAGCTGCCAAGTAGAAGACAAAAAAAATCTGATTTGTATCCAAAATGTCATCAGCTATTTCTCATACAGCCACATCAACAAAAGAAAGAACTGACAGGTGTATTCAGCGGTGTTAATATGATACCTGAGTCAATGGCCCATCTCACTGATATCTGTAGTTTAATCAGCAATGGGGATTTTTTTGTGCCTAGGTTCATGGGTAGCACATCAAGCAGAGACAAGCCTCTTGAATTTTGTCTGAGATAAAACAGTAAACTGATACCACATATGTGTGTGAAACTTCACACAAAATTTACGATACAAAGATAAGAGAAATACACTAGTATCAAATGTCTTAAGATGATCAAACGTTACAGGAGGTACAGAACCAGCAACTATAGACAAACTATTTTTCAATGTAAATATATTTACATGGAAACTATGTACTGGAGTTGAAGAAAAAGATACCAGAATGTTTCTCTTACTCATTTTATACTCATTAAGATAAGGG
Source organism: Pristiophorus japonicus (assembly GCF_044704955.1). Lineage (NCBI taxonomy): Eukaryota > Metazoa > Chordata > Chondrichthyes > Pristiophoridae > Pristiophorus > Pristiophorus japonicus. The sequence continues at coordinate 105,942,503 of NC_091978.1, read as the reverse complement.
ATGATAATGCAAGGGAATGCAATGCTTCCGATTTCAGGCACCTACTGTCAGCACCAGATGCTCCATGTTAGGCATGACACGATTAAATACAGAATAAAATTATATTTCTCTACTCTGCCACAACAATGTACCTCAGCCTAACCTCATAAAAGTGATCATTGAGGATTTTTATTTCCCATGCTAGCTATCCTATGAGTGCTGAGTGAGTTTTCCATTTTAATGCCAAATTCTGAACTATTTATTAGATTTATTCTAAAAGCTATCATATTAGAACTGAATTTTTGTTAAGAAAGAAAATCTTACATAATGAGGGGAGTACTTTTCTTATTCCTGTTCATTAATATCTTATGTACCACAATGCAGTGGTTGTTTGGTTGTACATCATTATTACCATCTTATGCAACTCTCAAACGTGCCTTAGAAATAGGAGTGCTCCTCCGGGCCCCACAAGGAAACTTTGGACTACGCTTGCCCCGGGCTTACCCCCCCACCCATCACCTTGATGCGGATTCCCCTCCTGGGGCCCTCCGATGGACTTACCTAGTGCTGGGGACCATTCCCACAGATCCTCAGCGAAGACCTCCTGCCACCCGAATTCCCATTCCCACCCACTAGCCAGGCAGTGATTCCTGCTGGGTTCAGCTGGGAGTCCAATCTTGCATGTGTAAATGAGGCTCGGCAGCTAGAATCTCTCCAGGCCTTAGTTTTTGAGCTTGTCACCCCGACGCACCAATCCTGCCCCGTATTAAAATCAAGGTCATTGTGGCTTCAAGCCCCATTCAAGGACTCAACCACATACTCGAAGCTAAAAATTAATGATGTGTTAAAGTAAGGCTCTGTCTGCCTGTTCAGATGGATGTAAAAAATTCCACGATGCTATTAGAAGAGCAGAGAGTGCTCCTGTCAAAAACTTTTTCTGGAACCAACATCACCAAAGATAGTTCATCTCAGTTGCTATCTGCTGCTGTGTTTCTTTACATACAGTGACTATATTTCAAAAAGTAAGTCATTTGATGTGAAATCTTAAGGATGTGCTAAGGTGCGATATAAATGTATGTTTTTTCTTAAATGGATCCCCAAGTTATGATATTTATCCAATGAGCAGATTTGACCAAGTAACAAACAAACAACAAAATCCAAGGTATGAACAGAAATCAATAAAAATCATTATAAATAGTCATATATAAGTAATTATAAATAATTCCTTTTCTTGCTTAAGGTCAGAAATAATAATAAAAGGGAGGCTCACTTACCAGGAATTAATAATATCATGATTTCATAGAAGGGGTGATGATGTCTCAAAGGACTGAAAAAATGTTTGTGCAGTTATCATGGATATTATTGTTGGGACTCCAAATTTTTGTTTTTAGTTTAAGGAAATACTCCCTCTCCCCATTTGTCTTGTTTCTCTAGGATTGTAGCCAAAAGGGCGAACTGGTGGCAGTGACTCTCTTGGTCTGTCATATACTAACTATAGCAGACAGGATAAGCCAGCTCAATCTGCCTACGATGCTTTAAGCACAGCCGGTAGATGCATGAAAGTGGTCTCGGGATGACTTTGCTTCTAATTCACCCTTATTTCCTATCGACAGGTTAGTCTCTGTGCAGCATTTATATACCCCAATGAAGTAGATTAGGTAACTTTTCTAGTTTAAAATCAGAAAATAACCTGAAGTTTGAGAAATGTGGCAGATCTTGGGCACAGATCCACATTCCCGCACTCTACGGTGATACACACTGGTGCTTCAAAATGCTGTGTCATCATTTTAATTGGTGAGCTTAGTCTTTTGTTCCTTGGTGCAGTATAACGGTGAAAGGAATGTTTGTTGATTAACATGGGATTATCTGAGACTTTTATAGATTAATGAGAAAATATTCAGAGCATTTTCAGATGCCCACATAAGAATTGGAAAAAGTTCCTTAAAAATAGCTTTGGATGGGTGTTATCACCGTTTGAACAATGCAATCCATGGTTAAAATAGTAGAAAATCATTTGATTTTTTACATTAATTCTTCCCACTTTAATATCTTTTGACATTGTTTGAGTACAAATTACGTCTTTTGGGCAGGCATTCCAAATGATGCCACTTGATGGCAGCAGTTCTTCTGGGTCAGATTAGTTGCAAAATTAATGTTTAGTGTTAGCGATATAAACTGAATTTGTTGAATCCTAAAAACTCTGATATATATTTCTAAATGCTCTGATCACAGGTAAAGAATTCATTTCAGAAAGTGGCATCTGAACTTGTTTTATTACTTCGCCATTTTCTCAAAAGAAGGCTGTTTATAGCACTTAACACACTGCAGCCAGAGGTTTTCCTCAGCCACTGGAGTTTCAGATGCTCGTTCTACTGTAGGGTGTTTGTTTTTAGACTCCACCTTGATTTGTTTGACCTCGGGAATTATAGGGAAAAGGACAACATGTGGCACAAAATTTAGGCTTAACCCAGTGTCAGTTTTATTCAGCAAAAACTAACTAAAACTACATTACATTGCGGCACTGGAGCTGCGCATGGATTCACTCTGGAGCATCCGCGATGCTGAGGATGTCGTGAATAGCATGTTTAGTGAGTTGGTCACACCGTAGACAAAGGTTACACAGGCAGATAAGGAATGGGTGACCATCAGGCAGAGCAGTGGAAGGAAGGTAGTGCAGCGGTCCCCTGCGGTCATCCCCCTCCAAAACAGATACACCATTTTAGGTACTATTGGGGGCAATGACTCATCAGCGGAAGGCAGCAGCAGCCAAGTTCATGGCACCATGGGTGGCTCTGCTGCACAGGAGGGCAGGAAAAAGAGTGGGAGAGCCATCGTGGTAAGGGATTCTATTGTAAGGGGAATAGATAGGCGTTTCTGCAGCCGCAATTGAGACTGGGACCACAACTGTTTACAATATACATAGATGACCTGGAAGACAGGACAGAGTGTAGTGTAACAAAATTTGCAGATGACACAAAGATTAGTGGGAAAGCGGGTTGTGTAGAGGACACAGAGAGGCTGCAAAGAGATTTAGATAGGTTAAGCGAATGGGCTAAGGTTTGGCAGATGGAATACAATGTCGGAAGGTGTGAGGTCATCCACCTTGGGAAAAAAAACAGTAAAAGGGAATATTGTTTGAATGGGGAGAAATTACAACATGCTGAGGTGCAGAGGGACCTGGGGGTCCTTGTGCATGAATCCCAAAAAGTTAGTTTGCAGGTGCAGCAGGTAATCAGGAAGGCGAATGGAATGTTGGCCTTCATTACGAGAGGGATGGAGTACAAAAGCAGGGAGGTCCTGCTGCAACTGTATAGGGTATTGGTAAGGCCGCACCTGGAGTACTGTGTGCAGTTTTGGTCACCTTACTTAAGGAAGGATATACTGGCTTTGGAGCGGGTACAGAGTCGATTCACTAGGCTGATTCCGGAGATGAGGGGGTTACCTTATGATGACAGATTGAGTAGACTGGGTCTTTACTCGTTGGAGTTCAGAAGGATGAAGGGTGATCTTATAGAAACATTTAAAATAATGAAAGGGATAGACAAGATAGAGGCGGAGAGGTTGTTTCCACTGGTTGGGGAGACTAGAACTAGGGGGCACAGCCTCAAAATACGGGGGAGCCAATTTAAAACCGAGTTGAGAAGGAATTTCTTCTCCCAGAGGGTTGTGAATCTGTGGAATTCTCTGCCCAAGGAAGCAGTTGAGGCTAGCTCATTGAATGTATTCAATTCACAGATAGATAGATTTTTAACCAATAAGGGAATTAAGGGTTACAGGGAGCGGGCGGGTAAATGGAGCTGAGTCCATGGCCAGATCAGCCATGATCTTATTGAATGGCGGAGCAGGCTCGAGGGGCTAGATGGCCTACTCCTGTTTCTAATTCTTATGTTCTTATGTTCTTATGGGACTCCAGGATGATATGTTGCCTCCCTGGTGCAAGGGTCAAGGATTTCATGGAGTGGCTGCAGGACATTTTGGAGGGGGAGGGTGAACAGCCAGTTGTCGTGGTGCATATAGGTACCAACAATATCGATAAAAAGCGGGATGAGGTCCTACAGGCTGAATTTAGGGAGCTAGGAGTTAAATTAAAAAACAGAACCTCAAAGGATTTCAGGATTGCTACCAGTGCCACGTGCTAGTCAGAGTAGGAATTGCAGGATAGCTAAGATGAATACGTGGTTTGTGGAGTGGTGCAGGAGGGAGGGATTCAAATTCCTGGGACATTGGAACCGGTTCTGGGGGAGGTGGGACCAGTACAAACCGACGGTCTGCACCTGGGCAGGACCGGAACCAATGTCGTAGGGGGAGTGTTGTTGGGGAGGGGTTAAACTAATATGACAGGGGGATGGGAACCTATGCAGGGAGACAGAGGGAAGTAAAATGGGAGCAGAAGCAAAAGAGAGAAAGAAGAAAAGTAAAAGTGGAGGGCAGAGAAATCCAAGGCAAAAATAAATAAGGGCCACATTACAGCAAACGTATAAAGGGGAAAGTGTGTTAAAAATACAAGCCTGAAGGCTCACTGCCTCAATGCGAGGAATATTCGTAATAAGGTGGATGAATTAACTGCGCGGGCAGCTATTTACGAATATGATATAATTGGGATTACGGAGACATGGCTCCAGGGTGACCAAGGCTGGAAACTCAACATCCAGGGGTATTCAACATTCAGGAAGGATAGACAGAAAGGAAAAGGAGGTGGGGTAGCGTTGCTGGTTAGAGAAGAAATTAACGCAATAGTAAGGAAGGACACTAGCTTGGATGATATGGAATCTGTATGAGTAGAGCTGCGGAATAGCAAAGACAAGAAAACGCTAGTGGGAGTTGTGTACAGACCACCAACAGTAGTAATGAGGTTGGGGACAGCATCAAACAAGAAATTAGGGATGCGTGCAATAAAGGTACAGCAGTTATCATGGACAACTTTAATCTCCATATAGATTGGGCCAATCAAACTGGTAGCAGTACGGTGGAGGAGGATTTCCTGGAGTGTATTTGGGATGGTTTTCTTGACCAATATGTCGAGGAACCAACGAGAGAGCTGGCCATCCTAGACTGGGTGATGCGTAAAGAGAAAGGACTAATTAGCAATCTTGTTGTGCGAGGCCCCTTGGGGAAGGGTGATCATAATATGGTAGAATTCTTTATTAAGATGGAGAGTGACATAGTTAATTCAGAGACTAAGGGCCTGAACTTAAGGAAAGGTAACTTCAATGGTATGAGATGTGAATTGGCGAGAATAGACTGGCAAATGATACTTAAAGGATTGATGGTGGATAGGCAATGGCAAACATTTGAAGAGCACATGGATGAACTTCAACAATTGTAAATCCCTGTCTGGAGTAAAAATAAAATGGGGACGGTGACTCAACCGTGGCTAACAAGGTAAATTGGGGATTGTGCTCAATCCAAGGAAGAGGCAAATAAATTGGCCAGAAAAAGCAGCAAACCCGAGGACTGGGAGAAATTGAGAATTCAGCAGAGGAGGACAAAGCGTTTAATTAGAAGGGGGAAAATAGAGGGGGAAGCTTGCTGAGAACATAAAAACTGACTGCAAAAGCTTCTAAAGATATGTGAAGAGAAAAAGGTTAGTGAAGACAAACATAGCTCCCTTGCAGTCAGAATCAAGTGGATTTATAATGGGGAACAAAGAAATGGCAGAACAATTGAACAAATACTTTGGTTCTGTCTTAACGAAGGAAGACAAAAATAACGTTCCGGAAATACTAAGGTACCGAGGGTCAAGTGAGAAGGAGGAACTGAAGGAAATCCTTATTAGGCAGGAAATTGTGTTAGGGAAATTGATGGGATTGAAGGCCGATAAATCCCCGGGGCCTGATATTCTGCATCCCAGAGTATTTAAGGAAGTGGCCCTAGAAATAGTGGATGCATTAGTGATCATTTTCCAACAGTCTATCGACTCTGGATCAGTTCCTATGGACTGGAGGATAGCTAATGTAATGTCACTTTTTTAAAAAGGAGGGCGAGAGAAAATGAGGAATTATAGACCGGTTAGCCTGACATCAGTAATGGGGAAAATGTTGGAATCAATTATTAAAGATGAAATCGCAGCACATTTGTAAAGCAGTGACAGGATCGGTCCAAGTCAGCATGGATTTATGAAGGAGAAATCATGCTTGACAAATTTTCTAGAATTTTTTGAGGATGTAACTAATAGAGTGGATAAGGGAGAACCTGTGGGTGTGGTGTATTTGGACTTTCAAAAGGCTTTTGACAAGGTCCCACAGAAGAGATTGATGTGCAATATTAAAGCACATGGTATTGAGGGTAATGTATTGACGTGGATAGAGAACTCGTTGGCAGACAGGAAGCAGAGAGTCGGGATAAACGGGTCCTTTTCAGAATGTCAGGCAATGACTAGTGGGGTGCCGCAGGGCTCAGTGCTGGGACTCCAGCTATTTACAATATACATTAATGATTTTGATGAAGGAATTCAGAGTAATATCTCCAGGTTTGCAGGTGACACTAAGCTGGGTGGCGGTATGAGCTATGAGGAGGATGCTAAGAGGCTGCAGGGTGATATGGACAGGTTCGGTGAGTGGGCAAATGCATAACAGATACAGTATAATGTGGATAAATGTGAGGTTATCCACTTTGGTGGAAAAAACACGAAGGCAGAATATTATCTGAATGGCGGCAGATTAGGAAAAGGGGAGGTGCAACGAGCCATTGAAGGTTGGCATGCAGGTACAGCAGGCGGTGAAGAAGGCCAATGGCATATTGGCCTTCATAGCGAGAGGATTTGTGTATAGGAGCAGGGAGGACTTACTGCAGTTGTATAGGGCCTTGGTGAGGCCTCACCTGGAATATTGTATTCAGTTTTGGTCTCCTAATCTGAGGAAGGACGATCTTACTATTGAGGGAGTACAGCAAAGGTTCACCAGACTGATTTCCGGGATTTCAGGGCTGACAAATGAGGAGAGACTGGATCGACTGGGCCTGTATTCACTGGAGTTTAGAAGGATGAGAGGGGGTCTCATAGAAACATATAAAATTCTGACGGGATTGGACAGGTTAGATGCAGGAAGAATGTTCCCGATGTTGGGAGAGTCTAGATCCATGGATCACAGTCTAAGCATAAGGGGTAAGCCATTTAGGACCGAGATGAGGAGAAATTTCTTCACTCAGTGAGTTGTTAACCTGTGGAATTCTTTACCGCAGAGAGTTGTTGATGTCAGTTCATTCGATATATTCAAAAGGGAGTTGGATATGGCCCTTACGGCTAAAAGGATCAGGGGGTATGGAGAGAAAGTAGGAAATGATCAGCCATGATCTTATTGAATGGCGGTGCAGGCTCGAAGGGCCGAATGGCTTACACCTGCACCTATTTTCTATATTTCTATGTTTCTATGTTACAGAACTAGATTCCTGAGAGAATTGAAAAAGACATACAATCACCCGTCCAATTTATCGGTGTAATCGTGGATCGTTGGTTCTTGGTCATTGATTCCTTGACTGGATGTTTCCTCTCCTAGCCGTTCTTCCCAGTTCTGTCCGTGTCCATTCCGTACCTTGCTTCGGTATGGCACCACACTTCGCTTCTCTTCTTCGCCCCTCTTCTTCGCTTCTGAGCCGCTTCTATTTATATCAATGTTATGAATAATCCCCCGCTGCTGTGGTTTTCGATAATGTGTTTGAATCGATACGTTGTTTGCGCTGATCTTGTTTGATTGACTGCAATGATGGACCCGAATGATCCCAGTTTGCACACGGAGTCTACCAGGCAAAAGATGACTCCTCATCCTTAATACCTCGTTCTCCAAAAATGTACACCTGGTGCGATCCCTTTGTTGTTCTGGTCTTCTTGCAGACTTGGTGGCTCCAGCAAGATTTGTTTTTCTCCCCTCTGGCCAATTAGTTCAGGACCTCTTCAGTTAGTTAACAACCCCATTGTTGTTATGCACAAAACCAGTCTGGTACTTGACCACACAGATTGTCCTTAATTGGTGGTGAGTCACTACCTGCCCCCAGGCTGGCGCCCCTTTGCTCCCTTTGTCCAGTTAGTTCTAAAAGCTTGTATCAAATCAATGTAATCAACTTTTTAGTTTGTGGCCTTGTTCTGTGCTTTCTGGAAAAATTGCAACCTTACACTACACAGTCAGTCCCTGGCCTATGTTAATGGTAGGACTCCTTGATGGGCAAAAAAATGACTGTGTAGAAAAAGGATGTGCAACTCCTCTCTGAAAAGTTGCACACCTCAATGTTGAACCAGTCTTTAAAATCTGTTGTGCATTACCATTACAAGATAACCCAGCTGGGGAATTTAAATTCAGTTCATTAAATAAATCTGTAATAAAAAGCTCGTATCAGTAATGGTGACCCTGAAACTTTCAGGTTGTTATAAAAATCCATCTGGTTCACTAATGTCCTTCAGGGAAGGAAATCTGCTGTCCTTACCCGGTCTGGCCTATATGTGACTCCAGACCCACAGCAATGTGATTGACTCTTAACCACCCTCTGGAATAGCCCAGCAAGCCTCTCAGTTGTAACAAACCGCTACGACAAACATTAATAAGAATAAAACCAGACATACCACCCGGCATCGACCTAGACACCGGCTTCAGTCATGACACTTGCCTGGATGAGTGCAGCTCTAACAACACTCAAGAAACTCAACACCATCTGGTGAAAGCAGCCCGTTTGATCTGTACCCCATCCACCACCCTCTATTTGCTCTCTCCATCACCGGTGCCACATGGTTGTAGGGTGTACAAGATGTACTGCAGCAACTCCCCAAGACTTCTTCGACAGCATCTCCCAAACTCATGACCTCTACCACCTAGAAAGACAAGAACAGCAGGCACATGAGAACACCATCACCCCCAAGTTTCCCTCCAACTCACACACCATCATGACTTGGAAATATTTCACAGTTCCTTCATCGTCGCTGGGTCAAAATCCTGGAACTCCATCCCCAACAGCACTGTGGGAGTACCTTCACCACACGGACAGCAGCAATTCAAGAAAATGGCTCACCATCACCTTCTCAAGGGCAAATAGGGATAGGCAATAAATGCTGACCTTGCCAGCGATGCCCAGGAACAAATTTAAAAAAGACAAAGTTCAGTTTTTTTTGTAAGAGCTTCAAATTAACAATTAGTCAAGACCAATAATTTATTACATTCTTTTTCATCTCGGCTGGTTTCTGGTTTACTGATCTGCGAATACCAAATAACAGATGCATACAAATAGTTGTGTAGTAAAAACCATTTTTGTTCAGGATGCATGTCAGGATACATTTACCTGCTAGGTAAAAGTCTGTAGCCAGAATTTTCCAGCGTGGTAGTGGGCGTGATCAAAGGTGGGTCGGATTCGAAAGTTGTTATTTTTGATAGGGGTTGGGATCCACTGCCATCCAGCCCCCATGCGTCTTTCTCCCAGGCGCGTCTGTCATCGTAGAGCTGACCCAACCGGCAGCGGAGGGGGACCCAATTGAAATCATTCGCAGGTAGTATTCAGACACTTAAGAGCCTTTTTCCCCCTACTTTTTAAATTTCCCTGCACGACCACGGGATTCACGCTGCTGAGGAAGCACATCTGTTAACCTGAGGTGGGAGTTCCATGGCCATTGCTCCAGTTGAATACTTGACAGCATCAAATGTACAGTAAAGTTCCCAGCTGACAGATGCTCACTTTCCTTAGGCAGAAGCTGTTACTCAGTCCATTTCCAGCACAGATTCTGCAGGTTGCAAGTGTTTCCAGCACAGTCTCCATCCAGTGTCACTTCATTTGAAGAATTCTTTCTCACCATTGACAGAATGCTTCATCTGTACTTCACCTGCCAGCTATTCCATCAACATGGGTGCCATTTGTACTGTCTCACCTTCATCCTCAGAATCGGACCACGATGATCCACAACACCAGCAGTACCAACAACAACACCAACCTTCTCTGGAATCACCGGATGGTGGTGGTAGAAGCAGAAACCCTCACCACATTTAAAAAATACTTGGATGTGCACTTAAAGTGCTGCAACCTACAGGGCTACGGACCAAGAACTGGAAAGTGGGATTAGGCTGGATAGCTCTTGGTCGGCCGATGCGGACACAATGGGCCGAAATGTCATCCTTCCGTGCTGTAAATTTCTATGATTCGATGATTCTATGATGCTGCACAGGACGGAGGGCATCAGCACCTGAGCACATTGCTGCCCGGGAGGCCAGGGATCGCCACGACAGGGCCAGATTTACTTCACATTGCGCTGTGCACCCTGGCTGCCACGTGATGCGCCAGGTTGGCACCATCCCAAACCAACACCAAAAGGCATCCCTACAATGCCCAAGTCATTCCTTTCAAACTCATCATCATTGTGGGGAATACCGTTATGTCTCACCATTCACTGCAACTCACTCAGCCACTTCCAAAGGTGCACACAGATCTGTTCAAGAATGCAAACTGTTGAATATAAAGATTATTATGTTTGACACCACATACACAGAAACTTTACATAAACATTGAATAAAACATCCAAGTGGCTACCCTTGTGTGTTGTTAGTTGGTGTAATTGCACTCAGATGAGGGTGAGTGTGAGGGGTGGAATGGAGATGTGATAATGTAGACAAAGAGAGAGCGATTGGTGGAGGTGAAAGGTAAGTTGATGTGAGTAAGGATGTGCAGGAGTAAGGTAGGGAGGGAGACTGATGGGGATGTGATGAGAGGCACAGTAGGGTGAAGTTGAGTATGGCTTTGTACTATCATTTCCTGATCTAATGAGATAATTCAAACGTGTGCGGCACTGCACTCAGATCCTCCTGAACACATCCCTACTGTCAATCTCCTCTGTAATTTGGAGCCAGGCTCTTTTTGTCTCCTGGGGAGGTCTCTTCCGCCCATTGGAAGGGGAGAGGATCTCCCTGCATACTCTGACTCCCTCCACAAGCATATAAAGGGAGTCATCGGAGAACCTGGGGGCAGCCCTCTGCCTCTGTGCAGTCATCTCTCCAATTGTTTGGAGCAATCCAAACCTCCAGTGCACTGACTGCACATGCCTAGATGAACCTTCAAATGCAATGTGGCCATGGCTCCTTTAAATATTCATGTTCGATGAGGTCATCAGACCCGTGCCATGTAATTGGGCTGGGTAATGCGCAGGACGGGCTTAATAGGCCCCATTTGCGCAAAGTCAATCTCAGCAGCGGGATAGAAACAACAACAGGGTCACGACCCGCCACGCCGACCAGCCGCACCCGACCCGCCCAGGTAAAGACATTTCCGGCCAATGTGTCACCATTCACTCCAAGTGACAAAGCCACTTCCAAGGTTTGAGACACAAATGGTTAAGACCCGAAAGTGGTGCAAAGAAAAACATTTATTTGTGCAATCAAAACTCTATTGTATGTATGCTTAGGGTTACTAGCCACCAGGTGGCACGACTGTCGGAGATCATTGCGCTGTACGCAAGTGTGTGCAGCCCAGGTATAAAAGGCAAGCCATCATGTAATGTCATCACTTTGGGCCTGAATAAAGCAGAGCCAGGTTTGTACCTGTGTTAGTTTACAGTATTCAGTCTATCGAGTTATCACATACATAACATTTGGCGACGAGGTAACTTAAGAACCTTCGCATGCAAAAATGAGCACAATTGGAATTCTGGAGAGATTCGTGGAGGGAGAGGACTGGGCAGATTTTGTAGCTCACCTGGACCGGTACTTCCTGGCCAACAAAATGGAAAAACCCACTGACGCAGTTAGGCACAGGGCGGACTTCCTCGCGGTTTGCGGTCCGAAAATCTATGGACTCATAAAGAATCTTCTCTCGCCTGCAAGTCCAACGGACAAAGACTACGAGAAATTGTGTGCTCTGGTATGTGACCATCTCAAACTAGAAGAAGGCATCATCATCTCACAATATCGATTCTACAAGCACGTTCATTCTGAGGGCCAGGATGTGTCAGAATTCGTTGCTGACCTAAGATGTCTAGCTGGACCGTGTAAGTTTGAAAATGCGTTGGGAAACATGCTGCAGGCCTTCTTTGTAATTGGCAACAACCACGTAATCCTGCGCAAGCTAATGGCGGTGGAGACGCTGGATTTGAGCAAGGCCATCACGATTGCCCAGGCATGCATGACGACAGATAAAAACTTAAAGCTGATATCATCAAAAAATCGGAACTCGGCAAGTACTGTAAACAAGATTGTATACGCAGAGCTGCGTATGGCAGGGCCTAGTCGACTGCGTATGCGAAACCTGTGGCTGCCCAAAGTCCGCCAACGCGAATGAATCCGATTTCACCGTGTTGGCATTGTGGGGACAATCATCGGCCTCATCAGTGTCAGTTTAAGCAGTACATTTATAAAGGCTGTACGAGACTGGGGCATCTCCAGCGCATGTGTCCGCAACTGAGCAAGCATGCTGCGACACACCACGTGGAGGATGATGACCAGTGGAGTACAGATCCAGATATGCAATCCGAGATACCAGAGGAGGGAGTGTATGGATTGTATTCGTTGCTAACAAAGAGCCAACCGATAATGATTAATGTGAAACTTAACAGTGTGCCGGTACTAATGGAATTGGACACGGGTGCGAGTCAATCAATAATGAGCCAGAGAACATTTGACAAGCCATGGGATAGGAAGGCTGTGAGGCCTAAGCTGAGTCCAGTCAATGCCAAATTGCGGACGTACACTAAAGAACTCATAACAGTGATTGGCAATGCAGTAGTCAAGGTATCGTATGATGGTACGGTTCATCATTTACCGTTATGGATTGTTCCAGGCAATGGTCCAACACTGTTCGGCAGGAATTGGCTAGAAAAAATCAAATAGAATTGGAATGATATCAAAGTGTTGTCGTCGGCGGATGATACTCCATGTGCTCAAATACTGAACAAGTTCCTCTCGCTGTTTGAACCAGGCATCGGCAAATTCACGGGAGACAAGGTGCAGATCCACGTGGACTCCAAAACAGATATACCACTTTTGATAACGTTGGGGAGGATGGATCATCAGGGGAATGCAGCAGCAGCCAAGGTAGAGACAGGATGCTCCCTTCCTTGCTGTGACTGCTTTGACACTATTGGTGGATATCCTCTAGGTTTTGGAGCCTGTGAGGTCCCCGCCATGTCTGCTCCTCCTGTGACTGTGCAGGGGCAGACTCGGATATCAGGATCCGAGGAAGCGTGTGGGACTCTGACTGAGGGAGGTAATGGGGGAGAAGTGGAAATGCTTTGAGAAGAGCCCCCTTTTCTAAGTCCCCTCTCACCATCATCCCTCTCATGGGCTATCCGCATTTCCCTGCTAGCAAGGAACTGGAATGAACCTTGCTGCACAGCAGTGGGGCGATGAAGGCTCAAGTCAACATTTACATCCGCTCCTTGAGAGGAGGTCTGTGAGCACCTGCCATCTGTTGTCCACAGATAGCATGTGCTGCTCCATGCAGGTGGTCATCCTTTCCATTGAAGAGCAAATTATCGCCATCGCCTGCATCATGGTGGTGCTCATGTTGGAGATGGACTCCTCCATTCTCTGAATATTTGTGGATGTCATAGCTGCAAAAGATGCCAGAGTCTCATGCAATTGTTGCTGCCACTCCAAGTCCACCCTCTTTCTCGATGGCCCTTGAGGCTCAGCATCTGCATTCAACTGAGCAGAGCTTGGAGTGCCCTGCGCCCTCTGCGCTGCTGTCCCTGTCAACACCATCTGCTCTTGCTCACTTGTGAATTGTAAGACACCAGGTGATAACACTACTCTATGGTGCAAAGGAACATAGAAACATAGAAAATAGATGCAGGAGTAGGCCATTCGGCCCTTCGAGCCTGCACCACCATTCAGCATGATCATGGCTGATCATGCAACTTTAGTACCCCATTCCTGCTTTCTCTCCATACCCCTTGATCCCTTTAGCCGTAAGGGCCACATCTAACTCCCTTTTGAATATATCTAACGAACTGGCCTCAACAACTTTCTGTGGTAGAGAATTCCACAGGTTCACAATTCCCTGAGTGAAAAAGTTTCTCCTCATCTCGGTCCTAAATGGCTTACCCCTTATCCTTAGACTGTGACCCCTGGTGTGCATATCTGCGCTGGTGCTGGGTGTGCTTGGTTCTGCTAACAGTGCACTCTGAGGAGTCATCTTTTCCCTCCGGTTGGACAGTGGAGGGTGGGTACTTGATGTATCTGTGGGAGAATAAAGAGATTAATTAGAGTGTTATAATAGCAATAGGTAAGTTTACCATTATGCACATGGCTGCTTGACATGGGTCGCCATATGGGTAACTGTTGTATGTTATGTGGCTTTATGTGATGTGATTCAGTCACCAGGTTACTGGGATGTGCCCCTCTCTCTGTCTCCCACCGCTCAGAACATTGCGTTTCGGACCCGCTGTGCGCCCCACACACGCACCCAAACTGACTCAAAGGAAAAAATTCCAGCCAGTGGGTCCTCGAAGACAAGTCACAAATCAAAGTAAAAAAGGAATATCATTGTTTAGGCCATTCTAACTTCCTAGGAGAAAAATCTAGATTTTCTTTCACATTGTAAATAGAGAGAATGTTAATATAAAGAAATTTGGTATCTGACAGATCAGTTCATATCCTATTTCTTTTATGAATGTCTGATTATTGAAACACTTTACTCTTTTTGACTATTTTTATAATTTTTGTGGAAAAATAATAAATGGCCCCAATACTTACAAGTGGTAATAGTTCACCTCATATTTCTGTGACATCTAAGGTAAACAAATTAATTTCTGGCCATAAATATTTTCCTGCGGTTGGGGAAGGATAATGCAGGCCATAATCGAGAACAATTACCAAATGCAACACTTGGTGATGTTGAAATCAGCCACTGGCAGAGCTGTTGTCTCTTGAAATTCCAGGTAAAAATATACACCTGCTGATGATCAAAACCTGCAGAGGTAACAACATTGCCTCATTTATGTTATGGCACTGATGTCAGAGCTGTAATGTTGGGGCTGGATTTTCGATTGATTTGTGCCCCATTTGTCACCTGGGTGGGGCGCAAAAATGATTTTTTTTGGCGTGAAACAAAACGCACAAGACTTTGCACCCAGGCGGAATTTTCGCTAATTGTTTTGCGGCGGCGTTAAAACTTAGCGCCTGCCCGCTGTTTTGACCGTTTCGATGACGTAAATCATCGTGCATCACTGCGCTAGCGACCCGGGCGGAATTTCCGAGCATATGGCCCGATTTAGCGTCCATCTGGGAACCCGCTCAGAAAAAGCAGTTGGACCCATGGAGCACCAGGCTCTAATGGCGCCATCTTGAAAAAAGAGGAGAAAGTCAAAGTTCTGAGTGATTAAAAGCATTGGGAGAAGAACGCTGCATTACTGCATACTTTTGATTGTGAAGTTTATGTGAGTTTCTAGTTTAATTTAAAGGACATTTTATGTCGGGAGCCAGTAATCCTGGCTGCTATAGTCATACGGTGTCGAGCTGGAAGAAGGCTTATTGTTGAACATTTTCAACATAATCGAAGAGATCGCAGAAGTATGGGGAAGGTGGCCTTACCCCCCACAAGTTTACAGGGAACATTGCTCATACCTGCAGCTCTCTGAGGCAGAGTGCGTTAGATGTCTGCGCTTCCGAAAAGAGGTGGTCACAGAGATATGCCAGCTCATACAGGCAGATCTACAGCCTACCAGTAATAATAGGACTGCACTGCCTGTCGAGGTGAAGGTGACTGCGGCACTTGCCTTCTATTCCTCCGGCTCCTTTCAGGCAACAACAGGGCACATATGCTCCACCTCACAGCACGCTACACAATGCTGCATTCGCCAGGTGACTACTGCGTTGTATGCACGCATGATGGACTTCATAAACTCCCCAGTGACCAGGTATGGGAGGGCTGTAGCTTTTGGATGTTTTGCAGGCTTCCCCAAGGTTCAGAGTGCCCTTGACTGTACGCACATCACCCTACGAGCACCTTTACAGAATCCAGAGGTTTTCCGAAACCGAAAGAGATTCCATTCCATGAACGTACAGATCGTCTGGGACCATACTCAGCGCATCATGGCAGTCAATGCCCAATATCCAGGGAGCATCTGTGATACGTTCATCTTGCGTGACACCAGAAGTGCGGAAAGAAATATAAAATAATTTGCACATGGGCAGAACGGCCGATTTATTTAGCACCGGAACTTTCGGCTCCAGTGCACAAATTGTGTGGTGCAACGCCGGAGTTAGCGCTAACGCTCCTCGTGAACTTTCATTTGGCAAAAGTTGCGCGCTCTGACGCTAACACTAACCCAGCGCTAAATTTTTGATTTCGCCACGATTTGCGAAAACGTAAAAACCCGAAAATCCAAAAGTGTTCAAACCGCAGCCTATGTTATACTGAAAGTAGATTTGTACATTATAATATTTACATAAGTAGACCACATTCGATCAGCTTCGCTGGGCAAGCCACATAGTTCGCATGCCAGATACGAGACTCCCTAAGCAAATGCTTTATGCGGAGCTCCTTCATGGTAAACGAGCCAAACGTGGGCAGTGGAAGTGTTACAAGAACACCCTCAAAGCCTCCCTGGTAAAGTGCGACATCACCACTGACACCTGGAAGACCCTGGCCAAAGACCGTCCGAAGTGGAGAAAGTGCATCTGGGAGGGCGTTGAGTTCTTCGAGTCTCAACGTAAAGAGCATGAAGAGGTCAGGCGCAGACAGCGGAAGGACCTACCCTTCCCTCGCCGAATATCTGTCCCACCTGTGACAGAGTCTATAGCTCTCATATTGGACTGATCAGCCATCAGAGAACTCACTTTGGGAGCGGAAGCAAGTCTTCCTCGAATCCGAGGGACTGCCTATGATGATGAAGTACTTGTTGAATTGTACTTTCACTTTGTGTAAGGGGTTTTCACAGGGTTGTTGTGCCTTCGGTGTCTCTCTCTGGGCTTCTGCCCTCACAGCTTATGCCTGGCCTGTGAGGTACCCTGAATGCTGCAAGAGCACCCCTGGAGAGACTGTGTCCACAGCTTATGAAGGGGGTTTTGAGACTCGTGCGTCCCCACAGCTTATGCCTAGCCTGTGAGGCACCTGTGAGTGTCAAACACTCCTAACCCCTTCTTCCCTAGCCTGTGACACACAGTTGAGCGTTTTCGAGGCGCTCCTAGCTTCCCTTACACTGTTCTGAACATAAGACTCACGATCAGGAGATGTAATACAATAGAACTGAGACAAGGTGATTCCAAGAGGAACTTTAGGCTTCCAATTTATTTGACAAGGTGTAACTCAACAAACAGCAATACACCAACAAAACAATCCCCCTAAATCCCACTAAAACGGACCCAACGAAAATCTTTGCACCAGTTTAGCAGTACAATGCCCAACCTCCCACCTTTCCTGGCCTAACTGAGTTGGAAGTTCTGGGGACCAGAGTTTATACTCACTATTGTGCCTTCCGCAGTCTGGTGGTTTGTTTCTTCTATCTTCGGTGTCTTCGGACACTGGTTTTCCTTCAGTGTCAAGAGGCTTGCTGGTTGTGGTTGTTGGATGACGAGGGCAGGGAAAATCATCACTTCTTTTTCACTACGTCAGAAACCCCTTTTTTATAGCCAGATTATCCAGTCCGCCTCTCCTGCTGAAGTCGATTCTTCTCATTGGTGGACTTTTTGATTTTGAAAAATGCAGCAGTTTTAGATTGGGGTTTTTTTTTCCACTGATGTTAACCTACTCAAGGTTTGAGTGGGTGTTGATTGCATTGGCCTCCTGTAGCCATTGTGCTAGTCTGGCCTGAGCCAGATATTTCTATGCCTGATGAAAAAGGTGTTGGAATATGTATGTGGCATTGTTTAAATGCTAATGTTTTCAAGGGGCAAGTTTCGAGGGTATACAGTTCCCAGACAATTTGATTAGTTCCAATGTTCAAACTGGTCCTTTTGATATTGACCCCACCCCTTTTCTTGCAGACCCAACATACACCTTTTAAAATATCCCAAATTCGATTAAAGTTCGTAGTTTCTTCCATGTGCACTTTAGGATTTCAAACTTTCTGGTAGATAGTTCCAAATTAAATTCCCTTTCCTATGAGTCCAAACACTGCGGGGGGGGGTCTCCATGAATGCACCCCCTTTTATCCCCTGCAGGCCTCGTCTGCCCCTATAAAATTCATTTGTGTCCCAAAGTTTTCCTTCCATCGGTTTCAATTCACAGCACAGACTGATCCCACAGCCCTTTTCCTTCTGGGTAAAATGAGGGGGTTTTTGTCCTCCCCTACATAATCCCCCATCTGACACAGTCAGACACCACTCGAGTGTGTCAAAGTTCAGGGTGGTGAGGAAACCCTAGGTCTCCTAAATTGCCCAACTTTCCCCAGTTTAACTCTAAACTGATCCCGTCGATATATATCGTAATTCCTTTTAACGCGATACTAAACACAGAAATCCAACAGGTTACAATACACGACAGCAACATACATATATGTACTTAAGGTTACAGCAGCAATTGTATATTGAGTCTCATTTCAGTCTCAAACGTAAAACTAAGAAACCTGCCCTGCAAACTCCCCAGGAGCCATGTATGAAAAACGCAGTCATCCCTGGAAATAACAAAACCGCCTAAGTGTCGCGGTCAAGCTTTGTTTACACACCTTGAGTGTTTAGCAATGGCTCTCTTGGCTGTGTAGTAGCCTGAGGAACTGCTTTCTTTTTCTTTTTCTCCTGAGCTTACAGCTTGTAACTAGCAGATAAGCTACAATCAGGAGTTGGCCGACTACTAAGGCATGCGATCCCACCCGGATCCATGCAGGTATGTCTGCCCGTATTCCCAAATCCCACCATGCTGGGGGTTTAATCTGGGCAATCTCCCCTGCTAGAATTTCAGTTTTCTGCTCCATGGTGTAAAAATGTTTTTGAGACAAATCCACTGCCTGGAGGAGGGCTGTAAGTTTCTCAGGTAGTGGGGCAATGGGATAGCCAAACTGGGCGGCATATTGTTGTAGATGACTGAGGTTGTTTTGTACCGTGAGGTGAATCGTGGAAGGTTCAGGGATGGGTGTGATTCTGGTGTGTGCCACTTGAACCTCTGCCCTGGGTTTAAAGCAAAAGCTGCTGTACAGTATTGGACACCACCTTCCCGGTCCGTGTTCATACCGTTGGGCACTTGTGGTGACACAATATGTCCCACCACCTACATATGCTACCTGTGGAGGCATGTGGTTAGGGGCCATTACCTCCATTGTGCAATTGATAGGCTCTGCCCCAGCAGTGCTGAACCCGCATTGTGGCCTTGCAAAAGCGTTCAAGTGCTGGGGGCACAGGATTACCTGTGCTCCCCTGCTCCGACAACCCGAGAGGTCTGTACCTGTCACAGTATGCTCCCACATTGTGACATAAGGTGGGACCTCTTGGAATCGAACATGCACCCCTCCACGAATGACTCCCACATTCTCCACTCGGTACAGGGGTGCTGGTCGTGGGGACGCCCCCATCACGGGCATCCTGACCACCACACCCATGATGGTATGGTTTGACTTTCCACAGTCCACCGGTACTGGGTAGGCTTTCGATACTACACGAAGTTGGCAAGGACTCAAAACATTATCATAAGGGTGCAGTGCTGCTAAGTGCTGGTTGCTGATCCAGGAGGGGATCTGTCCCTGTCTCAGATCCTCGAGGTTACTCTGTCCCTATCCCAGCAACCAGGCCCCATAGAGTACGCACAACTCATTTTGGGCGGCTTGATCGGAGGCGTTTCTATCCTCCCGAATCAAGGCGTTTACAGCCCTGGCCTGCGCCTCCAATTGAGAGATAATCTCCTTTAAGTGAACTGTCATTGCCACCTCTTCGTGGAGCGCAGATCCCACTACGGTATTCTGGTCCCCCAGGATTTTGCGCAGCTGATTCTTTAACCCATTTATCTGGAGGGCCAGCTGCATGTTATCCAAACTGTTTATGGCGGACGCCCCGGTGTTAAACCCCGTAAAAATGTCATTTAAAGTGCCACGCTTCTGCCTGCCCGGTTCGGCCCTATCCCACTGTTTATACAAGTCTGTCACTTTGACATCCCCGAGGTTCAGTTCATAGAACTTCCGGAACATCTCCTGCAGCAGAGCCTGGTATAACAGCTCGGTTTCCCGGGGACACCACGTAGGTAGGTGGACTTCTGTCAGATTTAGCACCACTGATGTCACTGCGTAGTGTACCCCCTGATAAAATAGTTTCTCGGCAGGGACCAACACTAAACCATTCCCCGGCCCACTGGTTGTTGTTGGGCCCTCGTGTGGGACGGTGGGCTTGGCAGTGGGTGGGGGTTTTCTTTCCCGAACTACAAGTTCAGTGGCATTTACTGGTACCCGGGGATTGGGGATCACACACGCCTCCCCGCTGCGATCCCAAACCACCCCATCCCCGACATCCTGCCACCACCTATAAAAAGCAATGGAGACCCCCTCTGAACACACGCGAGTGGATCCCCACATACACAAATAAATTCCTTGGTCGTACGCCCACCATTTCTCCCAGCACACCGTTACCCCGCCAGATGACCCCATGATGGTTCGGTAGGTATCATTATCCAGACGTTCCCAGTCCGAGTGTCGGTCTCCCATGTCCCTCTTGAGCTTTCTGAGCCACCACCACATCCCAGTGGTATGTCCCCTTGGCAAGTTAGGCATACCTTCCTGCCTTCTGTCACTCTCACTCTGGAAGTGGCCACAGTGATCTCCGGGCAGGGGATGGAGGCTTCTCTGTAGGTAAAGTCCTTATGGTTGGAGTACTTGGTGGAGTTCGATCCCAACCACCCAGGCCATTTCCCCTCGTGAGAGTAGGTGACCTGGCCATCCGCCGCCGGAGTCCCTTCTCCTGTGGTCACTGTCGGCGCTCTGCCCCCGGAGCATCCGAAAACCAGGGAGTCCTCAGTGTCCCCTCGGTGCCCGGTGCAGATCCTTAGCGATACCAGCATCACTAACGTCCAGTAGGGAGGTGTTGACATCTGAAAGGCAAGAAGAACATGGCCTTGCCTTGAGAGACCTCTCCAGGCTCGGCCCGCGTAACATGTTCCAAACATAAAATGCTGTACCCAACCGTCACTGCCTTACCTAAACACATATACTCACAACACAAAGTAACAAAACAGGAAGGGAAAATATATACACCGCCACCCGTCCCCGGGTAGCCAGGCTACATCCTGTCACTGTACAGGCGTCGTCGACCACTCGGCTGACCGTACCCTGGGGACCAGGATGCCCTCCGCTGAGGGGCTCGTATGGTCCCCCTCAATGAGTCTTGTGCTGCCCTCCAAGGCCCTCCTGAGCCCCGGATAATTGGTGGGAGACCCTTGCTAGCGCAACAGAGCACCCTCCCTGTTGTCTTTCGCCTTATCGGTCTGGGGCGGGAGGCTAAGTAAACAGGGGACCACGGCGCCCTGGGCTGTGGCACTCTGTTACTCCTCCTTACTGTCGGTGCAGAGTCCCACGTTATGGGCTGCAATGCCATCTCCTCCACCTCTTGGGCTAGCCCCAGCTGATCCACCATGGGAGGTTCAGCTTCCCCTTGAACCTTGCTAATGGTAGAGCCTTTCTCCCTACTTCTGTTAGTGGGCTGGGAACCTCTACCCAGTGGTGGGATAGCCTTACAGGAGCAGTGAACCAGCCCCGGCTGTAGAGCTTCGGGGCCCCACTGCCTTCTCCGGAGCCTCCAAATCCACCGGGGCCTGTTCTTCCCCCAGTGCCTGATTCCCTTCCCTTGCTCGTCCCCTCTGTTTTTTACCTCTTTTGGGGTCAAACAATTTACACTGATTAATGTGATACCACTTCACCCGGCGAGGCAGTCGAACCGCATGGACCATAGGGCTAGCCTTGTCGACTATGCTGTATGGTCCCATATATAATGCTTCAAAAACCCCGACCCGAGCATAGTTCCTCACCATGACCTGGTCCTCTATCTCCCATTCGTGGTGTTTGCTGGGTTCTAGCAGCAATCGGTTACTCTGATGCTGTCTGCCCATGTTACTAGCAGCCTGCCAGTGAATCTGTTTGAGGTGTTCAAACAGGTTCCTGACAAACCGGTCCCGGTTCACCTCTCGGAGCTGCCCTTCAGTGAGAACCGGCGCCAACACATGCACTGAGGTTCTCATGATCCGGCCCGTCATCAGCTCATGGGGTGAGTACCCTGTGCTCTTTGACTGACTGGCCCGGATTCCCATGAGGACCAACGGTAAGACCTCCACCCACTTGTTCGGTGAGTCTCCCGTCTCCTTGCGCAGCCTTTCCTTTAGAGTCCGGTTCAGGCGTTCTACGAGGCCTGAGGACTGAGGGTTGTAGGCGACATGCCATTTGGCTCTTATCCCCAGCACCTTTAGGGTGGCCTGCATCACCTCGCCGGTGAAGTGGCTTACCCGGTCGGACTCCACGATTTGAGGTAGACCCTACTGAGAGAACACCTCCCTCACCAGGATTTTTGCAGTCCACCACCGCGGTAGCTGTTCGGCAAGGGAAGGCTTCCACCCATTTGGAAAACACATCCACCAGGACGAGGCAGTATTTATAACCTCCCTGGGCGGCCGGTAGGGGTCCGATGTAGTCGATCTGGATTGACTGCCATGGTCCCTCTACCCACCTGACGTGTCCCTTAGACGCCTTCCTTTTCTGAGGGTCGAGGTTGTTTGCAGCGCAAACCAGACAGCCCGCACAGAAGTCGCGGACGTCTTCCCGGAGGTCTGGCCACCACCCTGCCTTTTCTACCCGTTGCCAGGTCCCGCACCTGGACCCTCATGGGCCAGCTGAAGGAATTCCCTCCGGTGTTGTGGCGGCACTACCCATTTGTCCCCTTTAAACAACATGCCTTCCCGCACAGCCATATCTGCAGCACTGTATGGGCCCTCCGTCTTTTCCCCCCTTTTTGATAGCAGCCAAGGCAGCCTTCAGGATCGGATCCTGCATCTGGACTACTTTAAGGTCTGGAGCCGCAGCCGCCCCTATGCTCCCTTGTGTCCCTGGCTTGCTTCTTGCTGCTGCTATCCTGCCTGCCTCGTATGGGTCCCATGGGTGACCTGTGCGAGCACCTTCCCTTGCCAGCAGGTCTGCCTGCTGGTTACCTTCCCCCCGTGGCTCAGTTTTGGAGTGGGCCTTTACCTTATGGATATATACATCCCCGGTTTCTCCCACTGCAGCCACGATCTTTTCTAGCAGGGGTTTGGTCACAAGGGGCTTCCCATCCGCAGAGGTGTACCCCCGGCGTGACCAAATCACCAGATACTCTGTACACGAATTGCAAGTGAACATGCTGTCCGAGCAAACCATGTGTGGGGTAGGGAATTCCTCGGGGTGTGTGACCACATACATCACCGCCGGGAGTTCTGCCTGCTGGGCGCTCAGGGTGCATGTGAGTTTAAGAGCCAAGGCAATTCCTGCCTTGGGATCCCAAACTCCGCAGCCAGTGAGTCTTGTACCCGCGGACACTGAACTGGAGCCATCAACGTAGATCTCGCGGCCTGTGGGGTGTATCCCTGCCCGAAATCCAAAGTTAATGTCCCATACTCCCTCCACAGAGCATCTATGCGGCTGCCCTGGATAGATTAAATTTGCTGCAAGCCTGGGCTCGCAGAGGCCCTAGACCTTTAAAGTCATTTGGGAGAGGAGGAGGGTCCAGCGAGTGATTCTAGCACTGCTCACTGTCCCGTCCTTATTCCTCCCGTCCAACAGCATCTGCGTCGGGGTATGATGGGTGAGGAGTGTAATGGGGGATATTCCGGTAAAGATCTGAGCTCTCTTTACTGCCCAGTGGGTGGCAAGCAAGTGCCTCTCACAATTGGAGTATCCCTTTTCTACCTCCGTGAGGACCCTGGAGGAGTACACCACTGGTCTCAGCTGACCGTTTCGCTCCTGGAGCAACACTGCACTTAAGCTGTCGCCACTGGCTGCCACCTCCAGGAAGAATTCCTTCCCCCCATCAATTGCCCCGAGGGCTGGTGCTACCTGCAGGTCTCTCTTAAGATGGACAAATGCTGCCTCACAGCCCTCGTCCCATTCCCACTGACCCCCTTATGTAGGAGTCTGAGCAGAGGAGCGGCAGTGGCTGCATAGTCCTCGATGAAGTCCCTACAGTAGCCAGTGATTCCCAGGAAAGACCTTACCCCCGACACATCCCTAGGGACAGGGAGTTCCTGCACTGCCTTTCTTCTAGCCTCATCAATGGCCCTTTCTCCTGCCCTTATCGTCAGGCCCAGGAATTTTACCTCTCCTAGACCTATCTGGGCTTTCTTGGGGTTAACTTTAAAACCCCCTTCCTTCAGTAAGACCAGCAGTTCGGCCAGCAGTGGACCATGTTCCTCACTGCTGTCTGTGAACAGCAGCAGGTCGTCCACATACTGGACCAGCTGGTGTGGCTGGCTGAAGCCTTTTAAGCAGTTCGCCATGCATTGGTGAAAAATGCTGGGACTATTATGAAAGCCCTGTGGGAGGCAGCTCCATGTATACTGCTGTTCCCGGAAGGTGAAGGCAAACTTGTACTGGTCTTCCCTCCGTTCAGGGATAGACCAGAACCCGTTGGATATATCCAACACTGTGAACTTGGTTGCGGATGCAGGGATTTCCCCTATCAGATCCGCAACCGCCGCTACTGTGGGGGCACAAGCTGGGATGTTTTTATTGAGCACCCTATAATCCACCGTAGCCCTCCAAGAATTATCCGGTTTCCTAACCGGCCAAAGTGGGGAGTTGACATGGGTGGCTATGGGTCTCAAAACACCCTGCTCGACAAGCTAGCTTAAAGCTGTCTCCAAGTCTGCTTCTGCCTCTCGGGGAAAGCCATACTGCTCTTGCGGGCGGAACATGGGATCCCCATCTATTCTAACCTCCACTCCTGTGACCCTCCCACAGTTGTGTTTATGGGTGGCAAATGCTGTAAGATTTGCTTGCACATAGGCCCGGTACTCGGCCGAGGTGTTACCGACCAGAACCTCCAGGTCGTAACCCACTTTTGGCTTCATTATACACAGAGTCCCTTTTCCCTGTTTCTTATCAATAACCATGACTTCTCCCTCTGCTCCCGTGCCCACTGTGCCCCATAGACAGTGATTCCTCAAGTCTACTAGGATCTGGCAAGCGATGATAAAATCAGCCCCCAAAATCCCTTTTCCCACCTGCTCCCAGTTCATCAGGACGCACTTCCATTGTGTTTGGAGTGCTCCTAAACGAACTGCGAGCGGGACTGAGAAAGACCCAGCCTTCTCATTTCCTGTGAACCCAACTAGTTGATACGGCACCCCGTTTGATAGAGGTGAGGTTGCGGGGTCCTCCGAATGGACTATCGTGCTTGAAGCACCAGTGTCCAAAAGGTAGGTACCCAATACACCCTCAACCTCCATCTTGACCCAGGGTCATCCCCAGGGGTCGCATTCTAGTGGGCACAGTTATGCAGGCTGGGTCTGGGCTAGTCACGGCCTCTGTACTGGCAGGGTTGCTGGTGCTTCCCTGCCTGTTGCCGTGGCTACCTTCCCAGTCCCCTCCATTGCTGTCCTCACTGCAGCTACTATCTCATCAAGGGATGGTGAGAAGCTCCCTCCACTTCCCCCACTCTGGGCGGCTCCTAAAGAACTTCTCCCCCCATATCTCTTTACTGGGCTCCTGCAATCCCTTTTAAAATGCCCAGCTTTCCCGCACCCGTAGCACACTCCCTCCTTATCAATCGAGCGGCCACCTTCCTGGTGCCATTCCCTTTTGGGAATCGGGTTGGGTTTTACTTCATTTACCCGACCTTTGGACGTTTTCTCCTCCTCCCCTCCTCCATTCCGTTGGACCAGTGCCAGTTGCCTGACCACTGCTTCCTCGGTGAGGTTGGGGTCCCGGGAATCGAACCACAGTTCTGCCCTGGCCTTGAGCCGGGGCAAGCAGTTTGCCACCAGCATCCTCAGCCAACGGCCAGTCTGTACAGCGGAAAGATTCGTCCGGTTGAGGAGCTCCCCACAGGCTGCGTGGTATACCACCCACAGCCTGTCCGCAAACGCCTGCGGGGTTTCCCCTGCGAGCTGCCTTGTCCTTTCGACCTGTTCAAAAGGACTGCCGTCATCGAAGCCCATAGCCTCAAGGACGGCCCTCTGGACCTCAGTAAATGTACGCTGTCCCCTCCGGCATTCTGCCGGTAGGGCCTGGTACAATTTGCTGTCCAGAGAGAAGAGCAGCAGCTTGGCTGTCTCTTCCTCGTCGCACCCATTAATTTCCCCTGCCTGCATCACCTCCATGAAGTGGATAGACGGGTCCCCGCTGCGAGTGAGTTTGGCCAAATGGGCCACCATGGCCCTGAGTGATTGAACTCCATGGGGAATAATAAAGTCGCTCTCCAGCGCTCCCCGACCTTGGCCACCTGCCTGTGGAGGACCGTACTTGCGCTGCCTGACCGGGCACATCCGCCCTGGTTCAGGATCTTTCTGCGCTGGTCCCTCTACCTCCGGCTGTCCCACCATACCCGGTGCAGCAGACAGTGCCTGGTCGCCTGATCCAGCCTTTAACTGACCCTCGGCTGGAGCCTCACATCCCTGCTGCCAAACGGGACACATTGGTCCTGCCCCGAGCCCTGGGTATGCTACTACCTGCATGCCCCGCCCCTCCTGGTACCCCACCGGACAAACCACCGGTGCCTCAGGAGCTGGTCAGGCGCCTCTTGCCTTTGGATTCTCCTCTACCCCCCAATACTCTCCTTTGTCCCCTGTGGACCCTCCGGGTCCTATCAGGGCGACCATTCCCTTTGCCTGGGATAGAGCGTGGGTGAGAGTTTTAATCCTCTCCTGGCAGGGACCGTGATCTGCAAACTCACTGCTACTGGCCACTTTATAGGCTGCCTGTACGTCTTTTAATTTATTCTCCAGTTCCCAAATTTTCTGGGTGTTCCGAGAGTTCTGTTCCCAGAGGGACCCCTCACTACCCTTGGCCTCAGTGACCTGACACTGAAGATAGTCCCGGCTATTTTGGAAGGTCTCCTCCAACTGCTGGTTCCTTTGCTGCTCCCCAGCTAATTCGGCCAGCAGGTTGTCCCCAACCGCAGCCCGGATAGCAGAGAACTCCTCTGATTTCTGAAGACTCTGTTCCAAGTCCTTCACCCGCTGGTTGAGCTTTCGGACTTGGCGGGTGAAGCAGATAAGCCAGATGGCCTTTTCCACCCTGTGGTTGTGGTCCTTCCCTGCTGTCCACTGAGCAGCAGCATCCACTGGGCGCTCTGCCCGTGTGAGGGCTTGCACCCAAGGTTTGGTGAGGTTCACCTTGCCAAAAATGTATGAGGAAATTCTCTCCTCCATTTTAGTTTCCTTTCTTATCACCTCATCTGTTATATTAACATCTCCTGTTTGCTTATGTCCCTTCGTGGTCACCATGTTCTGTAAGGGGTTTTCACAGGGTTGTTGTGCCTTGGGTGTCTCTCTCTGGGCTTCTGCCCTCACAGCTTATGCCTGGCCTGTGAGGTACCCTGAGTGCTGCAAGAGCACCCCTGGAGAGACTGTGTCCACAGCTTATGAAGGGGGTTTTGAGACTCGTGCGTCCCCACAGCTTATGCCTCGCCTGTGAGGCACCTGTGAGTGTCAAACACTCCTAACCCCTTCTTCCCTAGCCTGTGACACACAGTTGAGCGTTTTTGAGGCGCTCCTAGCTTCCCTTACACTGTTCTGACATAAGACTCACAATCAGGAGATGTAATAAAATTGATCTGAGACAAGGTGATGCCAAGAGGAACTTTAGGCTTCCAATTTATTTGACAAGGTGTAACTCAACAAACAGCAATACACCAACAAAACAATCCCCCTAAATCCCACTAAAACGGACCCAACGAAAATCTTTGCACCAGTTTAGCAGTACAATGCCCAACCTCCCACCTTTCCTGGCCTAACTGAGTTGGGAGTTCTGGGGACCAGAGGTTATACTCACTATTGTGCCTTCCGCAGTCTGGTGGTTTGTTTCTTCTATCTTCGGTGTCTTCGGACACTGGTTTCCTTCAGTGTCGAGAGGCTTGCTGGTTGTGGTTGTTGGATGACGAGGGCAGGGAAAATCATCACTTCTTTTTCACTACGTCAGAAACCCCTTTTTTATAGCTAGATTATCCAGTCCGCCTCTCCTGCTGAAGTCGATTCTTCTCATTGGTGGACTTTTTGATTTTGAAAAATGCAGCAGTTTTAGATTGGGGTTTTTTTTTCCACTGATGTTAACCTACTCAAGGTTTGAGTGGGTGTTGATTGCATTGGCCTCCTGTAGCCATTGTGCTAGTCTGGCCTGAGCCAGATATTTCTATGCCTGATGAAAAAGGTGTTGGAATATGTATGTGGCATTGTTTAAATGCTAATGTTTTCAAGGGGCAAGTTTCGAGGGTATACAGTTCCCAGACAATTTGATTAGTTCCAATGTCCAAACTGGCCCTATTGAAATTGACCCCACCCCTTTTCTTGCAGACCCAACATACACCTTTTAAAATATCCCAAATTCGATTAAAGTTCGTAGTTTCTTCCATGTGCACTTTAGGATTTCAAACTTTCTGGTAGATAGTTCCAAATTAAATTCCCTTTCCTATGAGTCCAAACACTGCGGGGGGGGTCTCCATGAATGCACCCCCTTTTATCCCCTGCAGGCCTCGTCTGCCCCTATAAAATTCATTTGTGTCCCAAAGTTTTCCTTCCATCGGTTTCAATTCACAGCACAGACTGATCCCACAGCCCTTTTCCTTCTGGGTAAAATGAGGGGGTTTTTGTCCTCCCCTACATTTGGGAAATGCAAATATTACAAATCACTGCTATTTATACTGCATGTACATATAATAAGGGCTGATATAATTTGCTGAGTAATTATTAAACCCTCACTCAAAAAACTTCCATATCTCTGCTGTGAGGCCAAGAGTTCATTTTCAATTGAACGATCAAACATATTCCAACACACATCAGCACACTTTGTCGTTTTGCTACACTTTATAGCTGTCCGCAGAGCAAAAAAGGTTCTGCAAGACAAAGGGGTGGCGGCAAAGACAACAGAAATAAACCCCAGCTCATGGTTTTTAATGATCTTGTCATAAATAGATTTATTCAGGCGGTATTCATAGCATAAATATAGATCTGTGCACAAGATCTGCAACGTACCTCATACTTAAAGTTATTTTCTGATTGTAAACTAGTTAATACACATATATATGGTGAAGTTACAATAAAGAGTAATATGCAAATGTGGTAATTTATTTACTATACTACCAGATCTCCAGTGTAGTTGTTCATGGTGAATCGGTAAGTACAGTGGGGGAGAGATTCGACATGTGCACAAAACAGGTGGAACGTCAGCGGAGCGATTGCCATGCCAACCTGAAGCCCAAGTCAAAGTCAGCATCGGTCAGCCTCAGAATATGGTGTCCAAGGTGCTTCCCCACCAATTTTCAACAATGGCGCAATATTTTCAAGTGTAAAATGGACAACTGTAAGTTGAATTTCTCCCTCAATGTTTTTTTAACAAAGGAGTGTTTATGCCATTACTGTATATCAGAGATACAAATTTATAGTGACTGAATAAGTTAAATTCTATTTTTATTGAATTGCTCTCTGAGATTTCTGATTGGAATTTAGAGTTATGAATTCCACAAGTCTTATATTCTGTGAAAGCTGTAAATCAGTGGTCTTTCTGTGTGTCAGCCTTGACTCAGTGGTAGCACTCTCACTACTCCAGGGATTTGAGTATATAATTTAGGCTGACATGTCATGGCAGCACATCAGATGAAACATTAAGTAAGGTCACATCTGACTTCTCAGGTAGATGTAAATGATCCCAAGGCACTATTCAAAGAAGGGTGGGGGAGTTCTCCTGGTGTCCCAGCCACCGAAAACACACCCAGAAATTGCGTTCGGAGGCTTCCGACGGGCGGATGCCTCTGGCCAAATTTATTTTTCGGAAAGTACCTGGTGGTCCCGGATGAATGTGGACTTGCGCTTTGCGGCTTTCATTCGCAGTCCAGCATATGGGCCCATGTATTCCAGGAGCGTATGTGCAGCTTGGGATCACGTGGGCCAGACCTACCAATGAAAATGGTGTATCCCCATTCACAGTAATGGTGATCTCTGTTTGTACAAGTATCACCAATTCTGTGACTGGGGATACTCCCAAAAACACAAACTTCCAGTTCACCTGAAAAACAAAAGGCAAGAGCAGAATTTTGCTCAAGAGGCCACCTCAACCACCGCGGCAGTATAAGTAAAAACAGTAGAAACAGTTTCGAGTGGAGGGCAATTTCAGCCTCAGGGTTTATAAAATAAAAATTATTGATACAATTTTATTTTTCTATCGTTTAAAACTCTTAGAGTGGTAATAGCAGGCCTTACACTTGCTTTTACCAGGCGTAAGACTTTGAAGGACATTCGCTGGGCAAGAGTTGGGCAAATAGCCCAAATCGCTGCCCGTGAAGACTCTTCTCCGGGGGATGCGTTGGAACTGTCAAAAGACATTTTGACAGTTTGCACGTGTCGGTTTTCGGCACATGCGCATCACTGCTGAGAACCAGAACTTGCAGGGCCTCTTCGGGTGCGTGCGCACATCATATGCTCCTGTAGAGACCGTGAGTTTTGGCCCATTAACTGGAAATTTATCTTATGTTGTTTGTGGGACCTTGCAGTACACACATTGGCTGCCATGTCTGTTATGTCTTGGATAAGGAGTCAGACTAGATACTGCAGGCTCAAAGTAAGTGTCATTGTAGTCCTTCATTACAGGTCTCAGAGTGCCTCTCCAGCCTGTGAGGCCTCCTTATATACAGGTGCTCCCAAGGGATTGTGGGATCCCTTAGGGCTCCAGGGGATAAGCCCTCTGATGGTTAGACATGGTAATTACAGGTTTACAAACATAACAACACTCCCCCCGCCCCCAAAGGCAGTAGTGTTACTATTTACAATATGAGTCAATCTGGGGCCTTCCTTTCCCTGGTTGATCGTCTCGGTGCAAATGCTGGTGTTGGTGAGTTGTTCGTTGTGCCTTCGCTGGGCTGCTGCGCAGCTGGC
Source organism: Pristiophorus japonicus (assembly GCF_044704955.1). Lineage (NCBI taxonomy): Eukaryota > Metazoa > Chordata > Chondrichthyes > Pristiophoridae > Pristiophorus > Pristiophorus japonicus. The sequence goes on along the minus strand of NC_091978.1, from coordinate 105,911,609 downwards.
CTTGCTGGACTGCTGGGGGTGGTGAGTCCTGCTGGGCTGCTGCGGGTGATGGGTTCTGCTTCATGGTCAACCGCTGGGTCGGTTGTCACTTGTGTGTGTGTTGGAGGGTCGAAAAAGGTAGAGACTATATTGGGTTGTTCTGGATAGTCCATAAATCTGAGTTTGGTTTTGCCCAAGTGTTTTCTGCAGGTGAGTCCATTTGCGAGTTTGACCACAAACACCCTACTCCCCTCTTTGGCCAAAACAGTGCCAGCAATTCACTTGCGACCTTGTCCATAGATCAACACAAATACAGGATCATTTACTTCAATTTCGCGAGACACATTTGTGCGATCATGATATGTATTCTGTTGACGTCGCCTGCTCTCTACCTGTTCGTGTAGATCAGGGTGGACTAACGACAGCCTTGTCTTAAGTGCCCTTTTCATGAGCAGTTCAGCGGGAGGGACCCCGGTAAGCGAGTGGGGTCTTGTGCGGTAACTAAGCAGGACTCGGGATAAGCGAGTCTGCAGTGAGCCTTCAGTTACCCTTTTCAAGCTCTGCTTGATTGTTTGAACGACTCGTTCTGCCTGACCGTTGGACGCTGGTTTAAACGGGGCAGACGTGACATGTTTGATCCCATTGCGGATCATGAATTCCTTGCATTCGGCACTGGTAAAGCACAGCCCTTTGCCTCTTACAAGGACATCAGGCAGGCCGTGCATGGCAAACATGGCCCTTAGGCTTTCAATGATGGCAGCGGATGTGCTTGCCGACATTATCACACATTCAATCCATTTGGAGTACACATCTACATCCACTAAAAACATTTTTCCCAAGAATGGGCCTGCGTAGTCGACATGAACCCTAGACCACGGTTCTGAGGGCCAAGACCATAAAATTAGTGGCGCCTCCCTGGGTGCATTGCTTAACTGGGAGCATGTATTACATTTGTGCACACAGGACTCTAAGTCTGCTTCGATATCGGGCCACCACACGTGGGATCTGGCTATCGCTTTCATCATTACAATGCCTGGGTGGGTACTGTGGAGATCACTAATGAAAGTGTCCCTGCCCTTTTTTGGCACAACTACCCGATTACCCCATAGGAGGCAGTCTGCTTGTATAGACATTTCAACTTTGCGCTGCTGGTACGGCTTTATTTCTTCCTGCATCTCTGACGGGACACTAGACCAACTCCCGTGGAGCACACAGTTTTTTACTAAGGACAGTAAGGGGTCCTGGCTCGTCCAGGTTCTAATCTGCTGGGCGGTAACAGGTGATTGCTCACTCTCGAATGCTTCCATTACCATAACTAAATCTGCGGGCTGTGCCATCTCCACCCCGGTGGTGGGCAATGGTAGCCTACTGAGAGCATTGGCATAGTTTTCTGTGCCTGGCCTGTGACGGATGGCGTAGTTGTATGCGGACAACGTGCATGTCCATCTCTGGATGCAGGCCGATTCATTCGTATTTATCCCTTTATTTTCAGAAAAGAGGGAGATAAGCGGCTTGTGTTCGGTTTCCAATTCAAATTTGAGCCCGAACAGATATTGATGCATTTTCTTAACCCCGTAAACACACACTAACGCATCTTTTACGATCATACTGTCGGCCCTCTCGGCCTTAGACAGACTTCTGGATGCATAAGCAACTGGTTGCAATTTCCCAAATTCATTAGCTTATTGCAATACACACCCGACCTCGAACGACGACACATCACATGCTAGTACCAAACATTTACATAGATCATACAACACAAGCAATTTGTTTGAACATAACATCTTCTTAGCTTTCTCAAAGGCATTTTCTTGGCTTTTACCCCATACCCATTCATCTCCTTTATGCAGTAAAGAGTGCAGGGGATTTAGCAATGTGCTGAAACCCGGTAACAAGTAGTTCAGGAGTCCTAGAAACAACCGCAGCTCCATCACATTCTGTGGTCTTGGTGCTTTTTTGATTGCCTCCGTCTTCGAATCTGTGGGCCTGATGCCGTCCGCCGCGATTCTTCTCCCCAGGAACTCCACTTCTGGCACCAGAAAAACACACTTCGAGTGTTTTAGACCTACACGATTAAGCTGACCATGAACTTCCTCCACGTTCTGAAGGTGCTCAACGGTGTCCCGACCTGTAACCAAGATGTCGTCCTGGAAGACCACGGTGCACGGGACCGACTTCAGCAAGCTTTCCATGTTCCTCTGGAATATCGCCGCGGCCAATCGAATCCTAAACAGACACTGTTGTAAACAAAAAGAACTTTGTGCGTGTTGATGCAGGTGAGGCCTTTCGAAGGCAGAGGTCAAGTCCAGCTTCATGAATGTTTTCCCTCCTGCCAGCGTCGCAACTCAGTTGTCTGCCTTTGGTAGCGGGTATTGATCTTGCAGTGAGAAAGAATTGAGTTACTTTGTAATCACCATTGGTACTGACGGTGCTGTTTCCCTTGAGGACTGGAACAATCAGACTGGCCCACTCATTGAATTCGATCGGCGAAATGATGCCTTCTTGTTGCAGCCTGTCCAGCTCAATTTCCACCCTCTCTCTCAACATATAAGGTACCGCTCTCACCTTGTGATGGATGGGTCGCGCCCCTGGAATCAAATGGATCTGCACTTTTGCTCCTTGGAACTTCCCGATGCCTGGTTCAAACAGCGAGGGGAACTTGCTTAGAACCTGGGCACATGAGATGTCGTCGACGGACGAAAGCGCTCGGACGTCGTCCCAGTTTCAGTGTACCTTTCCCAGCCAGCTCCTGCTGAACCGCATGGGGCCATCACCCGGTACCACCCAGAGTGGTAAATCGTGCACCGCTCCATCGTAGGACACCTTTACGGTAGCACTGTTAATTACGGGAATCAGTTCCTTTGTGTACGTTCTAGGTTTGGTACGAATGTGCATCAGGACTGGCCTTGAAGCCTTGTTGTACCACAACTGAGCGACAGTCTTTTTACTCATTATGGACTGGTTTGCGCCCGTGTCCAGCTCCATGGACACCAGGAGTCCATTTAATTCAATCTTCAGCCTTATCGGGGGACCCTTTGTGGTAAATGTGTGCACCCCATATACCTCTGCCTCCTTGGTCTGAGGCTCTGGTTCGTTGTGATCCACCGTGAGTCTGTTCTCCTCTGCAACATGGTGGTTTACAGGATTAGCAGGGCTTGCAGCTTGCCTGCACATATGTTGGAAGTGTCCCATTTTTCCACAGCCCTTGCAAACGTATCCTTTGAAGTGGCATCAATGGAAACGATGATCACCCTCACAGCGCCAACAAGGTTTTAATCGCCTTGTATTCACAATCCTTCATGGTGGACTCTGAGTTATCTGTGGACGTGCAGCTACAGGTGTGTAAGTCCTGCCATGCACATTTCGATTCGAAAACAACGTTACTTTGTTCACAGTACTTGCAGCAGCACTATTGTGCTGGGAAATTTGTTTGGTATTGTTACTGGTGGAGATAAATACCTGGGCTATCACTATGGCTTTACTCAAGGATGGGGTCTCGACAGTCAAAAGTTTGCGAAGTATTAATGAGGATGGGGACAGTAGTAATGAGGATGGGGATAGCATCAAACAAGAAATTAGGGATGCGTGCAATAAAGGTACAGCAGTTATCATGGACAAATTTAATCTACATTTTAACTGGGCTAACCAAAATGGTAGCAGTGCGGTGGAGGAGGATTTCCTGGAGTGTATTAGGGATGGTTTTCTAGACCAATATGTCGAGGAAGCAACTAGAGGGTTGACTAGCCTAGACTGGGTGATGTGTAATGAGAAAGGGCTAATTAACAATCTTGTTGTGCGAGGCCCCTTGGGAAAGAGTGACCATAATATGATAGAATTCTTTATTAAGATGGAGAGTGACACAGTTAATTCAGAGACGAGTATCCTGAACTTCGGGAAAGGTAATTTCAATGGTAAGAGACGTGAATTGGCTAGAATAGGCTGGCGATTGATACTTAAAGGGTTGACGGTGGATAGGCAATGGCAAACATTTAAAGATCACATGGATGAACTTCAACAATTGTATATCCCTGTCTGGAGTAAAAATAAAATGGTGAAGGTGGCTCAACCGTGGCTAACAAGGGAAATTAAGGATAGTGTTAAATCCAAGGAAGAGGCATATAAATTGGCCAGAAAAAGCAGCAAACCTGAGGACTGGGAGAATTTTGTAATACAGCAGAGGATGACAAAGGGTTTAATTAAGAGGGGGAAAATAAAGTATGAGAGGAAGCTTACTGGCAACATAAAAACTGACTACAAAAGCTTCTACCGATATGTGAAGAGAAAAAGATTAGTAGGTCCCTTGCAGTCAGATTCAGGTGAATTTATAATGGGGAACAAAGAAATGGCAGACCAGTTAAACAAATACTTCGGTTCTGTTTTCACGAAAGAAGGCACAAATAACCTTCAGGAAATACTAGGGGACAGTGGGTCTCGTGAGAAGGAGGAACTGAAAGATATCCTTATAAAGTGGGAAATTGTGTTAGGGAAATTGATGGGATTGAGGGCCGATACATCCCCAGGGCCTGATAGTCTGCATCCCAGAGTACTTAAGGAAGTGGCCATAGAAATAGTGGATGCATTGGTGATCATTTTCCAACAGTCTATCGACTCTGGATCAGTTCCTATGGACTGGAGTGTAGCTAATGTAACACCACTGTTTAAAAAAGAAGGGAAAGAGAAAAGGGGCAATTATAGATCGGTTAGCCTGACATCGGTAGTGGGGAAAATGTTGGATCTATTATTAAAAATGAAATAGCAGCGCATTTGGAAAGCAGTGACAGGATCAATCCAAGTCAGCATGGATTTATGAAAGGGAAATCATGCTTGACAAATTTTCTGGAATTTGTTGAGGATGTAACTAGTAGAGTGGACAAGAGAGAACCAGTGGATGTGGTGTATTTGGACTTTCAAAAGGCTTTTGACAAGGTCTCACACAAGAGATTGGTGTGCAAAATCAAAGCACATGGTATTGGGGGTAATGTACTGACGTGGATAGAGAACTTGTTGGCAGACAGGAAGCAGAGAGTTGGGATAAATGGGTCCTTTTCAGAATGGCAGGCAGTGATTAGTGGATTGCCGCAGGGACCTCAACTCTTTACAATATACATCAATGATTTGGATGAAGGAATTGAATGTAATATCTCCAAGTTTGCAGATGACACTAAACTGGGTTGTGGTGTAAGCTATGAGGAGGACGTAAAAGGCTGCAGGGTGACTTGGACAGGTTAGGCGAGTGGGCAAATGCATGGCAGATGCAGTATAATGTGGATAAATGTGAGGTTATCCACTTTGGGAGGAAAAACATGAAGGCAGAATATTATCTGAATGGCAGCAGATTAGGAAAGGGGGAGGTGCAACGAGACCTGGGTGTCATGGTTCATCAGTCATTGAAAGTTGGCATGCAGGTAAAGCAGGTGGTGAAGAAGGCAAATGGTATGTTGGCCTTCATAGCTAGGGGATTTGGGTATAGGAACAGGGAGGTCTTACTGCAGTTGTAGAGGGCCTTGGTGAGGCCTCACCTGGAATATTGTGTTCAGTTTTGGTCTCCTAATCTGAGAAAGGACGTTCTTGCTATTGAGGGAGTGCAGCGAAGGTTCACCAGACTGATTCCCGGGATGGTGGGACTGACATATGAGGAGAGACTGGATCAACTGGGCCTTTATACACTGGAGTTTAGAAGGATCTCATAGAAACATATAAGATTCGGACGGAACGGGACAAGTTAGATGCGGGTAGAATGTTCCCGATGTTGGGGAAGTCCAGAACCAGGTGACACAGTCTTAGGATCAGAGGTAGACCATTTAGGACTGAGATGAGGAGAAACTCATCATACGACTTGTCTGTAGATTTTGCTGGAGCGACGATGAGGAGGATCGCCCTTCGTTTGGCAGCGTTCCCTTCTCCTTCCAGCTCGTTGGCCACGAAGTATTGGTCAAGTCGCTCCACAAAGGTTTCCCAATCATCTCCCTCCGAAAATTTCTCCAGGATGTCCACAGTTCTCTACATTGTTTTGTTGGGGTTGGTCATCTGTATCTCGTCGCCAATTGTTAAGTCTTGGATAAGGAGTCAGACTATATACTTCAAGCTCAAAGTAAGTGTGACCGTAGACCTTTATTACAGATCTCAGAGTGTCTCTCCAGCCTGTGAGGCCTCCTTATATACAGATGCTCCCAAGGGATTGTGGGATCCTTAGGATTCCAGGGGATAAGCCCTCTGGTGGTTAGACATAATACTTACAGGTTTACAGCAATGACCACATTTCAAAAGTACACATTATTGACTGTAAAACAGTCAGACATCCCAAGGATGTGAAAAGCACGATAGAAATGCAAGTTTTTCCTTCCTTCCTTCTTCCCTTTCTACCTCTCTTCCTTTCTCCCTTCCTCCTCCCCTTCCCTTTCATAAAATCATAGAATGATGCAGCACAGAAGGAGGCCATCGGCCCATTTTGCATATGCTGGCTCTTTGGTAGAGCTATCCAATTAATACCACTCCCCTGCACTTTCTCCATAGCCCTGTAAATGTTTTCCCTTCAAGCATTTATCCATTTCTCTTCTGAATGTTACTATTGAATCTGCTTCCACCATCCTTTCAGGCAATGCATTCAGATCACAACAACTTGCTTACCTTTTTAAAGCTAAGACTATGCAGCAACCTGATATCTAATATGTTCCATTTGGAGTCGCATTACCAGTGTTGGGTAAGAATTGTGACATTTAGGTGCACTGAGGCAATTCGGCGCGGCTATAGTGCTGGAGGATGGTCCTAAGTTTTGGTAGCATGGAGAATGATCTGAAACACTGGGGATGTAGGATTTAACAAAAACTATGAGTGGCTGGGGGCAGAGTGGGGAGGTGCGGTTCTGGGATTTGACAGCTCTGCAGTGGAGCTACTGGGATTTGGCAGCAAGGGGGATCCTTTTGTCTGGCATCATTCTGAATAAGGAAACTGAAGTTTTGGCAGAAATGTGGAGGGAGACCGAATGTTTGGGAGAATTGAGGGATGGAATGTGGAGTTTGGCTCTGGTGGGTTGCTGGTGTCTATCAGCAGTAAGACAAGAAGAAAGGCATCAGCCTGGCAGTACTGTGGGTGGGGGGGGGTGGGGGGGGGCGGGTCCTAATTACTATAATTAAGGATAGAGTGACTGAACACCATGAACATTTTCAGTTGATCAGAGAGAACGCATGGATTTGTAAAGATAGGTCATGCCGGACAAACCTAATCGAATTTTTTGAAGAGGTGACTAAAGTAGTGAACAGGGGAATGTTAATGAATGTTATTTATATGGACTTCCAGAAATCATTCAATAAAGTCCCTCATAAGAGACTGTTAGCTAAAGTTGAAGCTCATGGAATTGAGGGTAAATTATTGATCTGGTTTGGAAATTTGCTGAGTGGCAGAAAACAGAGAATAGGGATAATGGGCAGGTACTCAAATTGGCACGATGTGACCAGTAGTATCCCAAGGGATCTGTGTTGGGGCCTCAACTATTCACTGTAATTATGAATGACTTTGATGACTTAGGTGACTTAGATCTCTAAATTGTCAGGCTGCTTGTCGGACATCTAGTACCTGATAAGCAAAAATTCCCTCCAATTAAATATTGGGGAGACCAAAGACTTCGAGGAGTTTCAGTCCTCGTCACAAAATCCATTCCCTAGCCATCAATTCCATCCCTGTCCCTGGCAACTATCTGAGGCTGAACCAGACTGTTGGCAACCTTGGTGTCATATTTGACCCTGAGATGAGCTTCCGACCACAAATCCGCACCATCAATAAACCACCTATTTTCACCTTTGTAACATCGCCCAAACCTACTCCACCTCAGCTCATCTGCTGTTGAAACCCTCATCCATGCCTTTGTTACCTCTAGACTTGACGATTCCAACACACTCCTGGCCAGCCTTCCACATTCTATCCTCCGTAAACTTGAAGTCATCCAACACTCGGCTGCCTGTATCCTAACTCGCACCATATCCTGTTCTCCCATCACGCCTGTGCTCTTACATTGGCTCCCGGTTAAGCAACACCTTGATTTTAAAATTCTCATCCTTGTTTTCAAATTCCTCCATGACTTCGTCTCTCCTTATCTCTGTAATCTTCTCCAGCCACAAAACTCCCCGAGGTGTCTACGCTCCTCTAATTCTGGGCTCTTGAGCATCCCCGATTTTAATCGTTCCGGCACTAGTTGCCATGCCTTTAGCTGCCATGGCCTTAAGCTCTGAAAACCCCTTCCTAAACCTCTGCACCTCGCTATCTCTCTTTCCTCCTTCATGACGCTCCTTAAAACCTACCTCATTTCTGCCCTAATATCTCCTCTTCAGTTCGGTGTCAAATTTTGTTTTATAATGCTCCTGTGAAGCACCTTGGGCCTTGGGAAATTTTACTATGTTAAAGGCACTATATATATATATATATATTTACACGTTGTTGTTGTTGTTGTGCTGATGATTGCATTTAGTTTGAATTCCTCGTCTGCAAATCCTTCCCTTCTTATACCTGACAGGCCGATTCAGGATCCACCTCTCAAGTACCGTGATTGGTTGCAGAACATGCTGCTCCCTGGGCCCTCCGGCCTCTGAGCTCTCTTCCTGTTGGTTACCAGGGCAATCAATAACCAATCGCCAACATTACGCTGCCAGATGAAGTTGAGGGGCTCAGAGTGTTGTGTATGCATGCCTGTTTACTGTGTGATGTCTGTAACACTGTATGCCACATTGAATCCACCCCTATACTGCACACACCTTACCAGTACACCAGAGGGTGCTGCTGCTGGAGACCTAGGGGTTGCCTGCACACGGCAGGTAACCCAGTATAAAAGGGAACTCACAGCTTGTTGTCGTCACTCAGGAGCTGCAAATAAAGGACTACAGGTCTGCACAGTTTAAGTATCATACCGTGCCTCGTGGAGTCATTACTAAAGGTGCCTACATACACTACAACTGACGACGGGAATAAGAGGTCACGAACTACATGCTCAACATGTCTGACCTCAGCAACTTTCAGCAATTTACAGAGGGGGAAGATTGGGACGCCTTTGTGGAAAGATTGGAACATTTCTTAATAGCCAACAACCTGGACGGGGACACACCGGCTACACTACCGAACAAAAGCAGGGCCATCCTGCTTAGCAGTTGTGGGCCCACCATCTACGGTCTCATCAGGGACATACTAGCCCCGGAGAAGACAATCACCAAGAGCTATGAGCAACTTGTAATAATCATACAGGAACAACTAAAACCGAAAGAAAGTATCCTCACAGCCAGGCACCGGTTCTACACTTACCGGCGACCTGAGGGCCAAGAAATTGCCAAGTATGCTGTATGCCACATTGAATCCACCCCTATACTGCACACACCTTACCAGTACACCAGAGGGTGCTGCTGCTTGAGACACTTAAGAAGACTGGCTGCACCGTGTGATTTTGGCGACCACCTTAATGAAGCACTAAGGGACATGTTTGTCATCGGAATCGGCCACGAGGGCCTCCTACACAAATTGCTCTCGGCTGACATCACGGTCACCCTGCAGAAAGCAATTCAAGTGAGCCAGGCCTACATGGTTTCGGCCAGCGACTCTAGGCGAATACTGACCCAGGACTCTAAACCGGCGAGTGCAGTGCACCGCATGGATACTTCTAAAGGCAGAAATGCTGCCCTGAATCCCGCAACCCTGAGTCCACCACATGGGGCAAACTGGATGGCCCTGTGCTGGTGCTGTGGAGGAAACCACAGGGCCCACCAATGCCGCTACAAAGACTATACATGCAAAGATAGCAAAGAGAAAGAGCACCTTCAGAGAATGTGCAGAAAAGACTATACTCACTTTGTCTCTGATGAGTTGGCTGATCACCGGAGCTCCAACACAGATGAAGATGAAGCTGCTCACACCCTGGAAGAAGAGTATGGAATCTTTACCTGCTCCACCTGAAGTTCTCGTGGATGATGGAAGTGGACATCGATGGGGTCCCAGTCTCCATGGAGATTGACACAGGGGCGAGCCAGTCTGTGATGAGCCAAATGACCTTTGAAAAAATTTGGATGAATCCTGCCACTCGGCCAAAACTGTCTCCTGTCCAGGCAAAGCTGCTCACTTATACCAAAGGTAAAATCCAAATCGTTGGCAGTGTAGACGTCCAGGTCTCCCAGGGCAGTGTGTTGAACAAACTCTCCCTGTAGATTATAGCTGGCGACGGTCCCACACTGCTGGGCAGGAATTGGATGAACCGGGTCCAGATCAGGAGAAGTGGCCCTGTGGAAGAAAAGAGCACCACAGCCTACCTGCAGCAAGACCAGAAAATGGCTGCAGCACCACAAGCAGCAGAACCTGTAATCAAAATGGCCTCCGCCATGCCATGAGTGAACATGGAGGAGCATCATGTGACATCGAGCGGCCAATCGGATTTGAAGGCTACCTTAAAGGAGACCGGTAACCAAAAAAATTTAAAGGGGAAGTTTCAACTATTGGAGTACACGGACTTTAAAGCTAAAGATGCAATTAAAGGGTGCAAGTATGAAAATGTATGCAATGTAACCATGAATTGTGATGCTGGTTTAACTAATGTGACTAATGAAATGAATGCAGGTGTCAGTAAGGTTAAGAACAAGTTTATTATCCTTAACAATAATGAAAAAGAATGTGAAATGCCTAATGTAACCATGTCTGTTGAAACCAGGACACCCAAAAGTGATGCAAATGCTAGAATGTATAATGCAGGCTCGACTATGTATGATCAGAGCCAAGGTATCATGTATCATGGTCCCTGTAGGACATTGGGTCCTACAGGGACCATGCTGATGCCAATGGAATCCCCCTGTGGATTGAAGGTTGGCATGCAGGTACAGCAGGCGGTTAAGAAAGCAAATGGCATGTTGGCCTTCATGACAAGGGGATTTGAGTACAGGGGCAGGGAGGTGTTACTACAGTTGTACAGGGACTTGGTGAGGCCACACCTATGAGTATTGTGTACAGTTTTGGTCTCCTAACTTGAGGAAGGACATTCTTGCTATTGAGGGAGTGCAGCGAAGGTTCACCAGACTGATTCCTGGGTTGGCGGGACTGACATATCAAGAAAGACTGGATCAACTGGGCTTGTATTCACTGGAGTTCAGAAGAATGAGAGGGGATCTCATAGAAACGTTTAAAATTCTGACGGGTTTAGACAGGTTAGATGCAGGAAGAATGTTCCCAATGTTGGGGAAGTCCAGAACCAGAGGTCACAGTCTAAGGATAAGGGGTAAGCCATTTAGGAGCGAGATGAGGAGAAACTTCTTCACCCAGAGAGTTGTGAACCTGTGAATTCTCTACCACAGAAAGTTGTTGAGGCCAATTCACTAAATATATTCAAAAAGGAGTTAGATGTAGTCCTTACTATCAGGGGGATCAAGGGGTATGGTGAGAAAGCAGGAATGGGGTACTGAAGTTGCATGTTCAGCCATGAACCAATTGAATGGCAGTGCAGGCTCGAAGGGCCGAATGGCCTATTCCTGCATCTATTTTCTATGTTTCTATGTTTCTAGCCCCAGGTCCAGCAGGCTACCTGACCATGTAGCCTGGACCTTTGGAACGAATGTGATGCCCCTTGCAGGACAAACACACAGGCAGTGGGAGCAGACCCACTACAGGAACAGTGGTCAATGGGCAGCCCAGCCACCACCAATGGCAACCTGCACCAGACCAGCCCTACAACCCCTGGTCACCAGGGCCAACATCAGGAGCATGAGGCCAATACCCTCCAACTTCCCTGACAAACCCTGGGATGACCTGACCCTCATCCCAATTGGCAGACAAGGAGCCCACCCAGTCTTGTGGCCCTGCCCACCACCCCACAACTACCTACATCACAGTGTATACACACCACCCACTGCTGCCGTGGCTACCTCCCCGAGGGATCCCACAACAGTGACACCCACTTGGTTTGTGTGTGAGGGAGGGGAAACGTACGAGGCCAGCCTCAAGCACAGGGGTCACACCTGGCAACCACACAACCCTCACCACAACCTCCCATAGCCCACCACTGATCACCTCCCCTGGTCATGACAATAAGGATATGAAAAATGCTCAGGGGGGAGTATTGTTGTGTATGCATGCCTGTTTACTGTGTGATGTCTGTAACACTGTTATGCCACATTGAATGTACCCTTATACTGCACACACCTTACCGGTACACCAGAGGGTGCTGCTGCTGGAAACCTAGGGGTTGCCTGCACACGGCAGGTAACCCAGTATAAAAAGGAACTCACAGCTTGTTGTCGTCACTCAGGAGCTGCAAATAAAGGACTACAGGTCTGCACAGTTTAAGTATCATACCCTGCCTCGTGGAGTCATTACTAAAGGTGCCTACATACACTACACAGAGGAAAAAATAAAATGAGGCCGTGAATCTCTGAGTCAGAAGGTTGTGCGTTGAAGTCCTGCTCCAGGAACTTGAGCACAAAAATCTAGGCTGACACTCCAGTGCAGTGCTGAGCGAGTGCTGCACTATCGGAGATGCCATCTTTTGGATGAGACGTTAAACCGAGGCACCGTCTGCTATCTCTGGTGGACATAAAAGATCCCATGGCACTATTTTGAAGAAGAGCAGGTGAGTTATCCCCGATGTCCTGGCAATATTTATCTACTGTGTGTGACAAGGAGCTGGTTGCACTGTTGCATGTGTCTCAGTTGGAGGAAACTTCACATTTGTTCCGGTTCCTTCAATTACTTGCCCCGGGGCCACAGTGTCTCCATTCCTGGCTGTTTAAACCATCTTCTTCCGCTCACTGAGTGAATGGTGATCACAGGCAGGGCGTCACTCGATTCCTAAGGACCTGAATATCATCAGCCTTTGAATGTGGAAGGAGAAATGTTTGCCTGTTCTGTCTGGGAAAAAATTTCAAGCATCAGTGTGACTGGAAAAGCACAGAGACACACACACTCGAGTGAAAGTGCACTGACTGTGGAAAGAGCTTTAACCAACCTGAAAAAACATCACACCATTCACAATGGGGAGAAACCGTACACGTGTTGTGTGTGTGGACGAGGCTTCAACTGATTGTCCAACCTGGAGAGACACAAGGACACCCGCACCACAGAGAAACCGTGGGAATGTTGGGACTGTGGGAAGGGATTCATTTCCCCGTCTGAGCTGGAAATTCATCGACGCAGTCACACTGGGGAGAGACCGTTCACCTGCTCTGTGTGTGGGAAGGGAATCACTAAGTCATCCAACCTGCTGAAACACCAGCGAGTTCACACAGGGGATAGACCATTCACCTGCTCTGAGTGTGGGAAGGGATTCATTCGGTCACCAAAACTGCTGAGACACCAGCGAGTTCACAAGTGACTGCAGCGTTTGGATTCTATTGTTATTGCTGCTGTTATTCACATCCTACTGAACTGTGTTCATTCTGTTAGTTGGTGTTTGTTTCTGCTGATGTTAATAACCCTTCAACGAGGCTGGAGTTTAATATTTTGATATTTCAAATAATAGTGTGTTGATATTTGATGTCTCCAAGATAAGAGGAGACTAATCGATGTCCTGTTTCTGACTGCTCCATTTTTGATCAGGGCGGAGGAGCTGTAAGAAATTGGGGCCCCGGAGCATTGTGATCAGGGCCCAGGAGATGCGAGGGTTCACGGCACAGGAGAGGCGTGGCCCCAGGGGCAGCACGGGCCAGCCCACACTGTGATCTATGGATAGTAGGAGCATGTGTGCACACTAGGTCCGTGCAGCAGAGCTTGGTCTCCGGTCGTCTTGGTTAACCCTTGCCACTGGATCAAGACCTAGCTCTGTCAAGCTCGTGTGGTGGCTGGTGTGCAACTACCACCCCACATTAAAAGAATCCATGCACATGCATCTTCCACCCTTCAATCAGTAGTTCGGGACCTAGAATGTCAGGTCCCTCATTGAAACACCTGTGAACTCATCCCTTTTTGGTGTGGAGGCAAGTCATCCTCGATACGAGGAACTACCGAATACTATACTACCATTTTTGAGCCTTTGATTGCATTGGAGTTTTTTGTTGAAATTGTAATGAAATGCATATTGATCGTTTTTAAATTGTGGACAAGCAATATGTTATTAAAGAAATTTTAAAAATCTCAAGGTTTCAACATTATCCAAACCTTCAACACAAATAATTTGACTGTGTCTATTCATCCTCATATAATGAAAGTCCAGATTCAGGCATTAACCTAACAAGAAGATCAGCTAACACCCATAATCTGATCTCAATGCCACTCTGCTGGTACCCTTGCTGCTGCCTGTCAGACAGCCAGACCAGACTGCTGCCGCCCATGCAGAGATGAAGCAGTCCGCTACCAGGCCTTCTAGGCCAAGGGCTGCTTGAGGTTGTCCTCCAAGGTTGTCTGCAGTCTTCTCCACTGAAAGTAAGCAGCCTTCCACCAGCGATGCTGCAGCCACTGGGTTAGCACTGTGTAGCAGCATTCGGATAGGTGAAGGTACTCGGAAGACAGGCACTAAGGGAATACACAAGTGATTAGTTGACTTTCGTATGCAATATGGAATGATTTCATTTATAAATTTGGTTTGGAATGTTTATTTTGTGGTGGCTTTTATTTTTGCATTGTGGCCAAGTGGAAGCCATGATGGTCATTGACAGATGGAAAGTAAGGTGTGGGACTGTTGGTGAATGGGGAATTGGGGTTGTCGTTACTTGTATAACACTCAGATGAGTACATCATGGACAGCTCAGAAAGAAAGGGGCTGTCCAGGTTTCCTTCTCACTTCTGTGGTGTATGCAATAACTCAATAGACTCTGTGGTGTATGCAATAACTCAATAGACTCTGTGGTGTATGCAATAACTCAATAGACTGAATACTGTAAACTCCGAATAGGTACAAACCTGGCTCTACTTCATTAGGGCCCAAAGTGATTACATTACAAGATGGCTGGTCTTTTATACCTGGGCCACACACACGTGCGCACAGCCCAATGACCTCCGACAGTGGCGCCGCCTGGTGGATAGTAAATCCAAGCATACATACATGACAATATCCCTCTTTAAGATATTAGTAACGGTCTTTTTACAAATTGAGGTGATCTGGGGCTTTCCGCTCACAAGTTGAACACCTCAGTTCAACTCCAGCCTTGGGCGAGTGTTTTGAGTCTGTTATGACTGGGGGCTGAGTAGTCGATCCGATGGGAGTGGCAATGACCACGTCAGGGATTGAAAGTCCGGATTCATTGAACATGTCAGTGATTGAAAGTCCAGATTCATTGATGACAGCGCAGTCCTCTGACGACTGAGGGTAGGTTGGTTGGTCACTGATTGTGTCTTCCTCAGATCATTCTGGTTCATCCGTGTGCTGCAGCTTTATCTGATTGACATGTTTCCTTCATGTCTGCCCATTCTTCAGCTTAACAATAAACACTCTGTCACTAACAGCACCGGCGATCCATTTGGAACCTTGACCATAATTCAGTACATACATAGAAACATAGAAACATAGAAAATAGGTGCAGGAGTAGGCCATTCAGCCTTTCGAGCCTGCACCACCATTCAATATGATCATGGCTGATCATGCAACTTCAATACCCCACTCCTGCCGTCTCTCCATACCCACTGATCCCTTTAGCCGTAAGGGCCACATCTAACTCCCTTTTGAATAGAACCAACAAACTGGCCTCAACAACTTTCTGTGGTAGAGAATTCCACAGGTTCACAATTCTCTGAGTGAAAATGTTTCTCCTCATCTCGGTACTATATGGCTTACCCCTTAACCTGAGACTGTGACCCCTGGTTCTGGACTTCCCCAACATCGGGAACATTCTTCCTGCATCTAACCTGACCAATCCCGTCAGAATTTTATATGCTTCTATGAGATCCCCTCGCATTCTTCTAAATTCCAGTGAATATAAGCCTAGTCGATCCAGTCATTCAATGACTGATGAACCATGACACCCAGGTCTCGTTGCACCTCCCCTTTTACTAATCTGTCACCATTCAGATAATAATCTGCCTTCCTGTTTTTGCCACCAAAGTGGATAACTTCACAATTATCCACTTTATACTGCACCTGCCATGTATTTGCCCACTGTCGAAGTCACCCTGCAGCCTCTTAGCATCCTCCTCACAGCTCACACTGCCACCCATCTTGGTGCCATCTGCAAACTTGGAGATATTACATTCAATTTCTTCGTCTAAATCATTAATATATATTGTAAATAGCTGGGGTCCCAGCACTGAAACTTGCGGTACCCCACTAGTCACTGCCTGCCATTCTGAAAAGAACCCGTTTATTCCTACTCTTTGCTTCCTTTCTGACAACCAGTTCACTATCCACGTGGCTTGAGCAGTGGTGCAGCAGGGAGGGATTCAAATTCCTGGGGCATTGGAACCGGTTCTGGGGGAGGTGGGACCAGTACAAACCGGACGGTCTGCACCAGGGCAGGACCGGAACCAATGTCTGAGGGGGAGTGTTTGCTAGTGCTGTTGGGGAGGAGTTAAACTAATATGGCAGGGGGATGGGAACCAATGCAGGGAGACAGAGGGAAACAAAATGGAGACAAAAGCAAAAGACAGAAAGGAGATGAGGAAAAGTGGAGGGCAGAGAAACCCAAGGCAAAGAACAAAAAGGGCCACTGTACAGCAAAATTCTAAAAGGACAAAGGGTGTTAAAAAAACAAGCCTGAAGGCTTTGTGTCTTATTGCAAGGAGTATCCGTAATAAGGTGGATGAATTAACTGTGCAAATAGATGTTAACAAATATGATGTGATTGGGATTACAGAGACGTGGCTCCAGGATGATCAAGGCTGGGAACTCAACATCCAGGGGTATTCAACATTCAGGAAGGATAGAATAAAAAGAAAAGGAGGTGGGGTAGCATTGCTGGTTAAAGAGGAGATTAATGCAATAGTTAGGAAGGACATTAGCTTGGATGATGTGGAATCTATATGGGTAGAGCTGCAGAACATCAAAGGGCAAAAAACGTTAGTGGGAGTTGTGTACAGACCTCCAAACAGTAGTAGTGATGTTGGGGAGGGCATCAAACAGGAAATTAGGGGTGCATGCAATAAAGGTGCAGCAGTTATAATGGGTGACTTTAATATGCACATAGATTGGGCTAACCAAACTGGAAGCAATACGGTGGAGGAGGATTTCCTGGAGTGCATAAGGGATGGTTTTCTAGACCAATATGTCGAGGAACCAACTAGGGGGGAGGCCATCTTAGACTGGGTGTTGTGTAATGAGAGAGGATTAATTAGCAATCTCGTTGTGTGAGGCCCCTTGGGGAAGAGTGACCATAATATGATGGAATTCTGCATTAGGATGGAGAATGAAACTGTTAATTTAGAGACCATGGTCCAGAACTTAAAGAAGGGTAACTTTGAAGGTATGAGGCGTGAATTGGCTAGGATAGATTGGCGAATTATACTTAAGGGGTTGACTGTGGATGGGCAATGGCAGACATTTAGAGACCGCATGGATGAACTACAACAATTGTACATTCCTGTCTGGCGTAAAAATAAAAAAGAAAGGTGGCTCAACCGTAGCTATCAAGGGAAATCAGGGATAGTATTAAAGCCAAGGAAGTGGCATACAAATTGGCCAGAAATAGCAGCGAACCTGGGGACTGGGAGAAATTTAGAACTCAGCAGAGGAGGACAAAGGGTTTGATTAGGGCAGGGAAAATGGAGTATGAGAAGAAGCTTGCAGGGAACATTAAGACGGATTGCAAAAGTTTCTATAGATATGTAAAGAGAAAAAGGTTAGTAAAGACAAACGTAGGTCCCCTGCAGTCAGAATCAGGGGAAGTCATAACGGGGAACAAAGAAATGGCAGACCAATTGAACAAGTACTTTGTTCGGTATTCACTAAGGAGGACACAAACAACCTTCCGGATATAAAAGGGTCAGAGGGTCTAGTAAGAAGGAGGGAACTGAGGGAAATCCTTATTAGTCAGGAAATTGTGTTGGGGAAATTGATGGGATTGAAGGCCGATAAATCCCCAGGGCCTGATGGACTGCATCCCAGAGTACTTAAGGAGGTGGCCTTGGAAATAGCGGATGCATTGACAGTCATTTTCCAACATTCCATTGACTCTGGATCAGTTCCTATCGAGTGGAGGGTAGCCAATGTAACCCCACTTTTTAAAAAAGGAGGGAGAGAGAAAACAGGGAATTATTGACCGGTCAGCCTGACCTCAGTCGTGTGTAAAATGATGGAATCAATTATTAAGGATGTCATAGCAGTGCATTTGGAATGAGGTGACATGATAGGTCCAAGTCAGCATGGATTTGTGAAAGGGAAATCATGCTTGACAAATCTTCTGGAATTTTTTTAAGTTGTTTCCAGAAGAGTGGACAAGGGAGAACCAGTTGATGTGGTATATTTGGACTTTCAGAAGGCTTTCTCCAAGGTCCCACACAAGAGATTAATGTGCAAAGTTAAAGCACATGGGATTGGGGGTGGTGTGCTGACATGCATTGAGAACTGGTTGTCAACAGGAAGCAAAGAGTCGGATTAAATGGTACTTTTCAGAATGGCGGGCAGTGACTAGTGGGGTACTGCAAGGTTCTGTGCTGGGGCCCCAGCTGTTTACACTGTACATTAATGATTTAGACGAGGGGATTAAATGTAGTATCTCCAAATTTGCAGATGACACTAAGTTGGGTGGCAGTGTGAGCTGCGAGGAGGATGCTATGAGGCTGCAGAGTGACTTGGATAGGTTAGGTGAGAGGCAAATGCATGGCAGATGAAGTATAATGTGGATAAATGTGAGGTCATCCACTTTGGTGCCCATTTAGGACCGAGATGAGGAGAAACTTCTTCACCCAGAGAGTGGTGAACCTGTGGAATTCTCTACTACAGAAAGTTGTTGAGGCCAATTCACTAAATATATTCAAAAAGGAGTTAGATGAAGTCCTTACTACTCGGGGGATCAAGGGGTATGGCGAGAAAGCAGGAATGGGGTACTGAAGTTGCATGTTCAGCCATGAACTCATTGAATGGCGGTGCAGGCTAGAAGGGCCGAATGACCTACTCCTGCACCTATTTTCTATGTTTCTATGTTTCTATGTTTCAATACTTTACCCCCAATCCCATGTGCCTTAATTTTGCACACTGATCTCTTGTTTGGGACCTTGTCAAAAGCCTTTTGAAAGTCCAAATACACCACATCCACTAGCTCTCCCTTATTCACTCTACTCGTTACATCCTCAAAAAATTCTCGAAGATTTGTCAAGCATGATCTCCCTTTCATAAATCCATGCTGACTTGGACTGATCCTGTCACTGCTTTCCAAATGCGCTGCTATTACATCTTTAATAATTGATTCCAGCATTTTTGGAAAGCAGTGACAGGATCGGTCCAAGTCAGCATGGATTTATGAAAGGGAAATCATGCTTGACAAATCTTCCAGAATTTTTTGAGGATGTAACTAGTAGAGTGAATAATTCTCTGTTTTCTCTCTCCCTCCTTTTTCAAAAAGTGGGGTTACATTCGCTACCCTCCAATCCATAGGAACTGATCCAGAGTCCATGGAATTTTGGAAAATGGCCACCAATGCATCGATTATTTTGAGGGCCACTTCCTTAAGTACTCTGGGATGCAGACTATCAGGGCCTGGTGATTTATTGGCCTTCAGTCCCATCAATTTCCCCAACACCATTTCCTGACTAATAAGGATTTCCCTCAGTTCTTTCAGTTCCTCCTTCTCGCTCGTCCCTCGGTCCCCTAGAATTTTCGGAAGGTTATTTGTGTCTTCCTTAGTGAAGACAGAAACAAAGTATTTGTTCAATTGGTCTGCCATTTCCTTGTTCCCCATTATGAATTCACCTGATTCTGACTGCAAGGGACTTACATTAATCTTCAGTAATCTTTTTCTCTTCACATATCTATAGAAGCTTTTGCCGTCAGTTTTTATGTTCCCCGCAAGGTACTCTCATACTCTATTTTCCCCCTCCTAATTAAATCCTTAGTCCTCCTCTGATGAATTGTAAATTTCTCCCCGTCCTCAGCTTTGCTACTTTTTCTGGCCAATTTATATGCCTCTTCCTTGGATTTAACACTATCCCTAATTTCCCCCGTTAGCCATGGTTGAGCCACCTTCCCCATTTTATTTTTACGCCGGACAGTGATGTACAATTATTGTAGTTCATCCATGTGATCTTTAAATGTTTGCCATTGCCGATCTACCATCAACTCTTTAAGTATCATTCGCCAGTCTATCCTAGCCAATTCATGTCTCATACCATCGAAGTTACCTTTCTTTAAGTTCAGGACCCTAGTCTCTGAATTAACTGTTTCACTCCCCATCCTAATGAATAATTCTGCCATATTATGTTCATTCTTCCCCAAGGGACCTTGCATGACAAGATTGCTAATTAATCCTCTCTCATTACGCAACGCCCAGTCTAGGATGCCCTGCTCTCTAGTTGGCTCCTCGACATATTGGTCTCGAAAACCATCCCTTATACACTCCAGGAAATCCTTCTCCACACTATTGCTACCAGTTTAGTTAACCCAATCTATATGTAGATTAAAGTCACCCAGGATAACTGCTGTACCTTTATTGCACGCATCCCTAATTTCCTGATTGATGCCATCCCCAACCTCACTACTGCTGTTTGGTGGTCTGTACACAACTCCCACGAGCGTTTTCTGACCTTTGGTGTTTCGCAGCTCTACCCATATAGATTACACATCATCCACGCTAATGTCCTTCCTTACTATTGCATTAATCTCCTCTTTAACCAGTAATGCAATCCCACCTCCTTTTCCTTTCTGTCTATCCTTCATGAATGTTGAATCCTTCCTGGATATTGAGTTCCCAGCCTTGGTCACCCTGGAGCCACGTCTCCGTAATCTCAATTACATCATATCCGTTAACAGCTACCTGCGCAGTTAATTCATCCACCTTATTACGAATGCTCCTCACATTGAGACTCACAGCCTTCAGGCTTGTTTTTTTAACACTCTTTGTCCTTTTAGAATTATGTGATAATGTGGCCCCTTTTGATTTTTACCCTTGATTTCTCTGCCCTCCACTCTTGCTTTTCTCCTTCCTACCTTTTGCTTCTGTCCCCTTTTTACTTCCCTCTGCCTCCCTGCATAGATTTCCATCCCCCTGCCATATTAGTTTAAACCCTCCCCAAACACTCCGCCTAGGACATCAGTTCTGGTCCTGCCTAGGTTCAGATCGTCTGGTTTGTATTGGTCTCACCTCCCCCGGAACCGGTTCCAATGTCCCAGGAATTTGAATCCCTCCCCCTTGCACCATTCCTAAAGCCACGTATTCACCTGAACTATTCTGCTATTCCTACTCTGACTAGCACGTGGTACTGGTAGAAATCGTGAGATTACTACCTTTGAGGTCCTACTTTATAATTTAACTCCTAGCTCGCTAAATTCAGTTTGTAGGACCTCATCCCATTTTTGACCGATATCATTGGTGCCTATATGCATCACGGAAGCTGGTTGTTCACCAGCCCCCCCCGCCCGCCCCCCTCCTCCACAATGCCCTGCAGCCGCTCTGAGACATCCTTAAGCCTTGCACCAGGGAGGCAACATACCATCCTGGGGTCTCGTTTGCGGCCGCAGAAACGCCTATCTATTCCCCTCACAATAGAATCCCCTATCACTATAGCGCTCCCACTCTTTTTCCTGCCCTTCTGTGCAGCAGAGTCACCCCTGGTGCCATGAACCTGGCTGCTGCTGCCTTCCTCTGATGAGCCACCTCCCTCAACAATATCCAAAACGGTATATACACAGGATCATTGATAGAAATGTCACGTGACACAGTAGCGTGATCATGATACCCGTGCTGACTTTGACATCTGTATTCGACACGATTATTCAAGTCAGGGTGGACAAGAGAGAGTCTGGTCTTGAGAACTCTCTTCATCAATCGTTCAGCAGGGGAGACCCCGGTAAGCGTATGGGGTCTTGTCCTGTAACTAAGCAATATGCGTGACAAGCGAGTTTGCAGTGAACCTTGAGTTACACGTTTCATACTCTGCTTGATGTTTGGACAGCACGCTCTGCTTGTCCATTGGATGCGGGTTTAAATGATGCTGACCTCACATTTTTGATACCATTGAGTATCATGAACTCTTGAAACTCCATACAGGTGAAGCAAGATCTGTTATAGCTTACAACGATGTCAGGCAGACCATGTGTAGCAAACATGACACGAAGGCTCTCGATGGTAGCTGTGGATGTGCTGGATGACATGATTGTACACTCAATCCACTTGGAATAAACATCCACCACAATGAAGAACATCTTTCCCAGGAAGGGACCTGCAAAGTCGATGTGGATCCTGGACCATGGTTTAGATGGCCACGACCACAGACTCAGTGGCGATTCCGCTGGTGCTTTACTAAGCTGCATGTAAGTGTTGCACTGATGCACACATGATTGATCAGAGTCAATTCCAGGCCACCATACATGAGACCTGACAATGGCTTTCATCATGAAAATACCAGGATGGGTGCTATGTAGATCATGCACAAATTTCGCTCTGCCTTTCTTGGGCATAACAACACGATTACCCCACAGTATACAATCTGAATGAATGGATAGTTCGTCTTTGCGACGGATGTAAGGTTTGGTCTCCTCACACATTTGCTTTGGGTATGGCAGACCAATCATCACTAAGGATACAACATTTCCCAACTGATAATATCAGGTCCTGGCTGATCCTTGTTGGGTCATGACAGGGGTCCCTTCACTTTCAAAAGCATCCATGACTAACAGTAGGGCTGCCGGTTGTGGCATTTCCACCTCCGGTGTGGGCAACTGCAGATGGCTCAATGCATCGGCACAATTCTCGGAGCCAGGTATATGGCGAATGACATAATCATAGGCAGATAATGTCAGTGCCCACCTCTGGATGCGGGACGATGCATTGGTATTGATACCTTTGTTTTCCGAAAACAATTAAATGAGTGGCTTGTGATCTGTTTCCAGTTCAAACCGAAGACCAAACAGGTACTCATGCATCCTTTTAACCCCATACACACAGGCTAATGCTTCTTTCTCTACTATGCTGTCGGCTCTTTCCGCCTTTAACAAACTTTTTGAAGCATATGCAACAGGTTGTAATTTGCCCGACTCATCAACTTGTTGGAGCACGCAACCAACTCCATATGACAAAGCATCTCAGACCAATACTAGACGCTTACATGGATCATAATATACTAGCAGCTTGTTTGAGCAGTGTTGGGCTATTGCCTGGAACAATCCATAACGGTAAATCGTGAACAGCATCATCATACGACACCTTGATTACTGCACTGCCAATCACCGTTATGAGTGCTTTAGTGTACGTACTCAACTTGGCATTGACTGGACTCAGCTTAGGCCTCACAGCCTTAGTATCCCACAGCTTGTCGAATGTCCTCTGGCTCATTATTTATTGACTCACACCCGTGTCCAATTCCATCGATACCGGCACACCATTAAGTTTTACATTAATCATTATCGGTTGGCTCTTTGTTAGGAACGAATACCGTCCATACACTTCCTCCTCTGGTATCTTGGATTACATATCCGGATCCGCGCTAGACTGGTCATCATCCTCCATGTGGTGTGTCACAGCACACTTGCTCAGTTGCGGATACATGCGCTGGAGATGCCCGACTCTCGAACAGCCTTTACAAATATACTGTTTAAACTGACACTGATGATGCCGATGATTTCCCCCACAACGCCAATACGGTGATATCAGATTCATTCCTGTGGGCGGACTTTGAGCAGCTGCAGGTTTTGCGTACACAGTCGGGTAGGCCCTGCCATATGCAGCTCTGCCAAATGGTGATACTATCTTGTTTACAGTACTTGCCAAGTTCCAATTTTTCAATGATATCTGCTTTAAGCTTTTGTCCGTTGTTATGCATGATTGGGCAATCGTGATGGCCTTGCTCAAATCCAGTGTCTCTGCCGCCTGTAGCTTATGCAGGATCACCTCATGGTTGATGCCGATTGCAAAGAAGTCCCGCAGTATGTCTGCCAACGCAGTTTCGAACTTACACGGTCCAGCTAGATGTCTTAGGTTGGCTACGAATTCCGATACATCCTGGCCCTCAAAACGAACGTGTGTATAGAATCAATATCTTGAGATGATGACGCCTTCATTTGGCTTGAGATGGTCACATACCAGAGCACACAATGTTTCATCGTCCTTGTCCATTGGACTTAAGGGCGAGAGGAGATCCTTTATGAGTCCATAGATTTTCCGACCACAAACCGTGAGGAGGACCGCCCGGCGTCGAACTGTGTCTCCCTTTTCCTCCATTTTCTTGGTTACGAAGTATTGGTTCAAGCGGGCTAGAAAGTCTGCCCAATCTTCTCCCTCCATGAATCGCTCCAGAATTCCAATTGTGCTCATTTTTGCATGCAAAGTTTCTTGTTACCTCGTCGCCAAATGTTATGTATGCAATAGCTCAATAGACTGAATACTGTAAACTCCAAACAGGTACAAACATGGCTCTACTTTATTAAGGCCAAAAGTGATTACATTACAAGATGGCTGGCCTTTTATAACTGGGCCGCACACACGTGCGCACAGTCCATTGACCTCCGACCTAGTGGCTAGTAAACCCAAGCATACATACATGACAACTTCCTCCTCCTCCTCTTGCTTCTCTTCCCCATGCTCCTGCTCCTCAGCTGGTTGCCTATAGCTGGTGGCAAGGATTGTGCCCTCATGATGGGGAGGTTGTGAATCATGCAGCAGACCACCACATATCTTGACACCCACTCTGTCGAGTACTGCAGGGCTCCTCCAGAGCAGTCCAGGCAGCAGAATCATTGTTTCAACACACCAATGGTCTGCTATATCACATTTCGTGTGGCAGCATGGCTTTTATTGTATGCATGCTATGCATGTGTGCATGGGTTGTGCATTGGAGTCATGAGCCATGTCATCAGCAGATAGCCCTGGTCGCCAAGTATGCACCCTTTGATTTGCCGTGGTGGCTGAAATCCAGCTGGCACAGGATATCAAACATTGACCTGCGTGGTTCACTGCCTATGATCACACACCAGCTGGAGGTTGAGGAGTGGAATCACTTTTGGTTCTGGTATGCGACAGAGTTGACACGCGATGAGTGTGCAGTCAATGACACCTTGCTCCATGGGGAAGCCTGCAAGCCTTGCAAAGCTCGCTCCACCTGCTGGTCCCTAGCAAGAGAGAATGAAATGTAGTCAGCTCTGTGGAATAGAGAGCCTCAGTGACCTCCCTTATGCAACCATGGATGGAAAACTGCGAGTTGTTGCAAACATCTCCAGCTCCAGCATAGAAGGAGCCAGACGCTTAAATGTTCACCTCAATGGTCACCTTCACAGTCACTGGCATTGCGGTCCTCGCCCTGCTCTGAGATTGCAGTTGTGGCTGCAGCAGGTGGCAGATTTCAGTAAGAACGTCCTGAGGTTCAGATAGGAGAACGACTCGCTGAACACCCTGGGCAGATATGGCCTCCTGCTGAGAGCCCGAACCCTCTCCTCCTCCTCCCTCCTCCAGCAGCTTGCTGAGCTCTGCATGAACTCTGTTCATTCTCCCAGTCATGCTGTATTCCAACTGCATGTCTGCTACTACACACAATTTTGGGAGCAAGTGGTTTGTGCAGAAGTCTTGAAGTCCTTCAGCACCTGCTACACCACTCCCTGTAGACTTTAGCAACTTTAATTAACTATAGAATGCATTAAACACTTGTAGAATTGTTGTGTTCATACTCTGTTTGTTACAGGACACTAGACAGGCATGAGGACCCTGTGGGAGCTATTCACAGTGCTGTAAACATTCTGGTTCATGCTGGTTTTGGGACACCATTTTGGGAGTTGCTGTAAAGGACACAGTTAGTTACATTCTCCTGTTTCAGTTAGTCTGTTATTTACATACACAACATAATTTGGCGACGAGGATGAATCAAATTTACTTCCCTACCCCCCGCCTTTCCTCTCCACACCTGGGGACCCTCCAATTCCATGGTCGAGATGGATAAAAAGCTTTTCTATGTATAGCATGGTGAGTGGGTTAGACGGCGACAACGTAACACCAGCTCTCCGTTGTGCAATACTTAACCACTGCCTCGGCAACGAAGGCCAATGCAACTTTGGCCAAATCGAAGACACGGAGTTCTATGACAAAGTGGTAAGTGCCCCAGAGGAATATTTTGAGCCAAAGGAAAGTATCATGATGGAGAGGTACAAATTTCATCAAAGGGGGCAAGGGAACAGTGAATCAATCAAACATTATATCATTTCATTAACTGAACTGGTCGCTATGTATAACTTTGGAGCACTCACAGAGGAAATGATCAGAGATCAAATTATTGAGAAAACAACGATCCTCCGCATTCGGGAACGCTTGCTAATGTAGGATAACAAAATGACATTGGATAAAGCAACTAATTTGGCCATCCAAATCGAATCAGTGCTTTTTGACTCAAAAGCGATCAGATCCCCTGCTCCCCCTGTGCAGCAGACTGCAAGTACAGCCCATGTGCAAAGCGTTCGTCCAAAGCGGAAATCACAGCAGAGACCCAGGGCTAGTAATAAGCCACCCACAATGGATCGCGGTCCTAACTTCCACTGCTTTAACTGTGGGGACAAATCACATTCAGCAAAAAGTCCTAACTGCCCTGCACGTGGGAAGAAATGCTCTGCATGTGTTAAAATGAACCATTTTGCTAGTGTCTGTCGCTCATCGCAGCATATTCGACATGTGGACAACCCCGATAGTGATGAACCCAGTATGGTTTACACCATTAGTGACATTTCGCACATTGGTTCGGGTAAATTCAAGGACTGTGATGTAAACATTGACGGCACGCCCATCTGCCTCCTCATTGACCTTGGAGCCAAAGTCTATGTACAAAACCCACTTCACGCACTGTCAACTGCAGCCCGCAACTTCCACTCTACATGCGTGCTCCGACTCCAAAATTGAGTTACTTGGGGTCATATCTGTCGCGATATACTATGAGGACGTAACATTGGAGAACTTTTCGTTTCATGTCGCGAAAGGATGAAGCCTCATGGGGGTTGACCTTTTTGATAAGCTTGGGTTCAAAGTTTATGACCCAACCGGCACACCTGTGAACACGGTGGACTTTGACAAGCAGTATCCCTCAATCTTCACAGGACTTAGAGTGACAACAAAGTTCTGCAATCGTCCCCGCGTTGATCCTTCCATCAAACTGGTTACGCAGCGACTTTGCCGTCTCCCATTCGCGGTTTGCGACCAAGTATACGCAGAATTAACGTGACTCAAATCTCAGGGAATCATTGAGAGCATTGATTCCTCACCCTGGATCTCGAATTTAGTCATTGCTTAGCTTAAAAATTGGGGAGATCCACCTGTGCATCGACCTGAAAGAGGTCAACAAGGCAATCATCCCCAATAAGTACCCTCTTCGTACCATCAACGAACTGTCTTCAGAATTCCACGGCTCAATAGTTTTTACAAAACGCAACATGCGCCGCAGTTACCTGCAAATACCCCTTGCGGAGGACAGCAAACCGCTCATGGCATTCACGACACATGACGGTCTGCCTCAGTATTGATACATGCCCTACAGACCATCTTTTGCACCAAGTGCATTTCAGAAGATTGTCACTACTATGCGAGCAGGTATAGAGGGAGTCCTCAATCTTCTTGACGATATCGTCATCCATGGACGGACAATGGAAGAACATGAACGGTGACTTCACGTAGTTATGGCTAGACTTGCTACACTTAACATTACACTTAATGCCGATAAGTGTACATTCGCTGCTGGAGAAATAAACTTTCTGGGCTATAGAGTCACAGCACAAGGTGTCAAGCCAACTCTTGACAACATTGACGTGATCCAGTGAATGCAGGAGACTACCAATGTCAAAGAACTTTCATCATTCCTCGACACTTGCAACTTCTATCTGAAGTTTGTCCTGCACTACGCGCACATTGCCGAACCACTTCGCAGGTTGCTGTGCAAGGACGTTCCTTGGGAATGGACAGATTCCCAGGCTCAGGCATTCACCACGCTGAAGGAGAAAATCACATCCCCTCCTATCCTCGAGCACTTTGATCCGAATGCCACTACGTACATCACCACGGATGCATCAGGCACCGCCATGGGTGCTGTGCTCTCGCAATGGATTGACGGCCTGAAACACCCAGTCGCCTTCCCCTCTCGTACGCTCTTGTCTGCAGAAGGTAAATACTCTACAGGGGAACACAAAGCACTCGCTTGCATCTATGCATGTGAATGCTGGCATCTATGACAGGAAATTTACCCTCTGTATCACCAAGCGCTAACTACACTACTCGCTACAACTGGATCTGGGCACAGACCACTATGAATCAGCCGATGGTCAGATCGCCTTCATCAGTATAACTTTGATGTACAGTACATCGCTGGCAGTCGCAACCACATAGCTGACATGCTCAGCCGCTCGACACCTGCTTTGGACTCTGGTGCTGACTTGTTCACAGATGACGACACATATATCACGTCAATCATCACTCAGTCCATCAGAAACCTTGTCTCCTGCGACGCACTCAAAACCGAATCACTGTGTGATGCTACGCTCCAGCATGTGTGCCACTTCCTCCAGACTGAGTGGCCTAAGCAAATTCCGGAAGAGCTGAAAACTTTCCACAGACTTTACACTGAATTTTCCGTTTGGAACGATGGCTGCCTAGCTTGTGGTGATAGAGCAGTAATTCCCAAACCACTTCAACAGCGCGTTCTCTCATTGGCACACAATGGACACCGTGGCATTGTCTGCATGAAGCAGAGATATTGCGATTCAGTATGGTGGCCTGGGATTGACACTCACATCGAGGAGTTTGTCTCACACTGTGAAGCATGCAGTCTGAGTGAAAAGGCCACAAACATCCGACCAGTGCCAGTGAAGCCCATTCCATGGCCACAAAGACCATGCAACAACTTCAGTTGGATATCTTCGGTCCAGTTGAAGCAGCTCCACAGCTCCACAAGTTCAGTGACCTCATCAACGATCATCACTCTTCTGCAACATATGTTCACGAAGTGGGGCCTCCCAGAGGTCATAATCACTGACAATGGACCACAGTTTGTGTCCGACCAGTTCGTGGGATTCCTCATTCATTATGCTATCGAGCATCGCCTTACTGCTCGATACAATCCTCAAGGCAACGGAGGTGTTGAGCGATTTTACCGCGTCATCAAAGAAGGTTTGAAATCCAACCTTGCAGCAGATCAAACATGCGACGAAGCGGTTCAAACCATTCTTCACACATACCGTTCGACAAAGCACTCGCTAACGGGGAATACACCCACTGAGGTCATGATTGGGTGGAATCTTTGCTGGCTACTGGACATTCTCAAACTCCCAGCCAAACCTAGCACGAAGATAACCACACTCACATCCCAGATTTCGGAACGGCAACGAAAAGCGAAGTTGTACACTAACACAAAACGATGTGCTCAAAAGCCCCAACTGAAGAACGGAGATTGGTTCAGAGTTAAGCGCCCAAACCGGACTCATAAGCTCACCTCTTCATTTTTGCCTCCAAAACAGATCAGGCAAAAGTTCAGCCCTCACACCTACGAGCTCAATGATGGAACTCGATGGAACGCTCGTAGACTGATCCCAACTCACAGGCCAACAGACCATCAGAATGGAACAGAGGCACCGTTCTGTTTCCCAACCGAAAACCTTGATCAAACACGGCAAGCTCCACACTGGTCTCAGCATATCAGAACACGGTCTGGCTATCTCAATTACTTTGTCTGTTCATAGACTGTGTTTTCAGAAGTGGGGAACTATGTTGTGTTCATACTCTATTTGTTTGTTATAGGACACTTGACAGGCACTAGGACCCTGCGGGAGCTATGCACAGTTGCTGTAAACATTCTGGTTCATGCTGGTTTTTGGCACCATTTTGGGAGTTGCTATAAAGGACACAGTTAAGTTACATTCTCCTGTTTTAGTTACTTTGTTATTTACGTATACAACAAGAATCATAGCAACAGCCAGAAGAAATCTATCAGCATCTATGATCCCTTTAAATAGTGCTGGTGGGGGATCCGTCCTGTGCTAAGAGATGTTAGCTGGAGGGTTGAGCTCCAAAATGATACTGCTGGCGGAAAATCAGCATTGAACATCATGACCTGCCTGTTCTGCATACTTCTGGCGCTAACGCCCTCACCAATGTGGTGTCCATCGCAATTCACCCCATAAGAGTGCATGCACACCACGGACACCATTTTGAACCAAAACATTGCTACCAATCCCAATTTTGCACCAATATCCTTAGTAGTTGTGATCGTACAGAGTTTTCAGTCTTTAGTCAAATCTCATGAGAACCAGCAACAGAATAAAAAGGCTGTACCTGCCCAATAAGGTTGAGACAGGATGTGCCATTTCAAGTGGCCACAATTTAGCCATGGGATTGTTCTGTTAGCCAGGAGTCTTTGTTTCCATCTCTTACCCTAATGTCTTAGTCTTAGGAAACATTGAGAACGTTTCACTACTGGAGTAGATTCAAAGTCCTCCAAAACTAAGACACAAGTGTCATCTCAGGTTCATTCTTAAATTCTTCTGACTAACTTTTTCATCAGAATGACATCTGCCACCACATACAATTTGGTACCACTCTTCACCCATAATTCCAAACAGACCCATGAGAAAGGTAGTACCTCTGCTCTGGCCTGTATATCTACAGTGTGTTAACAATATTCTCTCAGTTCCTGACAATCCTGCTCTGCAAAGTAATTTCACTCAATTCAGCTTATGTTGAGATTCTGAGATCCTAAAAATAATTAGTTCTAGAAAATCCTCATATGAATTTACCTCTCCAATATCTTGACAGTTATCTTCTCACATAACTGCCTTGGTTCAACTGATTGTTGGCTTTAGCTTCGACACTGGGAAAGTCATCAATTCACTCTTCCATCAATTCTGTGGTTTGCCATCTCTCACTCTGCAATGGGCACCTCTCTCACACATCTCTGAGGATCTAAGATCCAAGGTTTATTAGTCCAATTATAAACTCCTTGGCATATAAACTGAATGTTGCTTTAATGAGTATGGCTCTCACTCCATTTGATCCATGGTCAGATTGCACATTTTTGAACGATCTAACAAACAGACCAAGACCTTTTTGTATAGACACATTGCAGATCTGGCATTTATGTTGCCAATCGCATTTTACATGTTCTGTTCAACATCTGGAAGTGCAAAGTTGGTTTCCTGAGTTAGAGCAGAGAAGGTTAAGGGAAGACTTAATAGAAGCATTCAATATTGTTATGGTTTTGATCGAGTAAATAAGGAGAAACAATTTCCAGTGGCAGAACGATCGGTAACCAGAGAACACAGATTTAAGGTAATTGTCAAAAGAACCAGAGGCGAGATGAGGAGAATTTTTTCGATGCAGCAAGTTGTTATGATCTGGAATGCACTGCCTGTGAGGGTGCTAGACACAGATTCAATAATAACTTTCAAAAGAGATTGGATAAATACTTGAAGGAGTAAAATGTTCAGGGATATGTGGAAAGGGCAGGGGAATGGGACTAATTGGACAGCTCTTTCAAAGAGCTGGTACAGGCACGATGGGCAGAATGGCCTCCTTCTTTGTTGGATCATTCTACGATTCTATGATTCTACGACAATGACACCCTTATAAGTGAACCCTTCAAACAGGCAGAAAGGAACTCATGCTAAAAGCAGAATCTAATAACATCATTACTGAAGGGTTAGATTTGTGGTGCCATCACTGCATGATCACAGGAACTTAATCTGCAGTGGATTACTGAACGATAACACTACTGTTTATATAATATGAATTCTGATTTTACTGGTTTCAACTCGGTATTTAATCAAGCCAAATTTCCAGATGTTTAAAGGACATTTTATCCTAATGGTTCTATGGGAAAAGGTTTTGGGACAACATGGAGCCATTATTTATTTATTTCCAGAATTTGCAAATACTTTGTTGTTTCAATGAAATGTATTTTTGCAATATTGTACCAGATGAGGATTACTCACAACATTCCTAGTTGCTATTTAGTATGTCCATCACAAGATTATTCTCAGCAGTATATATTATAAAAGAAAGCTTTCATAGACCAGCTCTCAGACCCTTGCAATCTCATCTTCAGGTTGCTGCGACTATTTGGCTGCCTGCACTTCTGTAATAAACTGCAAAAAAGATGACAAGATAAATATTTATGTTAGGCACAATGCATGTTTTTAAATCATTCATTAAGAGCTGGATAACAAAATTATATGCTTTTCACAAGCTTAAATGTAGTGCCAGCACTGTGCAGTTCGCCAACAATTATTCCGTCTTTTCCGGCACATAGCGTGGCAATCCAATGTAAAACTTTCTTTAATGGAGGGTATCAATAATTTATTTTGATATAGTAAAGCAATGTCTTAATGATGGATTAAAAACATTCATTACTTTTTGATTTCTTTATTTATTTTCTCTTCTTTTCACATTCATCCTTGAAGCTGCAATCAGCAATACATCGGTTAGATGACCATTTGTTTCCTGTTTTCCAATATAAAGGGGGCTACATTGGGTGGTGAAATGCCCATTTTTTGTAGGTGCTATGCAGCCACCTAAAGCTCAAAAATGGAGTCCGAGATGTGCATGCGCTTCCAATGGTAACGCGCTTGACGCCATCTTGGTAAAGGGGTTTGCACATGCGCACCTAGCAATCACCAGCAGCATGCAGAGTAGGCAGATTACGATATCATTCAGTGTGCATCGCTGATTTAATGCCAGCGTGGTATTTTCGAACACCATATTCCAGCCAACACCCTATCTTAACCTCATACAGCTGAACATGATGTTAAATGGAATTAAGGAGCCCCCACCAGTGCTAATTAAAGGGATCAAGAACTACTTACAGGTTAGTTGCTGGATTAGTTATTCTGGCCACTAGTGCAATTGTATGTGATTTTGGAGCTTTCCAATTCTTGGCTAAAGGTTGAATAGTCAACAGAGTGTGGTCTGGATGGTGCTGAAGTAATTTTCTGTTCATTTAAAAACTTGTGCTGAAACAATTTGCTTCCATAGATGGGTGGCCTGGTAGGGCTTCCTCTGGAAATTCAGCATGACTACGTAAACTTGAGGTCATCCAAAACTCGCACCAAGTTGCACATACCCGTCACCCAGTGTTCGCTGACCTACATTGGCTCCACTTCGATTTCAAAATTCTCATCCTTGTTTACAACTCCCTCCATGGCCTCGCCCCTCCCTATCTATGTAATCTCTTTCAGCCTCACAACCTCCCGAGATGTCTGCGCTCCTCAAATTCTGCCCACTTGAGCACCCCTGATTATAACTGCTCAACCATTGGTGGCCTGCCTTCTGCTACCTGGGCCCTAAGCTCTGGAACTCCCTCCCTAAACCTCTCTGCCTCTCTAACTCTCTTTCGTCCTTTAAGATGCTCCTTAAAACCTACCTCTTTGACCAAGCTTTTGGTCATCTGCCGTAATTTCTTCTTGTGTGGCTCAGTGTCAAATTTATTTGTTTTGTCTTAAAACACTCCTGTGAAGTACATTGGGACATTTTACTACATTAAAGGTGCTATATAAATAAAAGTTGTTGTTGTTGTTGACTGGGAGAATGACAAGAGTCCATACAGAGCTGCTAGAAGAGGAAGTAAGAGGTGGGGGAGAAGGGTTCTCACAAGATGTCTTTACTTCAGAAAAGAGGTTGTGCCTGAAATCTGCCAAACGCTGCAGCCACAACTGCAAAGTAGGGCAAGCACAGCATTGCCAGTGGCTGGCAAGGTGATTGTGGCTCTTAACTGATATGCATTTGGCTCCTTCCAGGCTGGTGGAGATATAAGCAACACCCCACAGTTTGCAGTGCACTGCTGCATAAGGGATGTTTTATCTCATTCCCTCTTGCCAGAAACAAGCAATGGAGCAAGGACAAGCATTGTGTGGATTGCAAGCTTCCCTATGGTGCAGGTTACCACTGACTGCATGCACATTGCCTTGTGTGCGCCTTGCATTAACTCGGCCATTTTCATGAACTGAAAGGGAATTCACTCCCTCAGTGGTGTATAACCACAGGCAGCGCATCATGCAGGTTAATACCTGGCATTCTGGCAACAGTTATGATTCTTTCATTCTGCGGCAGTCCTCTCTGCCACTTGTATTTGACCCACCACGGCAAATCAAAGGCCGGTTACTGGATGACAAGGGTTATCTGTTCATGACATGGCTCCTGTCCAGAACATACGCACATGTGCACAGCAGGCCTACAATGAGACCCATGCTGCCACAAGGAACATTATACCTACAGCGAAGTGGAACTGAGTCCATGATCAGATCAGCCATGATCTTATTAAACGGTGGAGCAGGCTCGAGGGGCCAAATGGCCTATTCCTGCTCCTATTTCTTATGTTCTTATGTATTTAAATAGCACCTTTAATGCAGTAAAATGCTCCCAGGCGCTTCACAGGAGTATTATAAGACAAACAATTTGACATCAAGCCATCTAAGGAGACATTAGGGCAGGTGACCAAAAGCTTGGTCAAAGAGGTTTTAAGTAGTGTCTTAAAGCAGGAAAGAGAGGTAGAGCGGTCGAGAGGATTAGGGAGGGAATTCCATTGCTAAGGCCCAAGGGAACAGAAGACACGGCCACCAATGGTTGGGCGATTATACTCAGGGATGCTCAAGAGGGAAGAGTTTGAGGAGCACATAGAAACATAGAAAATAGGTGCAGGAGAAGGCCATTCAGCCCTTCGAGCCTGCACCACCATTCAATAAGATCATGGTTGATCATTCACCTCAGTACCCCTTTCCTGCTTTCTCTCCATACCCCTTAATCCCTTTAGCCGTGGGGGCCATATCTAACTCCCTCTTGAATATATCTAATGAATTGGCCTCGACAACTTTCTGCGGTAGAGAATTCCACAGGGTAACAACTCTCTGAGTGAAGAAGTTTCTCTTCATCTCGGTCCCAGATGGCTTACCCCTTATCCTCAGACTGTGACCCCTGGTTCTGGACTTCCCCAGTATCGGGAGCATTCTTCCTGCCTCTAACCTGTCCAATCCTGTCAGAATTTTACATGTTTCTATGTGATCTCCTCTCATTCTTCTAAACTCCAGTGAATACAGGCCCAGTCGATCAAGTCTCTCCTCATATGTCAGTCCTGCCATCCCAGGAATCAGTCTGGTGAACCTTCGCTGCACTCCCTCAATAGCAAGAACGTCCTTCCTCAGATTAGGAGACCAAAACTGAACACAATATTCCAGGTGAGGCCTCATCAAGGCCCTGTACAACTGCAGTAAGACCTCCCTGCTCCTATACTCAAATCCCCTAGCTATGAAGGCGAACATGCCAGTTGCCTTCTTCACTGCCTGCTGTACCTGCATGCCAACTTTCAATGACTGATGTACCATGACACCCAGGTCTCATTGCATCTCCCCTTTTCTTAATCTGTTGCCATTCAGATAATATTCTGCCTTCCTGTTTTTGCCACCAAAGTGGATAACCTCACATTTATCCACATTATACTGCATCTGCCATGCGTTTACCCACTCACCTAACCTGTCCAAGTCACCCTGCAGCCTCTGAGCATCCTCCTCACACCGCCACCCAGCTCAGTGTCATCTGCAAACTTGGAGATATTACACTCAATTCCTTCATCCAAATCATTGATGTATATTGTAAAGAGCTGGGATCCCAGCACTGAGCCCTGCGGCACCGCACTAGTCACTGCCTGCCATTCTGAAAAGGATCCGTTTATCCCGACTCTCTGCTTCCTATCTACCAACTAGTTCTCTATCCACGTCAATACATTACCCCCAATACCCTGTGCTTTAATTTTGCACACCAATTTCTTGTGTGGGACCTTGTCAAGAGCCTTATGAAAGTCCAAATACACCACATCCACTGGTTCACCCTTGTCCACTCTACGAGTTACATCCTCAAAAAATTCTAGAAGTCTTGTCAAGCATGATTTCCCTTTCATAAATCCATGCTGACTTGGACCAATCCTGTCACTGCTTTCCAAATGCGCTGCTATTTCATCTTTAATAATTGATTCCAACAGTTTCCCAACTACCGATGTCAGGTTAACCAATCTATAATTACCCCTTTTCTCTCTCCTCCTTTTTTAAAAAGTGGGGTTACATTAGCTACTCTCCAGTCCATAGGAACTGATCCAGAGTCGATAGACTGTTGGAAAATGATCACCAATGAATCCACTATTTCTCAGGCCATTCCTTAAGTACTCTGGGATGTAGATTATCAGGCCCTGGGGATTATCGGCCTTCAATCCCATCAATTTCCCGAACACAATTTCCTGACTAATAAGGATTTCCTTCAGTTCCCCCTTCTCACTAGACCCTCGGTCCCCTAGTATTTCCGGAAGGTTATTTGTGTCTTCCTTCGTGAAGACAGAACAAAAGTATTTGTTCAATTGTTCTGCCATTTCTTTGCTCCCCATTATAAATCCACTTGATTCTGACTGCAAGGGAGCTATGTTTGTCTTCACTAATCTTTTTCTCTTCATACATCTATATAAGCTTTTGCAGTCAGTTTTTATGTTCCTGGCAAGCTTCCTCTCACTCTATTTTCCCCCTCCTAATTAAAACTTTTGTCCTCCTCTGCTGAATTCTAAATTTCTCCCAGACCTCAGGTTTGCTGCTTTTTCTGGCCAATTTATGTGCCTCTTCCTTGGATTTAACACTATCCTTAATTTCCCTTGTTAGCCACGGTTGAGCCACTTTCCCCGTTTTATTTTTACTCCAGACAGGGATGTACAATTGTTGAAGTTCATCCATGTGATCTTTAAATGTTGGCCATTGCCTATCCATCGTCAACCCTTTAAATATCATTTGCCAGTCTATTCTAGCCAATTCACGTCTCATACCATTGAAGTTACCTTTCCTTAAGTTCAGGACCCTAGTCTCTGAATTAACTGTGTCACTCTCCATTTTAATAAAGAATTCTACCATATTATGGTTACTCTTCCCCAAGGGGTCTCACACAACAAGATTGCTAATTCTTATTACACATCACCCAGTCTAGGATGGCCAGCCTTCTATCTGGTTCGTCAACATATTGGTCTAGAAAACCATCCCTAATACACTCCAAGAAATTCTTCTCCACCGTATTGCTACCAGTTTGGTTAACCCAATCTCTATGTAGATTAAAGTCGCCCATGATAACTGCTGTACCTTTATTGCACGCTTCTCTAATTTCTTGTTTGATGCCGTCCCCAACTTCGCTACTACTGTGGTCTGCACACAACTCCCACTAGCGTTTTCGGCCTTTGGTATTCCGCAGCTCTACCCATACCGATTCCACATCATCCAAGCTAATGTCCTTCCTTACTATTGCATTAATTTCCTCTTTAACCAGCAATGCTACCCCACCTCCTTTTCCTTTCTGTCTATCCTTCCTGAATGATGAATACTCCTGGATGTTGAGTTCCCAGCCTTGGTCACCCTGGAGCCATGTCTCTGTAATCCCAATTACATTATATTTGTTAATAGCTGCCTGCGCAGTTAATTCGTCCACCTTATTACGAATACACCGAGCTCCCTAAATTCAGCTTGTAGGACCTCATCCCGTTTTTTACCTATATCGTTGATACCTATATGCACCACGACAACTGGTTGTTCACCCTCCCCCTCCAGAATGCCCTGCAGCTGCTCCGAGACATCCTTGACCCTTGCACCAGGGAGGCAACATGCCAGCCTGGAGTCTCGGTTGCGACTGCAGAAACACCTATCTATTCCCCTTACAATAGAATCCCCTACCACTATAGCTCTCCCATTCTTTTTCCTGCCCTCCTGTGCAGCAGAGCCACTCACGGTGCCATGAACTTGGCTGCTACTGCCTTCCCCTGATGAGCCATCTCCCCCAACAGTACCCAAAATGGTGTATCTGCACAGATATCTCGGCAGGGTTTGGGTTATGAGGCCGGAGGAGATTACAGAGATAGGGAGGGACAAGGCCATGGAGTGATTTGAAAGCACTGTCTCCTCCACGGGGGTTAAAATATGCAGGCATGCTTGTCATCCTCCAGTTCTTTCCTGGTGCCTCCTGTTATGCACCACCTTCTCCTGCAAGAATGAGAAAAGTGTTTCAGTGAGTGTCCTGCAATACACTCGGATGGTGTGGCTGTCATGGTTGAATAGCTGCCAGTATGTGCGAGGTGTGATTTGTGGGTGCGAGGCTTGCAAACGTGCTAAGTGTATGAGAGTGAGGTAAAGCATATCAATTGAATATGTTAGGTGGGTGATAGAGGGAGTAGATATGTGAGCAGTTGATGGGGCTAATGGTGCAGTTGGTAGGCTATGTCATTTGAAGCTGAACTCACTCACCTTGAGAACTCGTGTCAGATCATTAAACTTCTTCCTGCATTGCATCCATGTTCTTGGAGCAAGACTCCTGATATTCACCACCATCAGTACCTTTACTTATTGTCTCCGAAGCATATGTCTGGAGGGCTTCCTGTCATCCAGGGGACACAGGATGTCTCTCCTTCTCTCCATGTCTTGCACCAAGACCTCCAGTGTATTGTCAGAAAACCTTGGTGCTTGCTCTCTTGCATGCTCAGCCATCACAACTCAGATTCACTTTTAAAAAGACTCCCACCATTTCTTGCAGCCACATTCACCTCCTCTTTAAGAGGTGCAGGCTGCCTTTACGTAGTGATAGCCACTCGTGATATCGGGCCCCTTGCTGATGCGTGCAGCCAATGAAAAGCAAAGGGAGTATAGGTTGCATGCAGCAATCATTTAAAACAGCAGGTAGCATGAAATTAAACTGTTGCCTGCAACACAATGAATGGCCGTGGGTTAATTGCATACCGCGATTTCCACACCCATTTTGAGTGTTCAGCCAATTTAACCCCCAAAATGTCTGTTGAGATGGTAACATTTTTAAAAGTAATATTAAAATCAAATTTCAATTGCAATTATTATTTTTTTATTAGTTGTTGTTTATCCTCAGTTATAACATTTGTAAAATCCAAAGCACAAAATCTGTACTCATACACACTGGATTTCCTACTGTTGTGGAAAATGAACATCATCCTCAATTTTGATTCATGGGCACAGACACTTTAAATTAGAGGTGTGGCTAAACAAAAATTCAGTCAGTGCCACTGAGTTTAACCTGCTTCATGGGCAATGAACATCATCATCATCATAGGCAATCTCTTGGAATCGAGGAAGACTTGCTTCGACTCTTAGCATGAGTTCTTAGGTGGCTGTACAGTCCAATACGAGAACCACAGTCTCTGTCACAGGTGGGACAGACAGTGGTTGAAGGGAGGGGTGGGCAGGGTGTTGTGTCCTTAGATGCTCTAACAATGACTCCACGAGGCAGTGTGTTGTACTTGAACTGTAGTAACCTTAGTCCTTTATTAGTTAACTCCAGAGTGAGGATCACACCTTTTATACTAGGCCAGGTATACCTGTACAGGTAACCTACGAGTCTCCCACTGCTGTGCCTTCTGGTGGCACACTTTGAGAAAGTACCAACAGTAGCCATGTAGAATACATGACATTACTCCCCCCTGAACCCTCAGTGCAAATCGCCTCTGCATTGACTGTGCTCTGGCTTAGCTCTATGTGTGTTTTGTCTGGTAGACCTCTGGCAGGCCAGCTCAACCTTGGGTGGGTAGTTGGTGCAGTAGCGTGCTGGTGGTTGCTGTTTGTGTGTGTGTGTTCCTGACCACTCCATTCTCATCAACCCACCCCCCACCTGCCCCCCCCCTCCCCACCCCCACCTGCCACATTGATGTGGCGGGGGCTCCTGACATTCATGTACATTCAAGTTCAGGTAAGTGGGTTTTGCATTTTTATTTTGTGGTTCTGTGGTGTGACAAATACGTTAGATGCCTTGTCAATGCGGTGACTGGTGCTTGAGTACAAGCTAGTTCCAGAGCTGCTGGGTTGTGACCCTGCAGTCTGGTGGCAGCTCAGTGCCTAGTGCTGGCAGTGGGAACCCAGTTGGCTCGCGTAGCCTGCTCTCGGGGCTGTTGCCGTGCTCACTAGCGTCGGGCGCGTGCACAGATGTCTGTGACCTGCCTGTCCTTTCTTTACGCCCTGGGTCACATCTGCTCCCTGAGGAGCTGTCATCTAGCAGTGCACAGGGAATTGCTGACTCGCTGGCCTAAGTGTCCTTTGGTTTGGAATCCTGGCTGGTGCTTGTTTCCTCTGGGGGAACAGTGGCGGGTGACCCTACATCTAGAGGTATGGCCTTGGTGCAGTCTGCTCCTTCTGGCTCGTGGCAGTTGGTGCCATCGGTTGCCTGAGAGATGGAGCCGACCCAGGGCACAGTATCAATACTGTTGCTGTTGCCCTGCTGAGGCCGTTTGCTTCGCAGATCATGTGTGTTGGCTGCTTGTGGCCACACTTTGTCGTACATGACTCTGGTTCCCGGGACGCAGGCTACAGCATGGGGTAGCTCGCTGGACCTGTGTGCACCCGATGGGTGTCTGCCCGCTGCATTGGCTGCGTGCAGTGGGAATCCTGCATCGCACAGCTTTTCCTTGCTTATGATGGACACTCTAGGGGTCCAATCACGATCGCGCAGCTTTTCCTCGCTGGTTGCATATGCACAGCTATGATCTTATTGAATGGTGGTTCAGGCTCAAAGGGCCGAATGGCCTACTCCTGCACCTATTTTCTATGTTTTTATGTTTCTATGTTTCAAATCATCAATCACACATTATACATAATCGCGCGACTTTTCCTCGCTGGTTGCATGTATACAATTCCGATTATCAGTTACCCATTTTACATGATCAGTTACACACTTTACATAATCCATTACACCTTTTGTTTCTAACTTACAATTACTGTTACATTGCTTAAATGTGTGGAGCTGTCCCTTTAATTGTAATGGATTGCAGGCCTCCTTTAAGAGAGCCTTGCTTTACCCCAATCTGCTTCTCCATTTGGTGTTACGTGTTGCTCCATCAGCGCTGCACCACGTGGCCTGGCCACGGCCATCTTTGTCTTCAGTGCATCACCTTGTGGTTCGGACGCCATCTTTCCTTCATCCACGATGTCGACTGCGTTCATCCTCCTCTCCCCGGGTTCTGCCTCCGCAGTTGGGAAGTCGCTGCTGGATCCGATTTTCTTCCTGCGGAGTCCTGCACTGGAGCCTGGAAGGTGCATTCGGGTCGTCTCAGCTGGATCATCTCCACGCAGTCATGCTGAATGGTCTGTGTCTCGGGTGCCGTGCTGGTGTGCTCTCTGGTGCCGGGTCCACTCTCAGGTAAGGGCTTGCTTTGCCTCTGAGCACAGAGAGCTTCGGTCACTGGAGGGATGAAGTCCTCCCACTTCCAATGGATCTTCTCCATCCACCTTTTGCTGAGCAGCGTTGGTCCAAGACCTGCAACAATGCACAGAGGTAACTTGTGCACCGCGCCATCATGGAGTACTTTACATTCACACTACCAACAACTGGGATGATTTCAGTGGTGTAGGTGCGCAGCTTTGCCTGAACCGGGGCCAACTCGGGTCATTCAGCCGGATTATCCCATAGCCTCTCAAAGGCTCCTTCATTCATCACTGACTGGCTCGCCCCCTGAAGGAATGCAAAATTCACAAGAAACTCCCCCTGTGTTTGGGCTCATTCGAAAGGAAATTTAATTTGGGACTATTTACCGAAAAGTTTGGAACTCTAAAATGCTTATGGAAGAAACTACGAACTTTAATAGAATTTTGAATTTTAAAAGACAAACTCAAGGCTGTGGGCGGACCTACGGAACTAGCAAGAAGCAGTCGAATTAAGTGAAGCTACCTGGGTGTGAGAAATGAGTTAACCTGTCTTGAAGAATGAGTATTCGAAAATCCTTCCCCCACAGGAGAGACTAACATCACAAAATCACCCAGAGGTAGCTACCCATCAACATGGGTCTGGACAACCATTTCAGCATATACATCACAAAGAGGCCCGATCCAGCCTGTATGCAAAAGACTAAGCACAAAAGGACATTGCAATTACCAAACTAATATTTCCATCAGGAAACAGTTTTCGAACATCAACCCACCCAAGACATATCAACTTTTAACGAGCCCGACAAAATATTACAAAGAAGAAACAAGCCCGCCAAAATTATACAAAGGCGGCAAGATTAGAATACTGAAATCGTATAACTGACCCCTGTTTTCAACAGAGGTTGGGTGGTTGCTAGATAGCTACAAGGCTGCTACCACCTCAGATGACACTTTGACTGACAGACTAGTACCACACTACTCTGTGTTATCAAGACAAGGAGAGAAATCAACACGACAGTTGTAAACTAACTTCTCCAGCCTCGAAGTCCTGAAGCCCTGAAGGAAGGAAGAACATCACCATTGCAGCAGCGACCAACCACAGTCAACATGGTATCAAGGGAAAAAACAATTGCGATCTACCGTTAACTATCAAAAGGGTTGGTAAGCATAATCCCTGCATGCCCTGGAGTCTAACCTCGCTAGAATTAGGTATTGGGATGTGGGAGGTATAATTTCCTGTGACCCTCCTTTGAATGTGTAGTGTATGGTTCTTTATTAGAGTGATTTGTGATTTTAAGTTTGACCTTGTACCTTTCCTTGTATTGTTCTTTATTCGAGTGATTGTAAGTTTGGCCTTGTATTTTCTTACTAGAGGAATAAGTCTGTATTACTTTGACTGTAATAAAACCAAAGATCTTTGCATCAAACCAGTGTCCTTTGCACTTTTGTCACCCCCCCGCCAAATAAATCCAGAGTACAGAACCCAAGGGAGGGGGAGCGATTCGAACCGCTCAAATTGGTCAGAAGGGAAACTGACCCCCTCATAGAGACCATCCCCCTTACATCCCGTGTCCACTTCCACGAAGGCTGGACTTTCCGCTATCTCGACTTACATCTCCAGCGGGGAGCACTCGGTGGTGCAGGTAAACATGCTGTGTACCTCCCCGTGGGACTGGGCTGCCTCTCTGTCTAACAATTCATAATCCACGCTGGATTCATGGCCATCTGCGGACTCCTCATCGACACAATCAGTCCTATTTCTCTTACACATTCATTGGAGGTGGCCCTTTGTGCTGCAGCCTTTGCAAACATAGTCTTTAAAGCTACACTGGTGAGCCCTGTGATTCCCTCCGCAATGCTAGCATGGTGCTACTCGATTAGCCCCCTCGGCGGACTCGGAGTTAAGGTTCTCAGGGGCCTGTTCTCTCTTCCCTGAGAGGATTCGCGCTCTACAGTCCAGCCCCTGAACGCCGTCACTCTGTGCACTGTACCTGCGGGTTTGAGTCCTGAGGGTGAGACAGCTGCCGAGAGCCGCAGGTCGAGGCCATGAATGCCTGGCTCACAGAGATGGCCTTCTGCAGTGTGACTATGGTATCCGCCGACAGTAGCTTGTGAAGAAGGCCCTCAAGGCCAATTCCAATGACAAAAATGTCCCGCAGCGCTTTGTTGAGGTGGGTACTGAACTCACATGGTGCCACCAGCCTCCTGAGGTCTGCGGCGTACTTCATGATTTCCTGGCCTTCGGGCCGTCGGTGGTATAGAACCGGTGTCTGGCTGTGAGGATGCTCTCCTTGGGCTTGAGTTGCTCCTGGATCAGGGTTACGAGCTCCTTTTACGACTTGGTCGTTGTCTTCGCTGGTGCCCAGCAAGCCTACAGACGTTGGGCCCACAACTGGTTAGCAGGATAGTGCGGCGCTTATCAGCCAGTGTGGCCGGTTCGTCATCTGCTAGGTCGTTTGCTGTGAAGAAGTTGTTCTAGCCTCTCCACAAAGGCATCCCAATCATCGCCATCGGCGAACTGCTGCAACATACCAAGGGTAGCCATTTCCACGTGAATGTTCATAATCTCATCGGTAGTTGTTGTGTCCTTAGATGCTCTAACAATCATTCCACGAGGCAGTGTGTTGTACTTGAATTGTAGTGACCTTAGTTCTTTATTAGTTAACTCCAGAGTGAGGATCGCACCTGGTGGCCTGCCTTTTATACTAGGCAAGGCACACCTGTACAGGTAATCTACGGGTCTCCCACTGCTGCGCCCTCTGGTGGCACACCTTGTGATAGTGCCAACAGTAGCCATGTAGAATACATGACACAGGGAGTCTGGTTTGCCGCACGCTCCTTCCGCT
Source organism: Pristiophorus japonicus (assembly GCF_044704955.1). Classification (NCBI taxonomy): domain Eukaryota; kingdom Metazoa; phylum Chordata; class Chondrichthyes; family Pristiophoridae; genus Pristiophorus; species Pristiophorus japonicus. The sequence goes on along the minus strand of NC_091978.1, from coordinate 105,867,587 downwards.
GCCTGCACTTGATTTCTGCATGCTCTCGGTGACGAGACTCGAGGAGCTCAGCGCCCTCCCGGATGCACTTCCTCTACTTAGGGCGGTCTTTGGCCAGGGACCCCCAAGTGTCAGTGGGGATGTCGCACTTTATCAGGGAGGCTTTGAGGGTGTCCTTGTAATGTTTCCGCTGCCCACCTTTGGCTCGTTTGCCGTGGACGAGTTCCGAGTAGAGCGCTTGCTTTGGGAGTCTCGTGTCGCGCATGCGAACTAAGTGACCTGCCCAGCGGAGCTGATCGAGTGTGGTCAGTGCTTCAATGCTGGGGATGTTGGCCTGGATGAGAACGCTAACATTAGTGCGTCTGTCCTCCCAGGGGATTTGTAGGATCTTGCGGAGACATTGTTGGTGGTATTTCTCCAGCGAGGTGTCTACTGTACATGGTCCATGTCTCTGAGCCATACAGGAGGGCGGGTATTACTACTGCCCTATAGACCATGAGCTTGGTGACAGTTTTGAGGGCCTGGTCTTCAATCACTCTTTTCCTCAGGCGGCCGAAGGCACGTCCGGACCGGGGTCAAGCAGTGCTGTGTCATCGCCCCAACCCTCTTCTCAAGCTTCCTCGCTGTCATGCTCCACCTCACAGTCGACAAGCAAAGAACATACATATTCTGACAAAGGGTCATCGACCTGAAACAGTTACTCTGTTTCTCTCTCCACAGCTTGGCCTGCTGAGTATTTCCAGCACTTTTTGTTTTTATTTCAGATTTCCATCATCTGCAGTATTTTGTTTTTGCTATTGTTCAGCTCCTGTTTGTCTGGTAAAGAAAGGGAGTGATATCTGTATTTGTTACTGGATTGTTACTATACATAACGCCCCATATTAAATTACATAGCTAAATCTGGAACAGAAATCTGAACTGAGTGTCAGATAAATTTGGAAAATGTTTAAAAGCTGAATTAGATCCAGTTTAGTTTCAAAGGTATGCAACATGTTGAATAAGAATACAGTTGTCTTTTGATGGGGAATGGGATCACTGACAATCAAATGGAAGTTAAGGTCATATTGAGTAGAATAGGTCTATATACTCTGGAGTTTAGAAGAATGAGAGGTGATCTCATTAAAATGTATAACATTCTTAGAGGGCTTCACAGGGTAGATGCTGAGAGGCTGTTGCCCCTGGCTGGAGAGTCTAGAAGTACCGGGCATAGGAGCCGAAACTCAATGCCAACAGAAAGCTGTCGCACTTACCGCCTTTTTCCCGCAATTACTGCCGCTATGGATCGATTTTCACTTTAAAAAAAAAATGGCCTCCAGCGGTAATTACTCTTCCGAATTGGTACCTTGCAGCGGTCTGGGTGGGTTGATTGGGGTACTATTCACATGGGGAAATTCACCCTTATGGTGATTTCCAGCCAACGAGTGAGCAGCTCCCTGGCCGTCTTAAAGGCTAGGGTTTGCAGCTAGGCCCTGAGGAGGGAAGGCGTTGCATTGAAGGTCATGGCTGGTGCTGCTGTGAGAAGGAGGGCAACTCGATTCTCGGACGCGGAGCTGGAGATCCTAATGCAGGCTGTCGAGAGAAGGAAGCGAGACCTGTACCCAGACGCAGGGAGACCAAGTCGCTAAGGTGTCAGGGATCTCCATCTATGATCAGACAGCTACCCAATGTAGGAAAAGGCTAAACGACATCATCCATTTGATGAAAGTGAGTACCTGTTCCACCAACTGCTGACCTTCCATCTGAGAGCCTCTCCTTCATCCATCTCTTATTTCCCACCTTCACTCTTTAGTCACTGAAGTAGCATTTAATTGCTGAGGCCTCTATATATATATATATATATATATGTATGTGTGTGTGTGTCTGCAGTGGAGGCCCTCTCCTCTCACATTTACAACTGCATGTCAGGGACACACACTTGTGCTCTCATTTCTGATGCATCATCACGGTGTTACAAACCAACCATTCATTGTTTTGCAGGACAAAGTTGCTCATAATCGAATGGAGCAAAGGAGGACAGGTGGTGGCCAGGCCAACCTTCAAATCCTCACACCCTTGGAGGTGAAGGTCGAGGCGCTCGTCAGCAGACATGGTGCCCTCCCTGTTCCCCACGGTACTGCCGATGCCAATGTGAGTAAGTGAAGGCCCTCCTTTAATGCTATCTCTCCCTGAATTATCTAACACCAACTGTGCCTTTCCCTTTGAAAGTGTGCGAGTTGCAGGCTCCATGATGAGCCCTCCCCTGTGGCCTCCGGTACTGGCGATGCCGATGTGGGCAGCATGCATAAGTGAAGGCCCTCCTTTAATGCTATCTGTCCCTGAAAGCAACAGCGCACACTGTGTCTTTCCTTCTGAAAGTCTGCTAGTTGCAGCCTCCATGCGTCAATCCCCTACCTCCTCCTCATGGCAGCCCTACTCCCATTGATGCTTGCGGATGAGAGGCTGAGTGGCAGCCGAGGCGAGAGAGATGCTCCTGCTGAGACACCATCGTGAGGCCTGGAGGAGACCCTTGAGGACAATGAGACAGATCAACATCCTGACAGCATTGAGGACATTGAGGACTCTAGCCTTGCTGACACCCTGGATCTCACTCCATTGTGTGGGGACATGTCCGATGAGGAAGAGGAAGAGAAGGACACTGCTGGCAGCACAGCGTCACTGCTTACACTCACACGCACCAGCTCAGATACTGGGAGTGCGCAGTCTGATCTAGTTCAGATAGTACAGGGGTCTGCACTGGATGTTGCACCGGGGCCTAGAGGTCTGCAGCATGGTGACGGGGCTAGGCAACCTCAGGTGCTATCTCTCCGTGAGGGCAGTCCGTACCGGAGTTCTGCTGAGGAGGACCCCGACGGGCCCATCGATGTTGGGGCTTATGAAAGAAGGGTAGAGGCCATGTATTTGCAGATGTTGGGGGCACCGGCAAGGATGCCGGAGAAGCTGTCACAAGTAGTGAGGAGCTTGGAGGAGTCCGCCTCCCGTATTGTCGACAGCTCTACGCACTCCATGGAGCCCATCTTTGCCAGTGTGCAGACAATGGTGGATGCTCAGATTGTCCGTGCGGATCCAGCTGTGATGCCGCAACTTGTAGGTGATGTGGCAACTGCCATTGCAGTATACGGGCAAGGGATGAGCGCATCGGTGCTGCTTTGGATGGCCACGGCTCTGCAAGAGTCGACGGAGCGTCTAAGTGCTGTCATATCTGGTGGCTTTGAGACTGTCTCAGCTCGATGCCACCCGACACCTCAGTGTTGCCTTCGCGGCTGGGTCCACCACGTGATGAGGAGGAATGTGGCACCACAGCACCGACCTGAGCTCCCTCAGATTGGTGCTGGTGGTGGTATTGTGCCGCCCCTGGTGAGTGACTCAGGCTCCTCGGTCCAGGATACGAATGACGTGTTCCCTCAGAATTACAGTATTCCTGGCCCCAGACCTGTCACTCTGCCAGTGCCTCCATGCATGGTCTCACCCAAGCCAAGCCAGACTGAACCCTTCCAGGAGGATGTTGACCAGTCTGCACCCGGCCCTTCCAGGCCCAAAGCTGGTCGATGCCTCCTAGAAGGACATCTGCAGTTTCCACACAGGGAACACAGCAGCCTTCCCAGACCCATGAGGCAGCCACAGGTGAGACACTGAGACACAGTAGTAGGGTGGGCATGCATAAGAGGGGTTATATGGAAATGCACAAGGGTGGCAAATGATGTACATCTGTTACTTTTCTGCACTGTTTTTTGTTGTGTTAGTTGTTTGGAGTGATTTTGATGATGTATTAAATCTTTATTTTTTGCACCTATATTTGGGCAGGTGCATAATTTGACGGTGGACAATTCTCTATGAAGGTACTCATTGGGATGGCGGTGGAAAGTATAACCTGAAGGGTCATGTGGGGATGAAATTATCTAAATCGAGCAGCGATCAGATGTGTCTGCACTTCCCTTGCAGGGTTAGGATGGCGACGACGCCATCTGGGTGGCTCGCGACGCGCATCCTGTTCCTCCACCTCCTCCTCCTCCTCCTCCTCCTGCTGCTGCGCCTCCTCCTGAGGTGGTACTGCTTGATCCACCGCCATTGGCTGTCCGCTCATGACAGCCAGGTTATGCAGCATGCAGCAGATGACCACGAAGATGGAGACCCGTTCAGGCGAGTACTGCTATGTGCCACCAGAGCGGTCCAGGCAACGGAACCTTTGTTTCAGCATGCCAATGCAGTGCTCAATGATGCACCTTGTGCCAGAATGAGTGTTGTTGTAGGCATGCTCACACACAGTCCTGGGATTGCGAAGTGGAGTGAGCAGCCAAATGCACAGAGGGTAACCCTTGTCCCCAAGCAGCTAGCGCGCCGGCTTTTCAATGCAAAAAACTGCCCATGCCCAGTATTTTGAATGGGCCACGCACCCAACAAAAAATGAATGGCAAGGCGATTTGCACACTGTTGTGACATACACACAAGAGTATATTAAGTGATTTACCAGAGTACTTCCCCAAAATTCTCCCCTTTTTTTCTCTTCCATTCCTGAAGACATTGATGCTTACCAGTGGTGACCAGCCATCCAGACTGTTATGCATGGAGAAAGAGTCAGACTGAACAGTGAGCTCAAAGTAAAGTGTGACCGTAGTCTTTTATTGCAAGTGCCTCTCCAACCTCTGAGGCCTCCTTAAATACCTGTGCTCCCAAGGGAATATGGGATCCCTTGGGACTGCAGGGGATGAGCCCTCTGGTGGCTGTACAGAGTAAATACAAGTTCACATATATAAGAACACTCCCTCTCAAAGTCAATAGTAACTATTTACAATGTGAGTCGATCTGGGGCCCTTCTTGCCCTGGTTCATCGTCTCGGTGTGAAAGCTGGTATTGTTGAATCATTTGTTGGGCCACTCACTGAGCTGCTGTACAGCTGGCCTTGCTGGGCTGCGTGGTGTGTTGGGTCCTGCTGGGCTGCTGTGGATGATGGCTTCTGCTTCATGGTCAACCGTGGTGCCGGTTGCCACTGGTGTGTATGTTGGGGGATCAAAAAAGATAGGGTCCAAGGTGGGTTGCTCAGGATAGTCCGTGAATCTGATTTTAATTTGGTCCATGTGCTTCCGGTAAATGAGTCCATTTGAAAGTTTGACCCGAAACACCCTGATCCCCTCTTTGGCCAAGACAGTGCCGAAAAGCCACTTGGGACCTTGTCCATAATTTAATACAAATACAGGATCATTGATTTCAATCTCGCGTGACAAATTTGCGCTGTCATGGTATGTACTTTGTTGAAGCCGCCTGCTCTTTACCTGTTCATGTAGATCAGGGTGAACTAACGAGAGCCTTGTCTTAAGTGCCCTTTTCATGGGTAGTTCAACAGGTGGGATTCCAGTGAGCGAGTGGGGTGTCATGCGGTAGCTAAGCAGGACTCGGCATAGGCGAGTCTGCAGTGAGCCTACAATTACCCTCTTCAAGCCTTGCTTGATGTTCATTTGCCTTCTTCACTGCCTGCTGTACCTGCATGTCAACTTTCAATGACTGATGTACCATGACACCCAGGTCTCGTTGCAACTCCCCTTTTCCTAATCTGTCGACATTCAGATAATATTCTGCCTTCCTGTTTTTGCCACAAAAGTGGATAACCTCACATTTATCCACATTATACTGCATCTGCCATGCATTTGCCCACTCACCTAACCTGTCCAAGTCACCCTGCAGCCTCTTAGCATCCTCCTCACAGCTCACACTGCCACCTAGCTTAGTGTCATCTGCAAACATAGAGATATTACACTCAATTCCTTCATCTAAATTATTAAGGTATATTGTAAATAGCTGGGGTCCCAGCACTGAACCATGCAGCACCCCACTAGTCACTGCTTGCCATTCTGAAAAGGACCCGTTTATCCCGACTCTCCGTTTCCTGTCTGCCAACCAGTTCTCTATCCACGTCAATACATTACCCCCAATACCATCTGCTTTAATTTTGTACACCAATCTCTTGTGTGGGACCTTGTCAAAAGTCTTTTGAAAGTCCAAATACACCACATCCACTGGTTCTCCATTGTCCACTCTACTAGTTACATCCTCAAAAAATTCGAGAAGACTTGTCAAGCATGATTTCCCTTTCATAAATCCATGCTGACTTGGACCGATCCTGTCACTGCTTTCCAAATGCACTGCTATTTCATCTTTAATAATTGATTCCAACATTTTCTCCATTGTTGAATATGGAGAAAGAGTCAGACTGAACACTGTGAGCTCAAAGTAACATGTGACCTTAGCCTTTTATTGCAGGTCTCCAGAGTGCCTCTCCAACCTGTGAAGCCTTCTTAAATACCTGTGGTCACAAGGGATAATGGGATCCCTTGGGGCTCCGGGGAATGAGCCCTCTGGTGGCTGCACAGAGTAATTACAAGTCCACATGTACAACAACACTCACCCCCCCACCCCAAAGTCAATAGTGTAACTATTACAATGTGAGTCAATCTGGGGCCCTTCTTGCCCTGGTTAATCATCTCGGTGTGAAAGCTGGTGTTGTTGAATCATTTGTTGGGCCCTCGCTGGGCTGCTGTGCAGCAGGCCTTGCTGGGCTGCCTGGTGTGTTGGGTCCTGCAAGGCTGTTGTGGATGATGGGTTCTGCTTCATGGTCAACCGTGGTGTCGGTTGTCACTGGTGTGTGTGTGTTGGGGGATCAAAAAAGCTAGGGTCCAAGGTGGGTTGCTCAGGGTAGTCCATCAATCTGAATTTGATTTGGCCCAAGTGTTTCTAGTGAATGAGTCCATTTGAAAGTTTGACACGAAACCACCTGCTCCCCTCTTTGGCCATGACAGTTTCGGGAAGCCACTTGGGACCTTGTCCATAATTTATAATAAATACAGGATCATTGATTTCAATCTCGCGTGACACATTTTCTCCATCATGGTATGCACTTTGTTGAAGCCGCCTGCTCTCTACCTGTTCATGTAGATCCGGGTGAACTAACGAGATCCTTGACTTACGTGCTTTTTTCATCAGCAGCTCAGCAGGTGGTATCCCAGTGAGTGAGTGGGGTCTCGTGCGGTAGCTAAGCAGGACTCGGGATAGGCGAGTCTGCAGTGAGCCTTCAGTTACCCTCTTCAAGCCTTGCTTGATGGTTTGCACTGCTCTCTCCGCCAGACCATTGGACGCTGGTTTAAACGGGGCAGATATGACATGTTTGATCCCGTTACGGGTCATGAATTCTTTGAACTCAGCACTGGTAAAACATGGTCCGTTGTCGCTCACCAGGACATCGGGTAAGGCGTGTGTGGCAAACATGGCCCGCAGGCTTTCAGTAGTGGCAACGGACGTGCTAGCCGACATTATCTCACATTCAATCCACTTGGAGTACGCGTCTACAACCACAAGGAACATTTTACCCAAGAACGGGCCTGCATAGTCGACGTGTACCCTAGACCACGGTTTGGCGGGCCAAGACCATGAACTTCGCTGCGCCTCCCTGGGTACATCGCTTAACTGCGAGCATGTATTACATCTGTGAACGCAGGACTCTAAGTCCGCATCGATACCGGGCTACCACATGTGGCATCTGGTATCGCTTCATCATTACGATGCCTGGGTGGGTACTGTGGAGGTCATTAATGAAAGTATCTCTGCCCTTCTTGGGGACCACTACTCGATTGTCCCACAGAAGACAGTCTGCCTGTATAGACATTTCATCTTTGCGCTGCTGGAACGGCTTAATCTCTTCCTGCATTTCCACTGGGACACTGGTCCAGCTCCCGTGAAGCACACAGCTTTTGACTAGAGATAATAAAGGGTCCTGTCTTGTCCAAATTTTGATCTGCCGGGCTGTGATGGGTGATTGCTCACTCTCAAATGCTTCCATAACCATGGCTAGATCTGCGGGCTGCGCCATTTCCACCCCCTGAGAGCATCGGCGCAGTTTTCTGTGCCTGGCCTGTGGCGGATGGCGTAGTTGTTTACGGAAAACGTGAGCGCCCATCTCTGGATGCGGGCCGATGCATTGGTATTTATCTCTTTACTCTCGGAAAACAGGGTTATAAGTGGCTTATGGTCAGTTTCCAATTCGAATTTTAGCCCAAACAGATATTGATGCATTTTCTTTACCCCATAGACACACGCTAACGCTTCTTTCTCAATCATGCTGTCGGCTCTCTCGGCCTTAGACAGACTCCTGGATGCATAAGCAACCGGTTGCAGTTTCCCAAAATCATTAGCTTGTTGCAATACATCCCCGATGCCATATGACGATGCATCACATGCTAGTACCAAACGCTTACATGGATCATACAACACAAGCAATTTGTTTAAGCATAACAATTTTCTCGCTTTTACAAAGGCATTTTCCTGTTTTGGCAGCATTCTCTTCCCCATCTAGCTCATTGGCTACAAAGTATTGGTCGAGTCGCTCCACAAAAGTTTCCCAATTATCTCCCTCCGATAATTTCTTCAGGATGCCCACTGTTCTCTGCATCTTTGGATTCGCCATCTGTATCTCATCGCCAGTTGTTATGTATGGAGAAAGAGTCAGAATGAACACTGTGAGCTCAAAGTAAACATAGAAACATAGAAACATAGAAAATAGGTGCAGGAGCAGGCCATTCAGCCCTTCGAGCCTGCACCGCCATTTAATGAGTTCATGGCTGAACATGCAACTTCAGTACCCACTTCCTGCTTTCTCGCCATACCCCTTGATCCCCCGAGTAGTAAGGACTTCATCTAACTCCCTTTTGAATATATTTAGTGAATTGGCCTCAACTACTTTCTGTGGTAGAGAATTCCACAGGTTCACCACTCTCTGGGTGAAGAAGTTTCTCCTCATCTCGGTCCTAAATGGCTTACCCCTTATCCTTAGACTGTGACCCCTGGTTCTGGACTTCCCCAACATTGGGAACATTCTTCCTGCATCTAACCTGTCTAAACCCGTCAGAATTTTAAACGTTTCTATGAGGTCCCCTCTCATTCTTCTGAACTCCAGTGAATACAAGCCCAGTTGATCCAGTCTTTCTTGATAGGTCAGTCCCACCATCCCGGGAATCAGTCTGGTGAATCTTCGCTGCACTCCCTCAATAGCAAGAATGTCCTTCCTCAAGTTAGGAGACCAAAACTGTACACAATACTCCAGGTGTGGCCTCACCAAGGCCCTGTACAACTGTAGCAACACCTCCCTGCCCCTGTACTCAAATCCCCTCGCTATGAAGGCCAACATGCCATTTGCTTTCTTAACCGCCTGCTGTACCTGCATGCCAACCTTCAATGACTGATGTACCATGACACCCAGATCTCTTTGCACCTCCCCTTTTCCTAATCTGTCACCATTCAGATAATAGTCTGTCTCTCTGTTTTTATCACCAAATTGGATAACCTCACATTTATCCACATTATACTTCATCTGCCATGCATTTGCCCACTCACCTAACCTATCCAAGTCACTCTGCAGCCTCATAGCATCCTCCTCGCAGCTCACGCTGCCACCCAACTTAGTGTCATCCACAAATTTGGAGATACTACATTTAATCCCCTCGTCTAAATCATTAATGTACAATGTAAACAGCTGGGGCCCCAGCACAGAACCTTGCGGTACCCCACTAATCACTGCCTGCCATTCTGAAAAGTACCCATTTACTCCGACTCTTTGCTTCCTGTCTGCCAACCAGTTCTCAATCCACGTCAGCACACTACCCCCAATCCCATGTGCTTTAACTTTGCACATTAATCTCTTGTGTGGGACCTTGGCGAAAGCCTTCTGAAAGTCCAAATATACCACATCAACTGGTTCTCCCTTGTCCACTTTACTGGAAACATCCTCAAAAAATTCCAGAAGGTTTGTCAAGCATGATTTCCCTTTCACAACTCCATGCTGACTTGGACCTATCATGTCACCATTTTCCAAATGCACTGCTATGACATCCTTAATAATTGATTCCATCATTTTACCCACTACTGAGGTCAGGCTGACCGGTCTATAATTCCCTGTTTTATCTCTCCGTCCTTTTTTAAAAAGTGGGGTTACATTGGCTACCCTCCACTCGATAGGAACTGATCCAGAGTCAATGGAATGTTGGAAAATGACTGTCAATGCATCCACTATTTCCAATTTCTAAAGTGTGATCTTAGTCTTTTATTGCAGGTCTCCAGAGTGCCTCTCCAACCTGTGAGGTCTCCTTAAATACCTGTGCTCCCAAGGGATTATGGGATCCCTTGGGACTCCAGGGGATGAGCCCTCTGGTGGCTGTACAGAGTAAATACAAGTTCACATATATCACACAGACCTTAATGTGTGAGCTTAGACAGTGAGTGTTGGCAAACTATTTGGCCATAGAGGACGTTGCATCTCAGTCTTATGCTATCTTTAACTGCCATGCATATACTTGCACTTTCTAGAAGAGTGGTCAGATATCAGTCATAAGTAGGAACCCCGGCTGATTTTTTTTTCTTGCAAGTACAGAGGCATCGAGGTCAATTGTGTGACCATACCAACTGCCCTGGTTGGGAATTTAACTTGCAATCTTTCTGGTCATCATGTCCTAGTACAGTGTGAGGAAGAACATTTACCCACTAAGTGAAGATGGCATTTCATAATAGTGACAATTATATTATGAATACCTATAAATTTGTTGGTGCCGTGCCCATTTTAGAGACACAAAACGGGCACCTAATAATGGTGGTCGGCATTCAGGCGTATATTCCATGCCGGAAATGGTAAAGGCTCAATTATAAGTGTCATGCATTAGGCCCTTAGCATAAGCAAATAGAAGGCCTAATACCTGTTTTAGGACTCCTGCCTGACATTGGGCTGCCCTGAACGCAACTGGTGCCAGGCCTGTTGCATTCAGGATAGTCAGGTCTACATGCAGCCTAACCAGCGGCCTTAAAGGGACAGCTGGAGGCCCCCACCAAAATATAATTTTGTAAAAAATATTGACCTGAATGTGGAGTGCTCCTCCCAGTTCCACAACAAACCTAAAGACTATTGACGGTGCCCAAACACCTTGCCCCAGCACGCTCTGTCAGGATATACCTGAGGGCTGCTGCCATCATCGTAGCAGCCCAAAATTAATGTCTGCTTCTCTGCCGAGCTGCCTGGGGACGCGTATCAGATGCCTGTAGCTTGCCGGTCAAATTTATATGAGGACTGAGGTCCAATTTCAATTGGGCTTTGAGCCTACCCGTTCCGGCACAGGGATTGTTACCTGCAACCAGTTTAAGCCAGCACACCGCGCTCGCCCGTGATTCAGTAAACTCATTCATTTTCAAATTATTTGTGTAGCCAAATTTTTAATACAAAAAAGTTAGTTGAATTTATTGGAAATTATGAGTACAACCAAACAAAATGAGCACCTATCACATTTTCGTGCAGGTTTAAACAACTCAAAAGACCATTCATATGTGATCCTTCGAAGGATTGATTGCACAGTTGTTTCTGGCCCCTATGAAATTGTGTTACATTAGTTAAACTTGGATGCCAATCGGATTAACATCACACACTAATAATAGGAGATTAAGTTGCTCGATGCCAAAAACATTTAACTATTCTTTTTGTGCCTGGTTTCTTTGATGAACTAGATTAGTTTTTGACCTTCTTTAGGACAAGAGTATGAATTTTAAAGTAAAATCTTATTATTCGCTTGGGTTATCTGAAAAAGCTTTTTAACATTATTGCTTCCTTTGCCTCCCTTGCTGCAATATATGTTATCAATCCTCTGCCCGACCTGCATAATAATCTTGGCTTGAAGTGTGGTTTGCTTAATTCTAATTTTGCAAACTGGTACAGTTGTGTCTTTATAAAATCATAAACGAATAGTCAAAACTGTCTCCCTGCTGAACTCAGGGATTTAAGGGTAGTCTGCTTGTTGCAGCAAATGTAATTCCTGGAAGTTATGGCCGGAATTTTAATTTGGAGGCGGGAAAGGAGCGAGGTGCTGGAAAGCGCTCGGGAAAGCCAGGAGAACGGGTTTCCCACAGGCCCTGCTGAATTTATCGGCAGGGCCAGATTAGCATTTAAAATCACTGTTTCTCGCCCGCAGCCAGCCAGATAGAGAGACTGGCTGGCTGTTGGGTGGGTAGGCTTGCGGCACCAGGCTGCAGAGAGGAAGGAGAGAGGGATCGGGGTGGGTGGGGGGTGGAATCGGAGGCCGGAGGGGGATCAGGGGCCGGAGAGGGGAGGTCAGAAGATGATTGGGGGGTGGATGGGGGGGCAGTTCGAAAGGTGATCAGGGGCCGGAGGTGGGAGTGGTCAGAAGGTGATCTGAGGCCGAAGGAGGGAGATTGGAAGGCCGGAGGGATCAGGGGCCAGAGGGGGCAGTTCGGAAGGCTTGAGGGTGATTGAGGGCTGGAAGAGGGTGGTCGGAAGGCATGAAAGGAATCAGAAGCCAGAGGGGATGTCAGAGGACCAGAGGGTGGATCGGGAGCCGGAGGAGATATCAGGGGGCCGGAGGGGAGCAGGGCTGGAGGGATGGTTGGGTGTCCAGAGGTGGGATCGAGGGCTGGACGGGGGCGGGGAGACATCAGGTGCTATATGGGCAATTAGGGCCGGAGGGGAATCTGAATCAGAAGTCTTGTGGTGGCTGGTCCGAGGCCTCAAAGGAGAGGTCGGTGGGGGGTCGGAGGGACCAAACTAGCAACTGAGATATTAAATATTAATACAGGTATGACTTCCCAAATCCGAAAACCTCGGGACCGAGGCCGTTCTGGATTTCGAGTATTTCCAGATTTCAGAACTTTTTTCCGACGTCTCGAATCCGGAAATGCCTGGGCCGAGGTTTGGGTATTTCCGGATTTCGGAGACGAAGTCCGATATCCCGAATCCTGAAACCTATTTGGCTGAGCGGCGACCCGTAGTTTGTAAGAAAAAAAACGCCCGGGAAAAACCTTGGGAAAGCGGTAGGTTTGAAGACCTGCAAAAATGGTAAGTTAAAGTTTTTATTTTTTCATTTGTTTGCAGCGATTCGATAGATAAGTTTCTTGTGAATGTTTTGTGATTTTTTATTTTTGCAATTTTTTGGGGTGTGTGTGTCTGTGTGTGTGTATGGCGGGGGGTAGGGGGGGAATTATTTACAGTTGTGAAAAAATGTCCGGATTTCGGAACATTTTTATGGATTTCGGACGACCCTATGTGCAATGTTCGGATTTCGGAACATTCCAGATTTTGGAACTCTGGATTTGGGAGGTCGTACCTGTATACATTCCAGGGCATTTCTGTAACTTGAGATGAAGAAAAAGAAAGATTTGCATTTATATAGCACCTTCCGTGGACATCCCAAAGCAGTTTACAGCAAACAAAGTACTTTTTGAAGCCTAGTATTGTCGTGATGTAGGAAACGCGGCAGCCAATTTTCACACAGCAAGGTTCCACAAACAGCAATGTGATAACGACCAGATAATTTGTTTTTTGGTGATGTTGGTTGAGGGATTAATATTGGCTAGGACATCCCTTCTTTGAAATAATGCCATGGGTTCCTTTACGTCCACCTGAGAAGGCAGACCGGGCCTCGATTTAACATCTCATCCGAAAGACGGCACATTCTGCAGTGCAGCACTCCCTCAGTATTGCACTCAAGTGTCAGCCTAGATTTTTAAGTGATCAATTCACTTGAAGAACCCACAACCTTCTGACTCAGGGGTTTACCAACTGACACAAAGGCTGGAATTTTCTTGCTGTTTTGAGTACAGGTTTGGAGGCGGATCAGGAGGAAAATTCGCAATAAATGGGAGCGAGTCGGGATCCCACCGTCATCCCACCTCCTCGCACCTTTAACTCGGGCGCGTTTGCCAGCACAGCACGGATCCGACTGGCAGAGGCGGGCGGACAATTGAGCTCATTAATACCTTACGTCAACAGTGTTTTTAACCAGACCTTTTGAATTTAACTGTATGACCTTGAGAATCACGCAGTTCAGGAACTACGTCTGTCAAGCTGAGGCAGAAGCTCAGAGGCCATTGATCGATGTCATTACTACAGAGCATGGAAAGCACAATAAATACTTCCACCTGACACCTGCTTACTTGCCTAAGGGACAGACTCTTGCTGAGTTCATTTTGAGCACAGATTTAGCCGTCCAGAGGTTGCAAGCCTTTTCTGCAAATTCGGAAGCCATTCCCACCTCATTGCTACTAACTATCACACCATTGACAGATTGCTTCTTTGATCTCTACTTGACCTGCCATCTCTTACATCAGTATGGATGCCATTTATACTGTCTCAATCTTATCATCAGAATCAGACCAGGATGAGCCCCCACACAGGCAGCACCAGGCACACCAGCAGAAGCAGCAGCAACTGCACCAACAGCCTTCTCCTCAATCACCTGATGCTCCACAGGACAGAGAGCATCAGTGCAGGGCTGCACCATGCCGGAGGCGATACCCCCAACACAGGATGTACAGGCAGAGGATGAGCTTCCTCAACAGGACTGAGCAGCAGACCTAAAGGAGGCTCAGGCTTTCACACCAGGTCGTCGCAGACATTTGCAGCTTGCTGGAGCAGGACCTGCAGACCAGAAGACCTGGTGGACACCATCATCATCATAGGTAGTCCCTCGGAATCGAGGAAGACTTGCTTCCACTCTTAGCATGAGTTCTTAGGTGGCTGTACAGTCCAATACGAGAACCACAGTCCCTGTCACAGGTGGGACAGATAGTCGTTGAGGGAAAGGGTGGGATGGGAGCCTGGTTTGCCGCATGCTCCGTCCACTGCCTGTGTTGATTTCTGCATGCTCTCGACGACGATACTCGAGGAGCTCAGCGCCCTCCCGGATGCACTTCCTTCACTTAGGGCGGTCTATGGCCAGGGACTCCCAGATGTCAGTGGAGATGTCGCACTTTATCAGGGAGGCTTTGAGGGTGTCCTTGTAACATTTCCTCTGCCCGCCTTTGGCTCGTTAGCCGTGGACGAGTTCCGAGTAGAGCACTTGCTTTGTGAGTCTCATGTTTGGCATGCGAACTATGTGGTCTGCCCAGCGGAGCTGATCAAGTGTGGTCAGTGCTTCAATGCTGGGGATGTTGGCCTGGACAAGGACGCTGATGTTTGTGCGTTTGTCCTCCCAGGGGATTTGTAAGATATTGCGGAGACATCGCTGGTGGTATTTCTCCAGGGAATTAAGGTGTCTACTCTGTCCATATTTCTGAGCCATACATGAGGGTGGATAGTACTACGGCCCTGTAGACCATGAGCTTGGTGACAGTTTTGAGGGCCTAGTCTTCAAACACTCTTTTCCTCAGGCGGCCGAAGGCTGCACTGGCGCACTGGAAGCGGTGTTGGATCTCGTCGTCAATACCTGCTCTTGTTGATAGGAGGTTCCCGAGATAAGGAAAGTGGTCCACGTTGTCCAGGACCATGCCGTGGATCTTGATGTCTGGGAGGCAGTGCTGTGCGACGAGGACAGGCTGGTGGAGAACCTTTGTCTTACTGATGTTTAGCGTAAGGCCCATAGAAACATAGAAACATAGAAAATAGCTGCAGGAGTAGACCATTCAGCCCTTCGAGCCTGCACCATCATTCAATAAGATCCTGGCTGATCATTCCCTCAGTACCCCTTTCCTGCTTTCTCTCCATACCCCTTGATCCCTCTAGCCGTAAGGGCCATATCGAACTCCCTCTTGAATATATCCAATGAACTGGCATCAACAACTCTCTGCGGCAGGGAATTCCACAGGTTAAAAGTCTCTGAGTGAAGAAGTTTCACCTCATCTCAGTCCTAAATTTCCTACTCCTTATCCTATGACTGTGTCCCTGGTTCTGGACTTTCCCAAAATCGGGAACATTCTTCCCGCATCGAACCTGTCCAGTCCCGTCAGAATCTTCTACGTTTCTATCAGATCCCCTCTCATCCTTCTAAACTCCACTGTATAAAGGCCCAGTTGATCCAATCTCTCCTCATATGTCAGTCCAGCCATCTCTGGAATCAGTCTGGTGAACCTTCGCTGCACTCCCTCAATAGCAAGAACGTCCTTTCTCAGATTAGGAGATCAAAACTGATCACAATATTCCAGGTGAGGTCTCACCAAGGCCCTCTACAACTGCAGTAAGACCTCCCTGCTCCTATACTCAAATCCCCTAGCTTTGAAGGCCAACATACCATTTGCCTTCTTCACCGCCTGCTATACCTGCATGCCAACTTTCAAAGACTGATGAACCATGACACCCAGGTCTCGTTGCAGCTTCCCTTTTCCTAATCTGCCGTCATTCAGATAATATTCTGCCTTTGTGTTTTTGCCACCAAAGTGGATAACCTCACATTTATCCACATTATACTGCACCTGCCATGCAGTTGCCTATTCACCTAACCTGTCCAAGTCACCCTGCAGCCTCTTAGCATCTTCCTCACAGCTCACACCGCCACCCTGTTCAGTGTCATTTGCAAACTTGGAGATATTACACTCAATTCCTTCATCCAAATCATTAATGTATATTGTAAAGAGCTGGGGTCCCAGCACTGAGCCCTGCGGCACTCTACTAGTCACTGCCTGCCATTCTGAAAAGAACCTGTTTATCCCGACTCTCTGCTTCCTGTCTGCCAACAAGTTCTCTATCCACGTCAGTACATTACCCCCAATATCAAGTGCTTTGATTTTGCACACCAATCTCTTGTGTAGGAACTTGTCAAAAGCCTTTTGAAAGTCGAAATACACCACATCCACTGGTTCTCCCTTGTCCACTCTACTAGTTACATCCTCAAAAAATTCCAGAAGATTTGTCAAGCCTGATTTCCCTTTCATAAATCTATGCTGACTTGGACAGATCCTGTCACTGCTTTCCAAATGCGCTGCTATTTCATCCTTAATGATTGATTCCAACATTTTCCCACTACTGATGTCAGGCTGACCGCTCTATAATTACCCGTTTTCTCTCTCCCTCCTTTTTTAAAAAGTGGTGTTACATTAGCTATCCTCCAGTCCATGGGAACTAATCCAGAGTCGATAGGCTGTTGGAAAATGATCACCAATGCATCCACTATTTCACTTCATTAAGTATTCTGGGATGCAGACTATCAGGCCCTGGGGATTTATCGGCCATCAATCCCATCAATTTCCCGAACACAATTTCCTGCCTAATAAGTATATCCTTCAGTTCCTCCTTCTCACTAGACCCTCGGTCCCCTAGTACATCCGAAAGTTTATTTGTGTCTTCCTTCATGAAGACAGAACCAAAATATTTGTTCAATTGGTCTGCTATTTCTTTGTCTCCCATTATAAATTCACCTGAATCTGACTGCAAGGGACCTACGTTTGTCTTCACTAATCTTTTTCTTTTCACATATCTATAGAAGCTTTTGCAGTCAGTTTTTATGTTCCTGACAAGCTTCCTCTCGTACTCTATTTTCCCCCTCTTAATTAAACCCTTAGTCCTCCTCTGCTGAATTCTAAATTTCTCCCAGTCCTCAGGTTTGCTGCTTTTTCTGGCCAATTTATATGCCTCTTCCTTGGATTTAACACTATCCTTAATTTCCCTTGTTAGCCACGGTTGAGCCACTTTCCCTGTTTTATTGTACAATTGTTGAAGTTCATCCATGTGATCTTTAAATGTTTGCCATTGCCTTTCCACCGTCAACCCTTTAAGTATCAATTGCCAGTCTATTCTAGCCAATTCCCGCCTCATACCATCGAAGTTACCTTTCCTTAAGTTCAGGACCCTAGTCTCTGAATTAACTGTGTCACTCTCCAACTTAAAAATGAATTCTACCATATTATGGTCACTCTTCCCCAAGGGGCCTCGCACAACAACATTGGCAATTAGTCCCTTCTCATTACACATCACCCAGTCGAGGATGGCCAGCTCTCTAGTTGATTCCTCGACATATTGGTCTAGAAAACCATCCCTAATACACTCCAGGAAATCCACCTCCACCGCATTGCTACCAGGTTGGTTCGCCCAATCTATATGTAGATTAAAGTCACCCATGATAACTGCTGTACCTTTATTGCACACATCCCTTATTTCTTGTTTGATGTTGTCCCCAAACTCACTACTACTGTTTGGTGGTCTGTACACATCTCCCACTAACGTTTTCTTGTCTTTGCTATTCCGCAGCTTCACCCATGCCGATTCCACATCATCCAAGCTAATGTCCCTCCTTACTATTGCATTAATTTCCTCTTTAACCAGCAAAGCCACCCAGCCTCCTTTTCCTTTCTGTCTGTCCTTCCTAAATGTTGAATACCCCTGGATGTTGAGTTCCCAGCCTATCTGCGCAGTTAATTCATCCACCTTATTCCGAATACTCCTCGCATTGAGGCACAGAACCTTCAGGCTTGCCTTTTTAACACACTTTGCCTCTTTAGAATTTTGCTGTAATGTGGCCCTTTTTGTTTTTCGCCTTGGGTTTCTCTGCTTTCAAACGCCTCGGTAAATACGTTGACTATGTCCTGGAGTTCAGCCTCTGTGTGCACAGACGCAGGCATCGTATGTGTACTGTAGCTCGACGACAGAGGTTTGAGTGGTCTTGAACCTGGCCTGGAGACAGCGAAGGTTGAACAGCTTCCCACTGGTTCTGTAGTTTAATTCCTCTCCACAAGGAGCTTGTCAACTATAAGGTGGAGCATGGCAGCGAGGAAGATGGAGAAGAGGGTTGGGGCGATGACACAGCCCTGCTTGACCCCGGTCTGGACATGAATTGGGTCTGTGATGGATCCGTTGGTAAGGATCATGGCTTGCATGTTGTCGTGGAACAGGCGGAGGATGGTGACGAACTTTTGGGGGCATCTGAAATGGAGGAGGATGCTCCATAGACCCTCGCGGTTGACAGGGTCAAAGGCCTTTGTAAGGTCGAAGAAGGCCATGTATAAGGGCTGGCGCTGTTCCCTGCATTTTTCCTGCAGATGTCGCACTGCAAAAATCATGTCCGTTGTGCCCCGGAGGGGAGGAAATCCGCACTGCGACTCCGGGTGGAGCTCCTCGGCCACGGGGAGAAGACGGTTGAGGAGGACTCTAGCGACGATTTTCCCAGTGGTTGATAGCAGGGAGATTCCTCTGTAGTTGCCGCAGTCGGACTTGGCCCCTTTTTTAAAGATGGTCACGATCACTGCATCTTTAAGATCTCCCAGCATGCTTTCCTCCCTCCAGATGAGAGAGATGAAGTCATGCATTCATACCAGTCATGCCTCTCCGCCATACTTCAGTGCGTCAGCAGGGGTTCCATCCGCTCTCGTAGCCTTGTTGTTTTTTAACTGTCTTATGGCTTTTTCTACCTCGTGCAGTGTTGGGGTCTCACTGAGGTGGTGGCAGGTAGCATGCTGCGGAATGGAGTCGAGAACACTTGAGTCAAAGGCAGAGACTTGATTGAGGAGATCTTCAAAGTGTTCCTTCCAGCGGGCCCTGACTAGCTCGGTGTCCTTGATGAGTGTTTCCACATTCTTGGTCAGGAGTGGGGTGGAGCCTTGGGAGTTTGGTCCATATGTGGCCTTGACTGTGGTGAAGAATCCTCACACATCATGGCTGTCGGCCAGCTGCTATAGCTCCTGTGCTTTCTCCATCCACCACCTGTTCTTTAGGTTCCAGGTTTTTTGTTGGACCTTAGCCTTTAGCTGTCTGTAATGCTGCTTTGGTCCTTCAAGTTAGGTTGCTGTTTAAGGCTCAGAAATGCCCTGCGCTTGCAATCTATTAGTTCTTGAATCTCCTGATCATTCTCATCAAACCAGTCCTAGTGTTTCCTGGTTGAGTGACTGAGCGTTTCTTTGCAGGCACTGGTTATGGAGGTCTGGAGGGCAGACCAAGCGCTGTCGACATTCTGCATCTCGGGGTCATCAAGGCACGCCAGGTTAGCTGTGAGGCGCTGACTGTAAAGGTTCTCTTAGCTGGGTCCTTAAGTGCCCCGGCATTGACTTTTTTGTGACACTTCTTCAGCTGCCCCCTTCGCTTTGGGGCTATGTTGATGTCAATGAGGGATCGGATTAGGCGGTGGTCCGTCCAGCAGTTGTCAGCTCCTGTCATGGCATGCGATCCCTGGCTCGGACGATGACATAGTTGAGCAGGTGCCAGTGCTTGGAGCAAGGGTGTTGCCACGATGCCTTGTATTTGTCCCTCTGGCGGAACAAGATGTTGGTGATGACAAGTTCATGCTCTAGACATTTTGTCAGGAGTAGGGTACCACTGGAGTTGGCTTTCCCTACCCCCTCTCTGCCAATCACGCCTCCCCAGAGGTCTGTGTCCCTGCCGACCCTGGCGTTGAAGTCATCGAGGAGGATCAGTTTGTTGCCCGCAGGGACGCAGGTCAGGGATTTTTCGAGATTGGAGTAAAAACCCTCTTTGGCCTCATCTGTTGCATCAAGTGTTGGGGCGTAAGCACTGATGACTGCGGCACACTGGTTCCAGGATAGGGTGAGTTGCAGAGTCATGAGGCGTTCGTTAGTTTCGCAGGGGGAGTCTTTGAGGCGGTCGACCAGCTTGTTTTTGATGGCGAAGCCGACTCCGTGAAGGCGGTGTTCTGCCTCTGGTTTCCCTTTCCAGAAGAAGGTGTAACCTCCACCTTGTTCCTTGAGCTGGTCTTCCCCTGCCCGCCAGGTCTCGCTTAGGGCTGCGATGTTGATATCAAAGCGTCTAAGTTCCCGGGCAACTATGGCGGTGCGGCGTTCCGGTCTGTCGCTGTTGTGGTTGTCCATGAGGGTCCTGACGTTCCAGGTCCCGAACGTCATGTTACAGGAGTGGAAGATGCTTGTACGTGATTCCTTTGAACGTGGGGTGGTCGTTGCACACCGGCTACCACACGGGCTTAGCTGAGCAAGGTCTTGATCCAGTGGCAAGGGGGTCCAGGACGACTGGAGACCAGGCAATGCTATATGGACCTAATTGCCTATATTGAGGTGTTGGCCACATGCACGGCGCTGGGTAGCGCTCTTGATGGTAGGTGGTCCAAGGCTTGGTTGGGGGCAGGTTTTGGGATGGTCAGTGGTGCATTGGGGTTCAGAATGGGGGGACAGGGGGCATCACAGCCATTGTACTCACCACATGCTGGAGAAGGAGAGGAGGCCAGGCCATCAGTGGGGAAGGAGAGGTCCAGATGGGGGGGGGGGGGGCGGAGGAGGTGGATGCCCAATAGCTAGGTCCAGCCACCCAGTCGCCGCAGGAGGTCCAGCTGGGAGGCCCAAGTTGCGTCGAGTCATCCAATCGCTGCAGGAGGTCCAGCCGGGAGGCCCAAGTCGTGTCCAGTCGCCGCAGGAGGTACAGCCGGGAGTCGCTGATGTGTGGTGTTGCGGGAGACCTGAGGTAGACCCGAACTTTTGTGATTCGCGAGGTTGGGGTTAGGGTGGGCATTTAAGTCTTTAAGACCCCCTATTAGGGTCTATTGGGGCGAGGGCTCTGGTTTGGGGAAGTTTAGAAAGTGGGAGGGGGGAGGTTGAGGGTGGGAGTTGCCGAGGAGCTGTTTAGCAGGGGAGCTGCTACCCCGATGGTAGACACACCTTACCAGTGGCTGTCAAAGTCACCAGTGCCATCAACTTCTTCACCTCAGGCTCTTTCCAGGGATCTGCAGCAGACATTTGCGGCATCTCGCAGTCGGCCACCCACAAATGCATCACACAGGCACCGATGCCCTCTTTGACAAGTCCGCCAATGATATCAAGTTTGCTACTGATAAGGCCAATTTTACTGAGCGGGTGCTGGCGGCACTCTGGCTGGTGGCTTCCCACACGTGTAGGGCTTCCCACGGCTGTAGGGCATCATTGACTGCACACATGTCGTCATCAGGGAACTCCCAAATGACCCAGGAGTGTTTGTGAACCGTGAGGACTTCCACTCCCTCAATGTGCAGCTCATCTGCAACCATAGAAAGATCATCCTGCATGTGTGCGCCAAATTCCCTGACAGCTGTCATGACTCTTTCATCCTGCACCAGTCCACCCTCCCTCAGGTCTTCGCACTGCCAAACACATTTACCGGCTGGCTGCTTGGAGACAAGGGCTTTCCACTGAAGATGTGGTTCATGACACAATTGAGGAAGCCAAGTACTGAGGCCCTGGAGAAATATAATGAAAGCCACATTTCCACCAGATGTGTCAGAGAGCAAACAATATGCATGTTTAAAATGTGCTTCAGATGCCTTGACAGATCTGAAGGAGCCCTTCAGTATGCACTAGCCAGTGTCTCCAGAATTGCCGTCGTCTGCTGCAGGCTGAACAACATAATGCAGCAATGAGGATTAGCGCTGCAGGAGGAGCAAGGTACAGAACACACGCCCTCTTCAGAGGAGGAGGAGGAGCTGGAAGACAAGGAAGAACATGAGGAACCTGAGGTCCAGATGTCAGCAGCACTGGAGCTGCCCGGGAGGTCCGGGATGGTCTCATTGTGGCCACATTTACTTAACTTCCTGCAGTACACCCATATGGCTGCCACATGCAGTGCCAGGTTCCCCCATCCCCCAACAACACCATAAAGCATCCCTACAATGACCAAGCCATACTTTTCACATTGACCCCCATTGCTGGAGATAATGTTACATCTCATCATTCACTCCAACTCATTAAGCCACTTCCAAAGAAGGAGCCAAAAATGGAATAACAGGAAAGTGGTGAAAATAAATAGTTTTACATGTGACATAACAGTAACAGAACATTAATTAAAACACTTCTTTAAACACCCTTGTGCATCTACTTCTGTGTCATTTTTCATTTATGCGTGCTTCAACGAGGTGCTACCACTGTGGTTTCAGCAGAGGTAGAGGCTGCTTGCTCACTTCCCTGCCGTGACTGCTCGGACACTCTTGGCGGATGTCCTCTGGGTTTTGGAGCCTGTGAGGGCCCCACTAAAGTCTGCTCCTCCTGCGACTGTGCAGGGGCAGACTCGGCCATCACTGTCTGAGGAGACATCTGGGACTCTGACTGAGGGGGAGGCAATAGGGGAGAGGTGTAAGCACATTGAGAGAGCCCCCACTTCCATGTCCCCCCTCACCGTCATCCCTCTCATGGGCCACCCGCACTTCCCTGCTAGCAAGGAGCTGGAGAACAATGCTGCACAGTCATGTTGACATCTCTCCTAGAGAGGAGGTCTATGAGCCTCTGCCCTCTGTTCTCCATCAATACCATGTGCTCATCTGAGTGGCACATTAGCTGCTCTATCCATGGAAGAGCCTACAGTCACCATTGCCTGCAACATGGTGGTGCTCATGTTCGAGATGGACTCCTCCTTTCTCTGCACATTTATAGACATCGCAGCCGCAAAAACCTGTCAGAGCCTCCTGCACGTCTTCCTGCACCTCCAGGATCCCCTCTTTCTGGATGGCCCCCGAGGCAGAGCCTCTGCATGCATCTGAGCAGAGCTGGGAGGAGTTTCCACCATTGTTCCTGTCTCCACCATCTCCTCTTACTCACATATGACTTGTGAGACACCAGGTGACAACACTACTCTATCTCGCGTAGGACCCACCGAGGTGAGCATATCTGGCTGATGGCGGGTGTGCTTATGTCTAGTGATGGTGCATCCTCAGAGGCTGGAGGCTCCTCTGAGGAGTCATCTTCCTTTTCTGGCTGAACAATGGGGTGCTCTTGATGGACCTGTGGGAGACTAAAGAGCTGATTTAGAAATGTTATATTAAGAATGTGTAATGATACAATTATGCACATGTTCTACATTCACTGGCTGCTGACATTAGTCCCAATATCAGTGTCTGTGTATGCCACGTGGCTGTATGAGATATGTCATGTATGTATGTTGACCTTAACCAAATGTAAGATTTGTCACTAGGGTGCACATCTGTGGGAGACCTAAGGGTCACCTGTGCACCCTGGGGCAGGCAGGTATAACAGGTGATTCACCAGGCTGCCTCCTCACTCTGGAGTCGGAATAAAGAGACCAAGGTCACAAAAGTTTGAGCTTGTGATATAGTCCTGTGAATTTATTCTGAACAAAACAAGATGTATTCTGTCACCAGGTTGCGGAGAGGTCCCCCTCTCTCTGTGCCCTACCTCCAACTGCTCCGCAACCAACTCCTGAGACCTCCAGAGCCACCTCCTCCACTTCTATCAAAGTGGCCACCTCCGGTTCTCTCTCGTTCCCTGTTATTGTGGGCTCTCTTCTCCTGCAAGGAGGGAAAGAAGAGAAGTTTGAGTGAGAGTGATGGCATGAGTGTAAGGAATGTGTGGGTCACATCTTTAGAGGGTGACTATGAGGGAGTGTGGTGCCAATGCCAAAGTGCCAATGCCAAATAGCCTCCTTGTGTGCTGTTAGTTGATATGATAGCATTAGTGTGAGGGGTGGTTAGTCAGATGGGGATGTGAGTATGAAGATAGAAAGAGGAATGGGTGGACGCGCAAGGTATGTTGGTGTGAGGAATGATGTGCAGGAGGCTTGGGAAGGCAGAGTGATGGGGATGTGATGACAGGCAGAGCAGGATGAGGGTGAGTGTGGCTTCGCACTCACCATTCCTGATCTCATGAGATCATGGACACGCTTCTGGCACTGCATCCAGGTCCTCCTCACCACATCCTGCTGTTCACCACCTCTGCTATATCCAGCCAGGCTTTTTTTATCTTCTGCGGAGGTCTCTTCTGCCCATCAGCAGGGTAAAGGACCTCCCTGCCTGCTCTGACTCCTTCCACAAGAATATGTAGGGAGTCATCAGAGAACCTGCCTGCAGCCCTCTGTCTCGTGAGCCATCTCTGCAAGGTTCAGCAATAATCAAATGCTGATATATACTGACTGCACACTCCTAGATAAACCTTCAAATGCAATGTGACCAAGGCCATTTTAAATATCCCCGCTGGAAATGAGTCATCGATGACGTTGTTATATATGTAAACTTGTATTTACTCTGTACCAGAGGGCTCATCACCTGGAGTCCCAAGGGATCCCATAATCACTTGGGAGCACAGGTATTTAAGGAGGCTTCACAGGTTGGAGAGGCACTCTGGAGACCTGCAATAAAAGACTACGGTCACTTTACTTTAAGCTCACAGTGTTCAGTCTGACTCTTTCTCCATACACAACAACTGGCGACGAGATACAGATAGCAAACCCAAAGATGCAGAGAACAGTAGGCATCCTGGAGAAATTCTCGGAGAGAGATGATTGGGAAACCTTTGTGGAGCGACTCGACCAATACTTTGTGGCCAACGAGCTAGATGGGGAAGAGAGCGCTGCCAAATGAAGGGCGATCCTCCTCACCCTCTGTGGGGCACCAACGTATGGCCTCATGAAGAATCTGCTCACTCCATCGAAACCCGCGGAGAAATCATACGAAGATTTGTGCACACTGGTCTGAGAGCATTTGAACCCGAAGGAAAGTGTTCTGATGGCGAGGTATCGGTTCTACACCTCCAAAAGGTCTGAAGGCCAGGAAGTGGCAAGTTATGTCTCTGAGCTAAGACGTTTTGCAGGACATTGTGAATTTGAAGGACATTTGGAGCACATGCTCAGAGACTTTTTCGTACTTGGCATTGGCCACGAAACCATATTTCGCAAACTTTTGACTGTAGAGACCCCAACCTTGAGTAAGGCCATAGCGATAGCCCAGCTGTTCATTGCCACCAGTGACAATACGAAGCAAATCTCTCAGCACACAAGTGCTGCTACAAGTACTGTGAACAAAGTGATGTTGTTTTTGAATCGTAACGTACAGGGCAGGTCACACATACCTGCAGCTGCACGTCCGCAGATGACTCAGAGTGCAAGGCCATTAACACCTTGTTGGTGCTGCGGGGGTGATCATCGTTTCCATTCATGCTGATTCAAAGATTACGTTTGCAAGGGCTGTGGAACAATCGGACACTTCCAACGAATGTGCAAGCGAGCTGCAAAGTCTGTTAAGCCTGCAAACCACCATGTTGCAGAGGAGGACAGATCCATGGAGGATCACTACGAACCAGAGCCTCAGATAGAGGAGGCAGAGGTACATGAGATGCACACATTCAC
The DNA here is from genome assembly GCF_044704955.1 of Pristiophorus japonicus. Taxonomy (NCBI): domain Eukaryota; kingdom Metazoa; phylum Chordata; class Chondrichthyes; family Pristiophoridae; genus Pristiophorus; species Pristiophorus japonicus. Next base: position 105,841,810 of record NC_091978.1, on the reverse strand, counting down.
CAGGAATTGTTCCCCAATAATGCTGAGTGTTGAACTAAATGGACCCCCGGTGTCAATGGAGCTGGACACGGGCGCGAGCCAGTCCATCATGGGCAAAAAGACTTTCGAAAGGTTGTGGTGCAACAAGTCCTCAAGGCCAGACTTAACTTGAGTTCGCACAAAACTAAGAACTTACACGAAAGAACTGATTCCTGTAATCGACAGTGCTACCATAAATGTCTCCTACAATGGGGCAGTGCACAATCTACCACTCTGGGTGGTACTGGGCGATGGTCACATGCTGCTCGGCAGGAGCTGGCTGGGAAAGATATGCTGGAACTGGGACAACGTCCGAGCGCTATCGCCTGCTGACGACATCTCATGTGCCCAGGTCTTAAACAAATTTCCTTCACTGGTCGAACCAGGCATCGGGAAATTACAAGGAGCAAAAGTGCAGATCCACCTAACTCCGGGGGCGCGACCCATCCATCATAAGGTGAGAGCAGTACCATACATGATGTGAGAAAGGGTAGAGATCGAACTAGACCGGCTGCAACGAGAGGGCATAATTTCCCCGATCAAGTTCAACGAGTGGGCCAGTCCTATCATCCGAGTCCTCAAGGGAGATGGCACCGTCAGAATCTGTGGTGATTACAAAGTAACTATCAATCATTTCTCCCTGCAGGACCAATACCCACTACCAAAGGCCGATGACCTCTTTGCAAAGCTGGCGGGAGGAAAGACGTTCATTAAGCTGGATTTGACTCCAGCCTACATGATGCAGGAACTGAAGGAATCATCGAAGGCCCTTACCTGCATCAACGCACACAAAGGTCTTTTTGTTTATAACAGATGCCCGTTTGGAATCCGATCAGCGGCGGTGATATTCCAGAGAAACATGGAAAGCTTACTGAAGTCGGTCCCGCACATCGTGGTCTTCCAGGACGACATCTTGGTCACAGGTAGGAACAAAGTCGAGCATCTGCAGAACCAGGAGGAGGTTCTTAGTCGATTCAACCGCGTGGGGCTCAGGTTAAAATGCTCGAAGTACTTTTTCCTGGTGCCTGAAGTGGAGTTCCTGGGAAGGAGGATTGCGGCGGATGGCATTTGGCCCACCAACGCGAAGGTGGAGGCAATCGAGAACGCACTGAGGCCACAGAACGTGATGGAGCTGCAGTCGTTTCTGGGGCTCCTAAACTACTTTGGTAACTTCTTACCGGGTCTCAGCACAATTTTAGAACCATTGCATGTCTTACTACAAAAAGTGGATGAATGGGTTTGGGGCAAAAGCCAAGAAAATGCCTTTGTAAAAGCGAGAACATTTTTATGCTCAAACAAATTGCTTGTGTTGTATGATCCATGTAAGTGTTTGGTACTAGCATGTGATGCGTCGTCATATGGAGTCGGGTGTGTGTTGCAACAAGCTAATGATTTTGGGAAACTGCAACCGATTGCTTATGCATCCAGGAGTCTGTCTAAGGCTTAGAGAGCCTACAGTATGATTGAGAAAGAAGCATTAGCGTGTGACTATGGGGTAAAGAAAATGCATCAATACCTGCTTGGGCTACAATTCGAATTGGAAACTGACCATAAGTCACTTATATACCTGTTCTCCGAGAGTAAAGGGATAAATATCAACGCATCGGCCCAATCCAGAGATGGGCGCTCACGTTGTCCGCATGCAACTAAGCCATCCGCCACAGACCAGGTGCAGAAAACTGTGCCGATGCTCTCAGTAGGCTGCCATTACCCACCACATAGAAACATAGAAACATCGAAAATTGGTGCAGAAGTAGGCCATTCGGCCCTTCGAGCCTGCACCACTATTCAATAAGATTACGGCTGATCATTCACCTCAGTATCCCTTTCCTGTTTTCTCTCCAAACCCCTTGAGGCCATATCTAACTCCCTCTTGAATATATCCAATGAACTGGCACCAGCAACTCTCTGCGGTAGGCAATTCCTCACATTAACAACTCTCTGACTTTAGAAGTTTGTCTTCATCTCAGTCCTAAATGGCTTACCCCTTATCCTTAGACTATGTCCCCTGGTTCTGAACTACCCCAACATCGGGAACATTCTTCCTGCACCTAACCTGTCCAGTCCTGTCAGAATTTTATATGTTTCTAAGAGATCTCCTCTCATCCTTCTAAACTCCAGTGAATACAGGCTCAGTCGATCCAGTCTCTCCTCATATGTCAGTCCTGCCAACCCGGGAATCAGTCTGGTGAACCTTCGCGGCACTCCATCAATAGCAAGAACGTCCTTCCTCAGATTAGGAGACCAAAACTGAACACAATATTCCAGGTGAGGCCTCACTAAGGTCCTGTACAACTGCTCCTTGCTCCTATACTCAAATCCCCTAGCTATGAAGGGGGTGGAAATGGCGCAGCCCGCAAATCTAGCCATGGTTATGAAAGCATTTGAGAGTGAGAAATCACCCATCACTGCCCAGCAGATCAAAACCAGGACCCCTTAATATCTCTAGTCAAAAGCTGTGTGCTTCATGGGAGCTGGTCCAGTGTCCCAGTGGAAATACAAGAAAAGATAAAGCCGTTTCAGCAGCACAAATTTGAAATGTCTATACAGGCAGACTGCCTTCTGTGGGGCAATCGAGTAGCCATCCAATGACCTCCACAGTACCCACCCAGGCATCGTAATGATGAAAGCGATAGCCAGATCCCACGTGTGGTGGCCCGGTATCGATGCGGACTTAGAGTATTGCATTCACAGATGTAATACATGCTCGCAATTAAGTAATGTACCCAGGGAGGTGCCGCTAAGTTTATGGTCTTGGCCCACCAAACCATGGTCTAGGGTACACGTCGACTATGCAGGCCCGTTCTTGGGTAAAATGTTCCTTGTGGTTGTAGACACATACTCCAAGTGGATTGAATGTGAGATAATGTTGGCTAGCACGTCCGCTGCCACTATTGAAATCCTGCGGGCCATGTTTGCCACACACAGCCTACCCGATGTCCTGGTGAGCGACAACAGGCCATGTTTTACCAGTGCTGATTCAAAGAATTCATGACCCGTAACGGGATCAAACATGTCATATCTGCCCTGTTTAAACTAGCGTCCAATGGTCAGGCAGAGAGAGCAGTGCAAACCATCAAGCAAGGCTTGAAGCGGGTGACATAGAAACATAGAAACATAGAAAATAGGTGCAGGAGTAGGCCATTCAGCCCTTCGAGCCTGCACCACCATTCAATAAGATCATGGCTGATCATTCACCTCAGTACCCCTTTCCTGCTTTCTCTCCTCACCTCTTGATCCCTTTAGCCGTCCCTCTTGAAAGGTAACAGAAGGCTCACTGCAGACTCGCCTATCCCGAGTCCTGCTTAGCTACTGCACGAGACCCCACTCACTCACTGGGATCCCCTCTGCTGAACTGCTCATGAAAAGAGACAAGGCTCTCATTAGTTCATCTACATGAACAGGTAGAGAGCTGGCAGCTTCAACAAAGTGCATACCATGATAGCGCAAATGTGTCACGTGAGATTGAAATCAATGATCCTGTATTTGTATTAAATTATGGACAAGGTCCCAAGTGGCTTCCCGGCACTGTCGTGGCCAAAGAGGGGAGCAGGGTGTTTCAGGTCAAACTTTCAAATGGTCTCATTCCCCAGAAACACTTGGACCAAATCAAACTCAGATTTGCGGACTATACTGAGCAACCCACCTTGGACCCTACCTTTTTTAATCTCCCAACATACACGGCAGTGGCAACCGGCACCGCGGTTGACCACGAAGCAGAACCCATCATCCACAGCAGCCCTGCAGGGCCCAACACACCAGGCAGCCCAGCAAGGCCAGCTGCACAGCAGCCCAGAGAGGGCTCAACAAATGATTCAACAAGACCAGCTTTCATACCGAGATGATCAGCCAGGGAAAGAAGGGCCCCAGATCGACTTACATTGTAAATAGTTACACTATTGACTTTGGTGGCGGGGGGGGGGCGGTGGGGAGTGTTGTTATATATGTGGACTTGTATTTACTCTGTGCAGCCACCAGAGGGCTCATCCCCTGGAGTCCCAAGGGATCCCATAATCCCTTGGGAGCACAGGTATTTATGAAGACTTCACAGGTTGGAGAGGCACTCTGGAGACCTGCAATAAAAGACTACGGTCATACATTACTTTGAGCTCACAGTGTTCAGTCTGACTCTTTCTCCATACATAACAGACATCATCAGACCCGCACCATTTACTCAATCCGGGAAACGTGCAGGCCTGACTTAATAGGTGCCAAAGTCACTATGAGGAGCGGGATGCAAAGAAGACTGCGATCCGATCCGTCACGCCAACCAGCCACACACGACCGGCCCGAAAATTTTGGACAATGATTTACTTCATAGCCTGAAACCTAAATATATGTTTTTTTTTATGCTATTTGATTTAAAACAATTTTAACAAGTTGTGAACATTTTAAAATAAAAAACTAACATTTAAATAATGCCTCCTGATGTCCTTAGGGTGTCCCAATGTACTTTACAACAAAAAGACTTAAAAGAGTTCAGCTTCAATAGATCCTGAGTGGCAGTCAATCATGGGGATTAGATCCAAAATGAGTGTCGCAATTTATATACCCTGGAAGGCTATAAATAGAAATACACCGACATACCTGGCAATTACAATCTATGTCCTCCAATCAGTGTAGGATCCTGATTTGCATATTTAAGCAATCATCCACCAGATGCAGTCAGGCATTCTGCTAGCCCTTTTACCGGCCTGCCTGAAAATTACATGAGTCAGGCCTTGGGTGTCAATGGGCCCATTGCGGTTCCCCCAATTATCAACTGTTCAGGCAGTCGTTCCTTCTGGTTTTTTTAAAGCAAACGTCTACATATTGTACATATGCCACATGTGTAATGCATGCTGCTGTTTTGTTAATACAGATGGATCGATGCTGTCACAGACAGTTTTTGCACTACATGAAATTAACCGCTATGATAAATTAAAATAGCTTTTTGATTCAACAACCTTTTCCATCCACTTGTCCATTTTTTGCTGTTTATATAGATACTCAAAAAGTTATTAGTTTTCCTAATGTGTTGTAGCTTCTCTATTTGATCCTTCAGTTTATATGGCTCATTTAAGATGTTGCCAAACTACAACAGTCTATTTGCTTCAAATTATTGACAAGGGAAATAAACATTCCTGCTCTTTATCTTCCAATACCAAAGTAAATGTGTTGAACTTTTTGTTTCCTTCATTTGTAGCAGCCTGTCAGAATGAGTGGTAATGCCACATTAATCCATCTGATAAGAGGAAGGTGAAGTGCTAGTCTGTGCTCTTTAATCTGCCAAAGTTTATTTTCTTTCCCTTTTGACACTTACCAGTATCACAGACTGGGTGATTCTTGGATCTCAGCCCAGATGTCCAAACACAAAGAATTACATTTCTTCCCAAATATGAGAAATAATATACAGTAATTGGTACATTAAAACACATTGTTTTATCTTGAGAGCAGGGATCAATCATCAGACCTAATCCTAGAGACATGATTTACCCTATGTACCACAGATGGGGCTCCTGTGGTAACCTCAGATTCTAGGACGTTGTCAAAAGAAAGTTACTGGTATGCTTTACTGCTGCTGAGGCTCATGGAACTTAGTATTAAACATGCAGAACACCAGGAAATTATTTGCCGGTTTTAGCACTATTCTAAGATTTCCATGATGTGACAACAGAACTAACATTTGCCAATCGAGCTGTCAAGGTGCACTGTAACGCCATGCTCCCACCTCCCCCCACCACAACAGCCAGCCATGTCATCTCCTTGAAGAGACAAAAAACCTGAGAAATTCTAGTCCAATTTAGGAAGGAATAAAATCTGAAAAGTTCCTATTCAACCCCTGAAAACAATCCAACAAGTTCCAGGAGACCACAGTGACTAGGAAACATATCGCTCAATATGCCATCTACCTTTTGTACTCTGATGTCAGCGACAGTTAGGAACTCGTCCAACTCCCTTCTGAACACATCTGCATTGATTCCACACTCAAGAAACGAGCTGGCAACTTGTTCCAGAGGTCGATGACTCTCTGTGAAAAGAAAACTTCCTGACATCTAACCTAGTCCTATGTTTACATAACTTATATGCATGTTTCCTGGTCCTTCCTAGCCACAGGTTTTGCTATTGGTACCACAGTTATCCAATATTTTCTTCTCCATTGATGTTTTGGCTACTCCGTTAGCAGCTTTCGTTGGCTTTAGCTGAACCTGATGCCTATCCCTGGTCTCCTGAGAACTATTTTCTTTAATTATCAACTGCTTATTAATATCTCTTAATGCTAATCAGCGTGGTTTACCATTCAATACAATAAATTTTCACTGTCATCCATTACTCCTAAGTTTATACTTTTCTTCAGCTGCCGGCTCCTTAAGTGCAGATCTCCCAGAACTGGTGGCCACACCAGGGGCTAACCCTAACGCATTTGTTTTAAGACTGGCTGTAAGGAAATCTTGTTTTTCACTGGGTCTTTCTGGCTGCTGACAATCTTACTGAAGCTAGTAAATGGACTGCTGCAGTGGTAATTGTGCATTTCTGGGGCAATGTCATGATGTCATCATGCCCAAACAGTTCCATTATCCACAAAGTCACAGCCAGCCTGCGTGTGCATGGTCAATGCAACCGTTTTACATAGAATCATAGAAAATAGGTGCAGGAGTAGGCCATTCGGCCCTTCTAGCCTGCACCACCATTCAATAAGATCATGACTGATCATTCCCTCAGTAACCCTTTCCTGCTTTCTCTCCATATCCATTGATCTTTGTAATGTCGGTAAGCTTGTAATGTTTGTAGCTCCACACTGTGGATGTGGACGTATTGCGTACTGCAAGAGCAGGGTTAATAATAAATAGAACTAGGCAGATTTCCGGAGACTTCCAAGAGAGCTGCCTGCCATGTTAGGAAGCTGTGTGAGCTGTGCTCTGTGAATATATCACATTTGGCGATTGAGATGGGATTTTTTGGATGATTCAAAGCTTAAATTTTGGTTATGAAGGATTCAGCCAGCCGACAGAGAGACTTTAGAAGTTTCTGTCTTTGGAAAAAGCTACAATATCCGAGGTAAAATACAGCACACGGTGTGAACAGCGAGAGATTAAAATGGCAGCACCCGCAGGTGTATTGGGACATTTGGGGGAATATAGACACGTTTTAAAGTGTATGTGGATCGGCTAGAAATGTATTTCACTGCAAATAATATAATCTAAGTTCCAGAAAATGCAGTCCAGAACCAGGCTGTGTTGGAACGTAAGAAAGCGATCTTCTTATCGGAGGCAGGTCCGACATTATACAAGGCCCTTGTAAATCTGCTTGTGCCTGACGAGCCAAAGGACACAATGCTTAAAGAGATTTTAATGAAGTTGGAGCAGCACTATAACTCCAAACCATTAGAAATTGCTGAAAGCTATCGTTTCGGGATTTGGAATCAAAAGGCTGATGTAGGTATCAGTGATTACATCATAGCATTAAAAAAGCTATCGATGCACTATAATTTTGGGAACTTTCAAAACCAAGTACTACGGGATCATTTTGTTTGTGGGGTGAAAAATTATGCGATCAGAAGGAAGTTATTGACGATGGATGACTTGACTTTTGAGATTGCTTGTCAGACAGTGAGGTTGATAGGCATGGCCGAACAATATTCCCGAGAATTAAATAATGATTACAGTCGTCAGTCAACCGAGATAAATCACCTGCAGGTTCAATGTAAAAGACGGTGGGGGCTCAAAGTCTCAGAAACTCTAACAGAGTGTCGAAGTCGTGCTACAGGTGCCTGGGACAACACATTGCTCAAAGTTGTCCATACGTGAAGGCAGAGTGTTTCTTCTGCAGAAAGACTGGGCATCTTGTGAAGGCATGCTGACTGAAGTGTAAACCAGCTTTCAAAGCTATGAGTCCAGCGTTCAAAGCTATGAGTAGAAATCCCAAGAGACTACATAACATGGAGGAACAACAACAGGACGAGGAGATGTTAGAGTTACACGTCATCAGGAGCACGAGGTTAACGGACAGCGATTCGGAAAGCATCAAAATCCACATAGATGTTGTGGGATTCAAGATACCAATGGAAATTGACATGGGTGCATCTGTGAGTGTAATATCGGAGTCACTATACTGTGAAAATTTCGTGATTTTCAACTGGAGAAATTCAAGATAGAGCTGCGAGGCTACTCGGGAGAGAAAATTCCAGTGGTAGGTCGTATCACCGTACCAGTGAAATATAGAGATCAATTTCAGAACTTGCCTCTAATAATAGTGAAAGGAGACAAGCCTGCCTTACTGGGAAGAAATTGGTTGAGGTCACTGAAGCTGGATTGGAGTAAGATTTTCTGTGTGGAAGCAAGATTTTCATCAATGGATGAGGTTATCAAGAAGTATCCAAAGGTGTTCTGTGAAATGGGCAGTCCGATCCAAGGCTTCAAGACGAGTGTCAGGGTACAGAAGGACACTAGATCGGTTTACTACAAGCCACGTTCCGTACCATATGCACTCAAGGAGAAAGTTGAGCAAGAACTCAAAAGACTAGAGACTGAGAACATTATTTGTAAGATAGATCGATGTAATTGGGCTACACCCATTGTTGTTGTACCTAAGTCCGATGGTAAGGTAAGATTGTGTGGTGATTATAAAGTAACCATAAACCAGGTTCTAGAGGGTAATGTCCCCAACACATTGCCGAATATAGAAGATTTGTTCACAACACTGACAGGTGGTCAGATCTTCTCAAAACTGAATCTTACGAATGTCTACTTACAGCTTGAACTACATGAGGAGTCCAAGTCATGTTTGACTATAAATACTCATCTAGGCCTATATCAATTTAATAGGCTACCGTTTGGAGTGTCTTCCGCCCCTGCCATATTCCAAGGTGTGATGAACCAGATTTTGCAAGGTATTGAAGCGGTAGTATGTTATTTGGATGACATACTAATTTCAGCACCAAATAGGCAAAGTCACAATAACATATTGAATGAAGTCCTCAAATGGCTAGAGAAGCACAGAGTACGAGTGTCTGCTCGTAATTGTGAGTTATTTAAAAACTCAGTGGAGTACTTAGGATCCAGAGTAGACAAAGATGGTTTACATCCAACCATGGAAAAATTGGATGCAATTAGAAATGCACCCACTCCCAGGAATGTCACTGAACTTTGTTCATTCTTGGGTCTTTTGAACTATTATGGGAAGTTCCTACCAAATTTGGCTACAGTATTACATACACAGAATGAACTTTTGAAAAAGCAGGTCCATTGGAAGTGGTCAAAAGAATGCGAAACAGCATTCAAGAAATGTAAAAGCAAATTGGTAGAGAGCACCATGTTAGTTCACTCTGACATATCAAAGGAGATTAAGCTAGTATGTGATGCCTCTCCGTATGGAGTTGGGGCAGTGATCTCTCATGTATTAAGTAGTGGGGAGGAGAGACCAATTGCTTTTGCTTCACGCACTCTCAGTGCCAGTGAGAGTAATTATGCGCAAATTGAAAGGGAAGCTTTGGCATTAATTTTTGGGGTCAAGAAGTTTCACAAATATTTGTATGGTCATAGGTTTACCACCGTTACGGACCATAAGCCCCTAACAGCAATCCACCATTCAAAGTTCCCAGTTCCAACATTAGCTGCAGCCCGAATGCAGAGATGGGCTTTGATTTTGTCAGCATATACATATGATATTAAATACAGACGATCAGCTGATCACAGTAATGCTGATGCAATGTCTATCTGGCCTTCCCCATCACAAGTTACACCCGATAGGGAAGAAGTGTTTTATTTTTCATACATTGATGAACTGCCAGTCACAGCTGAAGAGATTGGTAGAGCAACCAAACGTGACTCAGTGATGTCAAAGGTGTATGAGTATATTGCAAATGGATGGCCAAACCAGGTAAGAGACAAAGATACACATAAGAACATAGGAACAAAAGAATTAGGAACAGGAGTAGGCCATCTCGCCCCTCGAGCCTGCTCCGCCATTCAACAAGATCATGGCTGATCTGGCCATGGGCTCAGCTCCACTTACCCGTCCGCTCTCCGTAACCCTTAATTCCCTTATTGGTTAAAAATCTATCTATCTGTGACTTGAATTCATTCAATGAGCTAGCCTCAACTGCTTCCTTGGGCAGAGAATTCCACAGATTCACAACCCTCTGGGAGAAGAAATTCCTTCTCAACTCGGTTTTAAATTGGCTCCCCTGTATTTTGAGGCTGTGCCCCCTAGTTCTAGTCTCCCCGACCAGTGCAAACAACCTCTCTGCCTCTATCTTGTCTATCCTTTTCATTATTTTAAATATTTTTATAAGATCCCCCCTCATCCTTCTGAACTCCAACGAGTAAAGATCCAGTCGACTCAATCTATCATCATAAGGTAACCCCCTCATTTCCGGAATCAGCCTCGTGAATCGTCTCTGTACCCCCTCCAAAGCTAGTATATCCTTCCTTAAGTAAGGTGACCAAAACTGCACGCAGTACTCCAGGTGCGGCCTCACCAATACCCTATACAGTTGCAGAAGGACCTCCCTGCTTTTGTACTCCATCCCTCTCGCAATGAAGGCCAACATTCCATTCGCCTTCCTGATTACCTGCTGCACTTGCAAACTAACTTTTTGGGATTCTTGCACAAGGACCCCCAGGTCCCTCTGCACCGCAGCATGTTGTAATTTCTCCCCATTCAAATAATGTTCCCTTTTACTGTTTTTTTTTCCCAAGGTGGATGACCTCACACTTTCCGACATTGTATTCCATCTGCCAAACATTAGTCCATTCGCTTAATCTAAATCACTTTGCAGCCTTTCTGTGTCCTCTACACAACCCGCTTTCCCACTAATCTTTGTATCATCTGCAAATGTTGTTACACTACACTCTGTCCCCTCTTCCAGGTCATCTATGTATATTGTAAACAGTTGTGGTCCCAGCACCAATCCCTGTGGCACACCACTAACCACCGATTTCCACCCCGAAAAGGACCCATTTATCCCGACTCTCTGCTTTCTGTTCGCCAGCCAATTCTCTATCCATGCTAATACATTTCCTCTGACTCCGCGTACCTCTATCTTCTGCAGTAACCTTTTGTGTGGCACCTTATCGAATGCCTTTTGGAAATCTAAATACACCACATCCATCGGTACACCTCTATCCACCATGCTCGTTATATCCTCAAAGAATTCCAGTAAATTAGTTAAACATGATTTCCCCTTCATGAATCCATGCTGCGTCTGCTTGATTGCATTATTCCTATCTAGATGTCCTGCTATTTCTTCCTTAATGATAGTTTCAAGCATTTTCCCCACTACAGATGTTAAACTAACTGGCCTATAGTTATCTGCCTTTTGTCTGCCCCCTTTTTTAAACAGAGGCTTTACATTAGCTGTTTTCTAATCCGCTGGTACCTCCCCAGAGTCCAGAGACTTTTGGTCGATTATAACGAATGCATCTGCTATAACTTCCGCCATCTCTTTTAATACCCTGGGATGCATTTCATCAGGACCAGGGGACTTGTCTACCTTGAGTCCCATTAGCCTGTCCAGCACTACCCCCCATAGTGATAGTGATTGTCTCAAGGTCCTCCCTTCCCACATTCCTGTGACCAGCAATTTTTGGCATGGTTTTTGTGAATTCCACTGTAAAGACCGAAGCAAAATAATTGTTTAAGGTCTCAGCCATTTCCACATTTCCCATTATTAAATCCCCCTTCTCATCTTCTAAGGGACCAACATTTACTTTAGTCACTCTTTTTCGTTTTATATATCTGTAAAAGCTTTTACTATCCGTTTTTATGTTTTGCGCAAGTTTACCTTCGTAATCTATCTTTCCTTTCTTTGTTGCTTTCTTAGTCATTCTTTGCTGTCATTTAAAATTTTCCCAATCTTCTATTTTCCCACTAACCTTGGCCACCTTATATGCATTGGTTTTTAATTTGATACTCTCCTTTATTTCCTTGGTTATCCATGGTTGGTTATCCCTTCTCTTACCGCCCTTCTTTTTCACTGGAATATATTTTTGTTGAGCACTATGAAAGAGCTCCTTAAAAGTCCTCCACTTTTCCTCAATTGTGCCACCGTTTAGTCTGTGTTTCCAGTCTACTTTAGCCAACTCTGCCCACTCTAGTCCCCTTTGTTTAAGCATAGTATGCTCATTTGAGACACTACTTCCTCATCCTCAATCTGTATTACAAATTCAACCATACTGTGATCACTCATTCCGAGAGGATCTTTGACTAGGGGATCGTTTATTATTCCTGCCTCATTAAACAGGACCAGATCTAAGATAGCTTGCTCCCTTGTAGGTTCTGTAACATACTGTTCTAAGAAACAATCCCGTCTGCATTCTATGAATTCCTCCTCAAGGCTACCCCGTGCGATTTGATTTGACCAATCGATATGTAGGTTAAAATGCCCCATGACTACTGCCGTTCCTTTTTCACATGCCTCCATTATTCCCTTGATTATTGCCCTCCCCACCGTGAAGTTATTATTTGGGGGCCTATAAACTATGCCCACCAGTGACTTTTTCCCCTTACTATCTCTAATCTCCACCCACAATGATTCAACATTTTGTTCATTAGAGCCAATATCGTCTCTCACAACTGCCCTGATATCATCCTTTATTCACAGAGCTACCCCACCTCCTTTCCCTTCTTGTCTATCTTTCCGAATCATCAGATACTCATGTATGTTTAATTCCCAGTCTTGGCCACCCTGCAACCACGTTTCTGTTATGGCCACCAAATCATACCCATTTGTAATGATTTGTGCCATCAACTCATTTACTTTATTTCGAATGCTGCGTGCGTTTAGGTAGAGTGTTTTAATACTAGTTTTTAAACCATGATTTTTAGTTTTGACCCCTCCTGCAGCCCCTTTATATTCAGTGACCCTTTTTGTTTTTTTGCCTTGCGTTTCTCTGCCCTCCACTTTTACTCATCTCCTTTCTGTCTTTTCCTTTTGTCTCCTTTTTGTTTCCCTCTGTCTCCCTGCATTGGTTCCCATCCCCCTGCCATATTAGTTTAACTCCTCCCCAACAGCACTAGCAAACACTCCCCCTAGGACATTGGTTCCGGTCCCGCCCAGGTGCAGACCATCCAATTTTTACTGGTCCCACCTCCCCCAGAACCGGTTCCAATGCCCCAGGAATTTGAATCCCTCCCTGCTGCACCACTGCTCAAGCCACGTATTCATCTGAGCTATCCTGCGATTCCTACTCTGACTAGCACGTGGCACTGGTAGCAATCCTGAGATTACTACTTTTGAGGTCCTACGTTTTAATTTAGCTCCTAGCTCCTTAAATTCGTCTTGTCGGACCTCATCCCTTTTTTTACCTATATCGTTGGTACCAATGTGCACTACGACAACTGGCTGTTCACCCTCCCTCTTCATTCTTAGGAATGAATTATCAGTCGATAAAGATTCTATCGTGCAAGAGTGGTTATACCAAATAAATTCAGGTCCAAATTATTAGGAAACCTCCATGACCAGCACCTGGGAATGTGCTTGACCAAGAGTTTTGCACACAGTTATTTATGGTGGCCAGGTCTTGATAAAGATATAGAGTACTTCGTGAGTCAGTGTACGACATGTCAATCGGTAAGCAAGCAACTACCACCAGTACCATTATAGCCATGGAATTGGCCTCCCAGGGTGTGGCAAAGGCTACATGTTGATTTTGCTGAGTTCAACTCCAAAGTAAAGGCAAATTCACCAGTGGTACATAGGTAGGTTTTACAGTGCCACTTTTGCCGAATGTCATACCACACAGCCAGATATAGGTATGTACATTTAAATTACGTCACACTGTCCATCATTGCTGTTGTGTATGCAATAGCTGTTAGACTGAGTACTGTTTAATTCCAAGAGGTATGACCTTGGCTCTGCTTTATTAAGGCCCAAAGTGACTAATATACAAAATGGCTGGCCTTTTATACTTGGGCTGCACACATGTGCGTGCAGCCCAATGGCCTCCAAGAGTGACGCCATCTAGTGGCTAGTGATCCTAAAACTGGCTGGTATTGAATGGTAAACCACACCGATTAGCACTAAGAGATACTAATAAGCATTTAATTGCCGTTATTAAGCAGTTAATAATTAAAGAAAATAGTTCTCAGGAGATACATGACAATTGCCACCTCAGTAACACTGGATGTTACTTCTGTCTGTACATAACATACAATATGGAACAGGTAAAAAATAATAAATATCTGTAGTAGAGAATTAAATTGTAGAGGGACTGTGGATTACCTTTTGTTAATGTTAATGTATCCAAAATGAGATAAGGCCATCGGGAGTGCTAACCAGCAACCTTTGGCTGTTTTGATGCCTGTACACTAACCATCCCTTTCATCCAGAAAAGCAACAAAAGCAGAGACTTATGGTCAATTCAGGAGTCATCATCATAGGCAGTCCCTCGAAAATGAGGAAGACTTGCTTCCACTTAAAAGTGAGTTCTTCGGTGACTGAACAGTCTAATACGGGAATCACAGTCTTTGTCACAGGTGGGACAGACAGTCGTTGAAGGAAAGGGTGGGTGGGACTGGTTTGCCGCACGCTCCTTCCGCTGCCTGCGCTTGGTCTCTGCATGCTCTCGGCGATGAGACTTGAAGTGCTCAGCCCTCTCCCAGATGCACTTCCTCTACTTAGGGCGGTCTTTGGCCAGAGACTCTCAGGTGTTGATGGGGATGTTGCATTTTATCAAGGAGGCTTTGAGGGTGTCCTTGAAACGTTTCCTCTGCCACCTTGGACTTGCTTGCCATGTAGGAATTCCGAGTAAAGCACTTGCTTGCACAGTTACTAATTCCTTTCTGAATCCATGTGGGTGAATGCGAAGCCCCAGGACATCCCAGATCTATGCGCTATTTACATAGGAACAGGAATGCGCCATTTAGATCCTCAAGCCTGTTCCACCATTCAATTAGGTCAACTCTAATAACCTGCCTTAAATCCATGGGCCCAAAATTCAGTACAGCTGGAAAACTGGTGCTCCCCCCACTTTTTTGTGGCCATTAGCGCCAAAAAATTTTCGTGGCTGGGCCACCCCATATTCAGCTCCAAAAATGAACAAATGGGTTCTAGCGCTAATGAACCCTTCCAAAGTGGATTTTTCAGCAGTGTGGCTGTCTTAATTTGAGCGTTATCACCACTGAGAACTTCAGCATGCAGGTAAGGGTTTCTAATGAGCCAGCAGCCCCCTGGTCTTTTTAAAAGTCAGGGTTTGCAGCAAGGCCTTGAGGGGGGAAGGAGCCTGGAAGGATGGCTGTTGTAAGAGGTGCAAGGAGAGCCAACAAGTTCACTGATGTGGAGCTGGAGACACTGGTGGACAGTGTGAAGGACAGAAGAAGAATACTGTTTCCTGACATGGCGAGACCTGGCAGACCGTCATACATAATGCATAGAGGGAGATTGTAGGGGAGGTGTCAGGCACCTCCATATATGTGAGGACGTACCCTCCCAGGAGGGTGCTGGCCAGTCTGTACCCGGCCCTTCCAGGGTGGCAATGGGTCGATGGCACCTAGCTCTGGGGTGACGGGGATCCTCCTCCTCCTCCTCCTGCGCCCCCTCCTCCTCCTCCTCCTCAGGTGGTACTGCTGGCTTGACCTCCAGCGGCTGTCCCCTCATGATGGCTAGGTTGTGTAGCACGCAGCAGACCACGATGATGATGGAGACCCATTGAGGAGAGTACTGCAAGGTGCCGCCAGAGTGGTCCAGGCACTGGAACCTCTGCTTAAGGATGCCTATGCACTGCTCGATGATGTACCTGGTGGCACAATGAGCGTCATTGTATGCATGCTCTGGCGCTGTCCTGGGATTCCACAGTGGAGTGAGCAGCCAAGTGGACAGAGAGTATCCCTTGTCCCCAAGCAGCCAACCGCAATCCTGATACGGGTCAGTGAAGATGGCGGGCACTCTGATCTGGCGCAGAATGGCTGCTGCCTCCCTTGCCCTTGCCCGCTGCCTGTCTGCATGGTGCTGACAGAGACACCTTCTCCTGCGTGCTGCCCTGCTTCTGAGCAGGTGTACCAGGTGTCGCCGTCCTCAGGGTGAGCCCTGCCAAGAACGTCTCTGCAGTCCACAGGACTCCACTAAAGAGTCAGACCTGAAAGTTGTACAAATGTATGTGCAAACCTCTGAGCAGTACTTAGAAGGTTGAATGGAGCTAAAACAATTAATAAAACTATTAAAAGATAAATACAGTGAATGCTGTAATCTTAAATACTAAAGTTAATAAAACTATTCCCGTACCAAAGGGCCCGCCGTGGCAACACTCCAGCGGTGTCCCGTTCGAGCACCGACTCAAATACCTTGCGGGGGCACCGCTGGGAAAAGGCTTACCTTTTTGAAACTGAAAATCCCTGTACTTGCCGTTTTCCAGTGGCCCGCATGCTGCAGAGCTCTCCACTGGAAAGTCTCCTTTACAGTGGCTTCACCAGTGCCGTTTCAGGAGGAAGTGCACATCGCTCATATCCTCCCCGAGCTGAATATGGCTCGGGGAGGGAAAATCATCCGACCGCAGCAGCCCATCGATTTTTTCGGTCGCCCGCCCAAACTCCGCGGTAGCCGTCCCTTCGGGGACGGTGAATTTCGGTGCCCATATCTCTTGATACCCTTACCTAACAAAAATCTATCAATCTCTTTCTTGAAAGTTTCAATTGACCTGGCATCTACAGGTTTTGGGGGAGAGAGTTCCAGAATGATTCTGCCCTTTGTGTGAAGAAGTGCTTCTTGCGTTCACGACTGGATAGCCTAGCTCTAATTTAAAAATTATGCCCTCTTGTTCTGCATTCACCACCAGAGGAAATAGTTTCTCTGTATCAAATCATTTTATCATTTTAAAGATCTCAATTAGATCACCCTACATCATTTTAAATTCAAGTGAATACAAGCTAAGATTTTACATGGCCAGACAAGGTTGTTGATCGAGCAGATCTTTAGTATACTCAAAGGGTGCTTCAGATGCCGAGACTACTCTCACAACCACAGGACCCCTAGAAAGAGAGTGCTGCACAGCATTGCTATTGACCAAAGTATCAGGATGTTAGCCTGACATCAGTAGTGGGGAAAATGTTGGAATCAATTATTAAGGATGAAATAGCAGCGCATTTGGAAAGCAGTGACAGGATCAGTCCAAGTCAGCATGGATTTGTGAAAGGGAAATCATGCTGACAAATCTTCTGGAATTTTTTGAGGATGTAACTAGTAGAGAGGACAAGGGGGAACCAGTGGATGTGGTGTATTTGGACTGTCAAAAGGCCTTTGACAAGGTCCCACACAAGTGATTGGTGTGCAAAATCAAAACATATCGTATTGGGGGTAATGTACTGGCGTGGATAGAGAATTGGTTGGCAGACAGGAAGCAGAGAGTCGGGATAAACGGTCCTTTTCGGAATGGGAGGCAGTGACTAGTGGAGTGCCGCAGGGCTCAGTGCTGGGACCCCAGCTCTTTACAATATACATTAATGATTTGGATGCAGGAATTGAGTGTAATATCTCCAAGTTTGCAGATGACACTAAACTGGGTGGCGGTGTGAGCTGTGAGGAGGATGCTAAGAGGCTGCAGGGTGATTTGGACAGGTTAGGTGAGTGGGCAAATGCATGGCAGATGCAGTATAATGTGGATAAATGTGAGGTTATCCACTTTGGTGGCAAAAACATGAAGGCAGAATATTATCTGAATTGTGGCAGATTAGGAAAAGGGGAGGTGCAATGAAATCTGGGTGTCATGGTTCATCAGTCATTGAAAGTTGACATGCAGGTACAGCAGGCAGTGAAGCAGGCAAATGGCATGTTGGCCTTCATAACTAGGGGATTTGAGTATAGGAGCAGGGAGGTCTTACTGCAGTTGTACAGGGCCTTGGTGAGGCTTCACCTGGAATATTGTGTTCAGTTTTGGTCTCCTAATCTGAGGAAGGACGTGCTTGCTATTGAGGGAGTGCAGCAAAGGTTCACCAGACTGATTCCAGGGATGACTGGACTGACATATGAGGAGAGACTGGCTCAACTAGGCCTTTATGCACTGGAGTTTAGAAGGATGAGACGGGATCTCATAGAAACATATAAAATTCTGAAGGGACTGGGCAGGTTAGATGCGGGAAGAATATTCCCGATGTTGGGGGAAGTCCAGAACCAGGGGACACAGTCTTAGAATAAGGGGTAGGCCATTTAAGACTGAGATGAGGAGAAACTTCTTCACTCAGAGAGTTGTTAACCTGTGGAATTCCCTTCTGCAGAGTCATTGATGCCAGTTCATTGGATATATTCAAGAGGGAGTTACGGCTAAAGGGATCAAGGGGTATGGAGAGAAATCAGGAAAGGGACACTGAGGGAATGATCAGCCATGATCTTATTGAATGGTGGTGCAGGCTCGAAGAGCTGAATGGCCTACTCCTGCACCTATTTTGTATCTTTCTCTGTTTATATGATGCAGATCACTGGTGATCAGGAGGCACCGTGGCAAGAAAGGACAGCGACTTTCTGCCTCCTAAGGAAGTAGGAACATTGGCTGCATGAGGACAATGGTAGCAATAGATTGACAACTTGTTCCCTGAGCTACGACACGGGGACACGTGTCTTGCATTGGCTGCAAAAATGATGCCCTTCCTATTTGCTTGACAATTGCTCGCTGTGGCCGTGCATCTTACAAATACCTCAACAATTTGAGAATGTGTTGATATCCTTTGCTGCTTACAGAAGAAGCAACAGTCGTAGGATGTTTTTAATTTAAAAAGACTTGCATTTATATAGTACCTTTCACGACCACCGGACATCTCAAAGCGCTTTACAGCCAGTGAAGTACTTTTGGAAAGAAGTCAGTTGTCATGTGGGAAACGCGGCAGACAATTTGCGCACAGCAAGCTCCCACAATCAGCAATATAATAATGACCAGATAATTTGTTTTTGTTATGTTGATTGAAGGATAAATATTGGCCAGGACACCAGGGATAACTCCCCTGTTCTTCTTCGAAATAGTGCCACGGGATCTTTTACGTTCACGTGAGAAAGCAGCTGGGGCCTTGGTTTAACATTTCACCTGAAAGACGGCACCTCAAACAGGACAGCGCTCCCTCAGCACCACATTGGAGCGTCAGCCTAGATTTTTGTGCTCAAGTCCCTGGAGTGGGACTTAAACCCATAACCTTCTGAATCAGAGGTGAGAATGCTACCCATTGAGTCATAGTTGACACCTTTATTGGCAGCAATTACATAAGAACATAGAACATAAAAAAATAGGAACAGGAGAAGGCCATACGGCCATTCAATAAGATCATGGCTGATCTGATCATGGACTCAGCTCCACTTCCCCGCCCGCTCCCCATAACCCCTTATCCCCTTATCATTCAAGAAACTGTCTATTTTTGTCTTAAATTTATTCAATGACCCAGCTTCCACAGCTCTCTGAGGCAGCGAATTCCATAGATTTACAACCCTCTGAGAGAAGAAATTTCTCCTCATCTCTGTTTTAAATGGTGGCAGCAACAAACATTTGCATTACAAAGCAACTTTTAAAACAACCAAAGGCACTTCACAGATAAATGTAATGACATAGTAGGAACAATGACTGAAAGTTTAGCTGAAGAGATGGATTTTGAGATGGTTTGTAAAGGAGAGCGCGATGGAGAGGCAGAGACGTTTATGGAGAGAGTTCCAGAGAGTACAACATAGATGGCCAAGGGAGCGCCGGTGTACAAAAGGTCTGAGTCAGAGGAACAGAATGTTTTTTACATAGCATTACATAGAATTTACAGCACAGAAACAGGCGATTTGGACTACGCTCCACACGAGCCTCCTCTCGCTATACTTACTTCATCTCATCCTATTGATATGTCCTTCTTGTTGTGTATGGAGAAAGAGTCAGACTGAACACTGTGAACTTAAAATAAAGTGTGACCTTAGTCTTTTATTGCAGGTCTCCAGAGTGCCTCTCCAACTTGTGAAGCCTCCTTTAAATACCTGTGCTCCCAAGGGATTATGGGATCCCTTGGGGCTCCAGGGGATGAGCCCTTTTGTGGCTGTACAGAGTAAATACAAGTCCACATATATAACAACACTCCCCCGCCAAAGTCAACAGTGCAATTATTTACAATGTGAGTCGATCTGGGGCCCTTCTTGCCCTGGTTGATCATCTCGGTGTGAAAGCTGGTATTGTTGAATCATTTGTTGGACCCTCGCTGGGCTGCTGTGCAGCTGGCCTTGCTGGGCTGCCTGGTGTGTTGGACCCTGCAGGGCTGCTGTGGATGATGGGTTCTGCTTCGTGGTCAACCATGGTGCCAGTTGCCACTGGTGTGTATGTTGGCGGATCAAAAAAGGTAGGGTCCAAGGTGGGTTGCTCAGTATAGTCCGTGAATCTGAGTTTGATTTGGTCTAAGTGTTGGTGAATGAGTCCATTTGAAAGTTTGACCCGAAACCCCCTGCTCCCCTCTTTGGCCACGGCAGTGCCAGGAAGCCAATCGGGACCTTTTCCATAATTTAATACAAATACAGCATCATTGATTTCAATCTCACGTGACACATTTGCTCTATCATGGTATGCACTTTGTTGAAGCTGCCTGCTCTCTACCTGTTCATGTAGATCAGAGTGAACTAACGAGAGCCTTGTCTTAAGTGCTCTTTTCATGAGCAGTTCAACAGGTGGGATCCCAGTGAGTGAGTGGGGTCTTGTGCGGTAGCTAAACAGAACTCGGGATAGGCGAGTCTGCAGTGAGCCTTCAATTACCCTCATCAAGCCTGCTTGATGGTTTGCACTGCTCTCTCTGCCTGACCATTGGACGCTGGTTTAAACGGAGCAGATGTGACATGTTTGATCCAGTTACAGGTCATGAATTCTTTGAACTCAGCACTGGTAAAACATGGCCCGTTGTTGCTCACCAGGACATCGGGTAAGCCGTGAGTGCCAAACATGACCCGCAGGCTTTCAGTAGTGGCAGCAGACACGCTAGCCGGCATTATCTCACATTCAATCCACTTGGAATACGCATCTACAACCATAAGGAACATTTTATCCAAGAATGGGCCTGCATAATTGATGTGTACCCTAGACCATGGTTTGGAAGGCCAAGACCATAAACTTAGCAGCGCCTCCCTGAGTACATTGCTTAGTTGCGAGTATGTATTACATCTGTGAACGCTGGACTCTAAATCCGCATCGATACCGGGCCACGTGGGATCTGGCTATCATTACGATGCCTGGGTGGGTACTGTGGAGATCATTGATGAAGGTGTCTCTGCCCTTTTTGGGGCCCACTACTCGATTGCCCCACAGAAGGCAGTCTGCCTGTATAGACATTTCATCTTTGCGCCGCTGGAACGGCTTAATCTCTTCCTGCATTTCCACTGGGACACTAGACCAGCTTCCGTGAAGCACACAGCTTTTGACTAGAGATAATAAGGGGTCTTGGCTTGTCCAGGTTTTGATCTGCCGGGCAGTGACGGGTGATTGCTTACTCTCAAATATAACCATTGCTCGATCTGCAGGTTGCGCCATTTCCACCCCCGTGGTGGGCAATGGCAGCCTACTGAGAGCATCAGCGCAGTTTTCTGTGCATGGCCTTTGGTGGATGGTGTAGTTGTATGCGGACATTGTCAGCACCCATCTCTGGATGCGGGCCAATGCATTGGTATTTATTCCTTTACTCTTGGAAAACAGGGATATAAGTGGCTTATAGTCAGTTTCCAATTTGAATTTTAGCCCAAACAGATATTGATGCATTTTCTTTACCCCATAATCATGCTGTAGGCTCTCTCAGCCTTAGACAGACTCTTGGATGCATAAGCAACCGGTTGCAGTTTCCCGAAATCATTAGCTTGTTACAATACACACCCGATGCCATATACGACGCATCACATGCTGGTACCAAATGCTTACATGGATCATACAACAGAAACAATTTGTTTGAGCATAACAATTTTCTCGTTTTTACAAAGGCATTTTCTTGGCTTTTGCCCCAAACCCATTCACCCCCTTTTCATAGTAAGATATGTAGTGGTTCTAGCAGTGTGCTGAGACCCGGTAAGAAGTTACCAAAGTAGTTCAAGAGTCCCAGAAACGACCAGCAGCTCTGTCACATTCTGTGGCCTCGGTGCGTTCTCAATTGCCTCCATCTTCGCATTGGTGGACCTGATGCTGTCCGCCGCAATCCTCCTTTCCAAGAACTCCACTTCAGGCGCCAGGAAAACGCACTTCGAGCGTTTTAACCTGAGCTCCATGCGGTTGAGTCGATTACGAACCTCCTCCAGGTTCTGCAGGTGCTCGACTGTGTTCCGACCTGTGACCAAGATGTCGTCCTGGAAGACCACGGTGTGCGGGACCAACTTCAGTAAACTTTCCATGTTTCTCTGGAATATCGCAGCCGCTGATCGGATTCCAAATGGGCATCTGTTATAAACAAAAAGACCTTTGTGCGTGTTGATGCAGGTGAGGGCCTTCGATGATTTCTCCAGACCTGCGTCATGTAGACTAAAGTCAGATCCAGCTTAATGAACGTCTTTCCTCCTGCCAACGTTGCAAAGAGGTTATCGGACTTTTAGTGGGTATTGGTCCTGCAGGGAGAAATGATTGACAGTTACTTTGTAATCTCCACAGATTCTGACGGTGCCGCCTCCCTTGAGGACTGGGACAATAGGACTGGCCAACTCACTGAACTCGATCGGTGAAATGATGCCTTCTCTTTGCAGCCGGTCTAGCTTGATCTCTACCCTTTCTCTCATCATGTACCATACTGCTCTCATCTTGTGATGGATGGGTCGTGCCCCCGGAACTTTTGCTCCTTGTAATTTCCCAATGCCTGTTTCGAACAGTGAAGTAAATTTGTTTAAGACCAGGGCACACACAGTGTCGTCAACGGGCGATAGCGCTCGGACGTCGTCCCAGTTCCAGCGTACCTTTCCCAGCCAGCTCCTGCTGAGCAGCGTGGGACCATCGCCCAGTACCACCCAGAGTGGTAGCTTGTGCACCGCTCCATCGTAGGAGACCTTTACGGTAGCACTGCCGATTACAGGAATCAGTTCTTTTGTGTAAGTTCTTAGTTTTGTGCGAACTGGAGTTAAGACTGGCCTTGAGGCTTTGTTGCACCACAACCTTACGAAAGTCTTTTTGCCCATGATGGACTAGCTCTTGCCCATGTCCAGCTCCATTGACACCGGGAGTCCATTTAGTTAAACATTCAGCATTATCGGGGGACAATTCGTGGTGAATGTGTGCACCCAATGTACCTCTGCCTCCTCGATCTGAGGCTCTGGTTCCTCAGTGGATCTGTCCTCCTCTGCAACATGGTAGTTTGCAGGTTTAACAGGCTTTGCAGCTCGCCTGCACACTCGTTGGAGGTGTCCCATTGTTCCACAGCCCTTGCAAACGCACTCGTTGAATCGGCATAAATGGAAACGATGATCACCCCCACAGCGTCAACAAGGTGTTAATGGCTTTGCATTCATCACCTTTGATGGTGGACTCTGAGACATCTGCGGACGTGCAGCTGCAGACATGTGTGACCTGCCCGGTACATTATGATTCGAAAACAACATCACTTTGTTCACAGTACTTGTAGCAGCACTTGTGTGCAGAGAGATTTGCTTAGTATTGTCACTGGTGGCAATTAACAGCTGGTCTATCGCTATGGCCTTACTCAAGGTTGGGGTCTCTACGTTCAAAAGTTTGCGAAGTATGGTTTTGTGGCCAATGCCAAGAACGAAAAAGTCCCTGAGCATGTGCTCCAAATGGCCTTCAAATTCGCAATGCCCTGCAAGACGTCTTAGATCGGCGACGTAACTCGGCACTTCCTGGCCTTCAGACCTTTTGTAGATGTAGAACCAGTACCTCGCCTTCAGAACGCTTTCCTTCAGATTCAAATGCTCTCGGACCAGTGTGCACAAATTGTCGTACGATTTCTCTGTGGGTTTTGCTGCAGTGAGCAGATTCTTCATGAGGCCATACATTGGCGCCCCACAGACGGTGAGGAGGATCACCCATCGTTTGGCAGCGCTCTCTTCCCCATCTAGCTTGTTGGCCACGAAGTATTGGTCGACTCGCTCAACAAATGTTTCCCAATCGTCTCCCTCTGAAAATTTCACCAGGCTGCCCACTGTTCTCTGCGTCTTTGGGTTCGCTATCTATATCTCATCGCCAGTTGTTGTGTATGGAGAAAGAGTCACTCTGAGCACTGTGAGCTCAAAGTAAAATGTGATCTTGGTCTTTTATTGCAGGTCTCCAGCGTGCCCCTCCAACCTGTGAAGCCTCCTTAAATACCTGTGCTCCCAAGGGATTATGGGATCCCTTGGGATGCCAGGGGATGAGCCCTCTGCTGGCTGTACAGAGTAACTACAAGTCCACATATATAACACTTCTATTCCTTTCTCCGTCATGTGCTTATCTCATCATCATAGGCAGTCCCTCGAATCGAGGATGACTTGCTTCCACGTCAAAAAGTTCTCAGGTGTTTCAATGATGGACCTAAAATTCCAGGTCTGAACTGAATCTTGAAGGGTGGAAGATGCCTGTGCTTGGATTTTTTTTTAACGTGGGGTGACCGTTGCACACCAGCCACCACACGGGCTTGACAGAGCTAGGTCTTGGTCCAGTAGCAAGGATTAACCAAGACGACTGGAGACCTGCTCTGCTGCACGGGCCTAGTACGCACACATATCGCAGTGTGGACTGGCCCGTGCTGGCCCTGGGCCCTCGCCTCTTCTGGGCCCCAAACCCGCGCTCTCCTGGGACCCGATCATGTCGCTTAATAATCTCTCGCTGCTCCTTCACCCCGACCTCGCCACTCCTGCAGTATCTGCCCATGCTCCAATCACCAACCTGGACCTTGGTAACGTCCCTTTTCACTGCCGTTGCTCTCCTGCTGCAGCACGTGCTGCTCCCTGGAGTGGTATGCTGCCTCGCTGGTCCTTCCGCTCCCCGGTCTACTCCGATGGTGCTTGCAGGTCGGAGGCCACTCAATCTGCTGGGCTAGGCCGCCACGCTGCTCCTTCCGCTCTCCAGTCTGCTCCGATGGTACTTATCTAGCTTCCCTTTAATGCATCTATGCTAATCATTGCAACCACTCGACGTGTAGCGAATTCCACATTCTTACCACTCTCTGAGTAAAGATAAAAGTTTGGAGGGATAGACAGCTGGAGATGTTGCAGAGAGATGATAGGGTGAGGCCATGGAGCTTAATAATGAAAGAGAGGCATTTTAGGCAGATGGTATGGTCAACCATGTTGAGCACTGCTAAGAGGTCTAGGAGGAGGGATACTACACTGCACTCACAATCAATCCATTAATATGCACTAATGTAACTATTCCATAAGGGTGACCAAAGTGGTCCTGTGCCTTTAACAGAGTATATGTATGGAACTGTGATGTGAGAAAAAGTTTATTTATGTGCAAAGATTTATGTGTAACCGAATGGGAATGGTTGCCGCTAAATGAGTGGACGAGACCAATTTACTGAACCTGAAAATCTGCGGAAAATTTGTTGGACTCCCATCGTAACTCTGGCGAGAGTGTGCTGGAAAGCCTGAAAATTAGGGCAGAATCTGGATTTATCGGGAAAACTGTACAGGTGTGGACTCCCCAAAGCCCTGTATAGGCGTAGCAAGATTTCCTTATTCTTGGCCCTTGCAAAAAAGGCCAATATGTCATTTACCTTTCTTGCTTGCTGTACCTGCATGCTAACTCTCTGTGTTTTCGGTTTGAGGATACCTAAACTTCTTTGAACACCAACGTTTAGTAGTTTCTCACCATTTAAAAAATGTGTCCTCATCACAGCTTACCTTCCCACTTACCTTTGTATCGTCAGCAAACTTGGATACATTACATTTGGTCCCGAGTGCAATGTAACAAGTACAGAGAATAATTTTAAAAAGGCTTATGGAATACTAACATTTATATCTAGAGAACTCGAATACAAGAAAGTTGAAATTCTGCTACAGCTGTACAAAGCCCTGGTTAGACCACACCTAGGGCAGGATTTTCGACTTTTTGCATTTTCGCTCGATTTCGGGCGCAAATCACGGTGAAACCAGGAGGCGTCTCCAATGTCTCTCACCCCAACACAACAGCATTCTGACAATGTTGCTGCATGCTATCGTGGTGCCACTTTGGGTATGAGGAGCAGGCGAGGGAGGGAGCTAAGGGTAAAGGTAAGGGGGTGGGGGAAAGCCGGTGGTAAAAGACCATGGGGCAGCGGTGTCGGTTATCATGTTGTTGTAGTATAATCACAGTTTAATCACAATTTATGTTATTTTATTAACGTTTCAATGTTTTCAAATTATGTTAACAAAGTTATAAAATTTTACAATGTTTGATAAATTCTTTTGTTCACCTTAACCATTCCTATGTCGTGTCTCATTTGCAGAATAAGAGGGGGAATAGTCAAAATGGTGGGATAGAGTGGCCAAACAATGGTCAAACGTGCCGTTCTTTCTTCAAACAAAGCATTGAATTATGAGCTGCTGACATAAGGCTTTTGCAGTGGTTACATTTCCATGCCCCCCCTGTGGATGTGGTGGGGGTGGTCGTGGAGGCATGGGTTCATCGCCAGGCTCCTCTTCCTTATCCTTGTCTGTAATGTCTGTAAGCTTGTAATGTTTGTAGCTCCACGCTGTGGATGTGGACGTATGGCATAATGCAGCTGCAGAGTTAATAATAAACAGAACCAGGCAGATCCTGGAGGCTTCCAAGAGAGCTGCCTGCCATGTAGGAAGCTGTGTGTGCTGTGCTCTGTGAATATATCACATTTGGCGATGAGATGGGATGTTTCGGATGATTTAAAGCTTAAATTTTGTTGGTGAAGGATTCAGCCAGCTGACAGAGAGACTTTGGAAGTTTCTGTCTTTGGAAAAAAAAGCTACAAAATCCAAGGTAAAATACAACACACGGTGTGAACAACTAGAGATTAAAATGGCAGGTGTAATCGGACATTTGGGGGAATATAGACACGACCGGGAACGTTTTAAAGCATATGTGGATCGGTTAGAAATTTATTTCACTGCAAATAACATAATCGTAGTTCCAGACAATGCAGACTAGAACCATGCTGTGTTGGAACGTAAGAGAGCGATCTTCTTATCGGAGGCAGGTCTGGCATTGTATGACACTCTAGTAAATCTGCTTCTGCCTGACAAGCCAAAGGACACAACGCTTAAAGAGATTTTAACGAAGCTGGAGCAGCACTATAACCCCAAACTGTTAGAAATTGCTGAAAGCTATCGTTTTGGGATTCGGAATCAAAAGTCTGATGAAAGTGTCAGTGATTACGTCGTAGCATTAAAAAAGCTATCAATGCACTGTAATTTTGGAAACTTTCAAAACCAAGCATTACCAGATCATTTTGATTGTGGGTGAAAAATGACGCGATCAGAAGGAAGTTATGACTTGACTTTTGAGATTGCTTGTCAGACAGCGAGGTCGATGGGCATGGCCGAACAATATTCCCGAGAATTAAATAATAATTACGGTCATCAGTCAACCGTGGTAAATCACCTGCAGGTAAAAGTAAAAGATGGTGGGGGCCCAAAGTCTCAGAAACTGGAAATTCTAACAGAGCATCAAAGTCATGCTATAGGTGCCTGGGACAACACATTGCTCAAAGTTGTCCATACGTGAAGGCAGAGTGTTTCTTCTGCAGGAACACTGGGCATCTTGTGAAGGCATGCTGACTGAAGGGTAAACCAGCTTTTAAAACTATGAGTCCAGCGTTCAAAGCTATGAGTAGAAATCCCAAGAGACTACATAGCATGGAAGAACAACAACAGGGCGAGGAGATGTTAGAGTTACATGTCATCAGGAGCACGAGGTTAACGGACAGTGATTCAGAAAGCATCAAAATCCACATAGATGTTGCGGGATTCAAGATACCAATGGAAATTGACACGGGTGCATCTGTGAGTGTAGTACCGGAGTCGCTGTACCTCGACAAATTGCATGATTTCCAACTGGAAAAATCCAAGATAGAGCTGCGAGGCTACTCGGGAGAGAAAATTCCTGTGGTAGGTCGTATCACCGTACCGCTGAAATATAAAGATCAATTTCAGAACTTGCCTCTAATAGTAGTGAAAGGAGACAAGTCTGCTTTACTAGGAAGAAATTGGTTGAGCTCACTGAAGCTGGATTGGAGTAAGATTTTCTGTGTGGAAGCGAGATTTTCATCAACGGATGAGGTTATCAAGAAGTATCCGAAGGTGTTCTGCGAAACGGGCAGTCCGATCCAAGGCTTCAAGGCAAGTGTCAGGGTACAGAAAGACGCTACATCGGTTTACTACAAGCCACGTTCCATACCATGTGCACTCAAGGAGAAAGTTGAGCAAGAACTCAAAAGACTAGAGACTGAGAACATTATTTGTAAGATAGATCGATGTAATTGGGCTACACCCATTGTTGTTGTACCTAAGTCCGAAGGTAAGGTAAGATTGTGTGGTGATTATAAAGTAACCGTAAACCAGGTTCTAGAGGGTAATGTCCCCAATACATTGCCGAATATAGAAGATTTGTTCACAACACTGACAGGTGGTCAGATCTTCTCAAAACTGAATCTTACGAATACCTACTTACAGCTTGAACTAGATGAGGAGTCCAAGTCATGTTTTACTATAAATACTCATCTAGGCCTATATCAATTTAATAGGCTACCGTTTGGAGTGTCTTCCTCCCCTGCCATATTCCAAGGGGTGATGAATCAGATTTTGCAAGTTATTGAAGGAATAGTATGTTATTTGGATGACATACTAATTTCAGCATCAAATAGGCAAATTCACAATTACATATTGAATGAAGACCTCAAATGGCTAGAGAAGCACAGAGTACGAGTGTCTGCTCGTAAGTGTGAGTTATTTAAAAACTCAGTGGAGTAGTTAGGGTACAGAGTAGACAAAGATGGTTTACATCCAACCATGGAAAAATTGGATGCAATTAGAAAGGCACCCACTCCCAGGAATGTCACTGAACTTCGTTCATTCTTGGGTCTTTTGAACTATTATGGGAAGTTCCTACCAAATTTGGCTACAGTATTACATCCACTGAATGAACTTTTGAAAAAGCAGGTCCATTGGAAGTGGTCAAAAGAATGCGAAACAGCATTCAAGGAGTGTAAAAGCAAATTGGTAGAGAGCACCATGTTAGTTCACACTGACATATCTAAGGAGATTAAGCTAGTATGTGATGCCTCTCCATATGGAGTTGGGGCAGTGATCTCTCATGTATTAAGTAGTGGGGAGGAGAGACCAATTGCTTTTGCTTCACGCACTCTCAGTGCCAGTGAGAGTAATTATGCGCAAATTGAAAGGGAAGCTTTGGCATTAATTTTTGGGGTCAAGAAGTTTCACAAATATTTGTATGGTCATAGGGTTACCATCGTTATGGACCATAAGCCCCTAACAGAAATCCTCCATCCAAAGTCCCCAGTTCCAACATTAGCTGCAGCCCGAATGCAGAGATGGGTTTTGATTTTGTCAGCATATACATATGATATTGAATACAGACGATCAGCTGATCACAATAATGCTGATGCAATGTCTATATGGCCTTTCCCATCACAAGTTACACCCGATAGGGAAGAAGTGTTTTATTTTTCATACATTGATGAACTGCCAGTCACAGCTGAAGAGATTGGTAGAGCAACCAAACGTGACACAGTGATGTCAAAGGTGTATGAGTATATTACAGCCATGGAAAAGGCTACATATTGATTTTGCTGAGTTAGGACAACAATTGTTCATTGTGATTAATAGCCATTTGAAGTGGGTTGAGGTGTTTCCAATGTGGAAAATAACAACAAGTAAAACATTGGACATTTACAAAAATTATTTTCTTTATTTGGCCTCCCGGAAGAAATTGTTTCGGATAATGGAGCACAATTTCGTTCAGAAGAATTTGCACAATTCATGAGCAAAAATGGTGTGAAACATACCAAGGTTCCACCATTCCATCCTGCTTCGAATGGTGCAGCAGAGCGCACTGTACAAATTGTAAAACATGTCCTCATAAAACAAATGTTAGATCCAAATCCAAGGAAACGACAGTTGTCATTGGATCACAAATTGACTAATCTTTTGATTACATATCGAAATACTCCTCATACTACTACTGGTAGAACACCAGCAGAGTTGTTTCTCAAACGACAGCCATGAACCAGATTCTCGTTGTTAAAGCCAAATTTAGCACAGTCCGTAGAAGAGGCACAATTAAGACAGAAAGAGAATCAGAGTGAAAGTCTGAGTCCGAGTCAGGAAAACAAAGAGCCTGAAGTTAGAGTGAGTTCAAATGAAAATCAAGGAAATTCTGTGGAGGAAAGCGTTCCTCAGGATGAGCCTCGAATGAGTGTGAAATCGACACCATGTTTGGAAGGTTCTGTTCGAGAGCGAAGGTATCCTCTTCGAAACAGGAAACAAGTGGTAAAGTTAAATTTGTAAATATGGAAAAAAATAAGTTTATATCCTGTGTTATGTAAAAACATGAAAGTTATGTATGATGTTTGTTGTAATAACTTCTTCATTGAGGAGGGAGAAGTGTAATGTCTGTAAGCTTGTAATGTTTGTAGCGCCACACTATGGATGTGGACATATGGTGTACTGCAACTGCAGAGTTAATAATAAACAGAACCAGGCAGATTCCGGAGGCTTCCGAGAGAGCTGCCTGCCATGTAGGAAGCTGTGTGTACTTGTGCTCTGTGAATATATCACATTGTCCTCCTTGTCCTCCTCCTCCTCCTCCTCCCCTCACTCCTGAGATCATCCCGCAATTTCCATTGGCAAATCCTGTCCCCTCATGATGGCTTCATTGTGTAATATGCAGCACATCACAATGAATTCAGTGATCTGCTGAGGGGAGTATTGCAGGCAGCCTCCAGAGTGGTGCAGGCATCGGAAGCACTGCTTGAGCACTCCAATTGTCTGTTCGATGATGTTGTGTGTCGCTGCATGTCTCTCATTATAGCGATGCTTGGCTTCTGTCTGAGGGTTCCGGAGGGGGTTCATGAGCCAGGTGGCGAGGCCATAACCTTTGTCCCCGAGCATCCAGCTCTGGCCTTGTGGTTGAAGCTGCAACAGGCCTGAGACAGTGCTCTCACGCAAGCTAAAAGCATCATGGATGCTCCCTGGATATTGGGCATTGACTGCCATGATACATTGAGTATGGTCGTAGATGATCTGTACATTCATTGAGTGGAAGCTCTTTCAGTTTCGATAAACCTCTGGATTCTCTAAAGGTGCTCGCAGGGCGATGTGCATGCAGTCAAGGGCACCCTGAACCTTGGGGAAGCCAGCAAATTGGCGAAAACCTACAGCCCTCTCATTTTGGGCCTCCTTACTCATTGGGAAGTTTATGAAGTCCATCCTATGTGCGTACAGTGCTGTAGTCACCTAGCGAATGTAGCAATGTGCAGCGTGATGCGAGATGGAGCATATGTCCCCCACTGATGCCTGAAAGGAGCCAGAGGCAAATAAGGCAAGTGCTGCAGTCACCTTCACCTCAACAGGCAGTGCAGTCCTGATGCTGCTGGTAGGCTGTAGGTCTGCTTGTACAAGCTGTCATAATCTGTCAGCACTTCTTTTCGGAAGCGCAACCTTCTAACGTACTGTGCCTCAGAGAGCTGCAGGTATGAGCGCTGTTTCCTGTAAAGTCGTTGGGGGTAAGGCCTCCTCCTCATACATCTGCGACCTCTTCGATTACATTCAAAATTATCATCAATAAGCCTTCTTGCAGCTCGACGCCGTAGAAATATAGCAGCCAGGAATAATGGCTGACATAGTAGAGCCCCCATCTTTTAAAATGTCCTCAAATGTCCTTAAAAACAAACTATAAACTTACATAAAACTTCACTGTGAAAAACACAGCCTTCTTCTCCCCATCCTTTTATGTACTCAACTTCTCCATTTTCACGATGGCAACATTCATGCCAGGTGCGCCCTGGGTGCGACTGCATTTTGCTGGCGGGTTCCCGGGCGGGCGCTAAATCGGGCGATATGCTCGAAAGTTCTGCCCGGGGCGCTAGTGCAGCGTTGCACACCGATTTACATCATCCAAATGGGGAAAACATCGAGGGGGTGCTAAGTTCTAGCGCCACTGCAAAACCACTGCCGAAAGTTCCGTCCGGGCGCAAAATGTTGTGCGCCTCATTTCGTGCCAATAAAATCGTTTTTGCGCCCCGTCCAGGCGCTAAACAGGGCGCAAATTAGCTGAAAATCCAGCCCCTTAAGTACTGTGAGCAGTCTGGGCACCACACCTTAGGAAGAACATATTTGCCTTGGAGGGAGTGCAGCGTAGATTTACCAGAATGATACCTGGACTCAAAGGGTTAAATTACGAGGAGAGATTACACAAAACTAGGGTTGTATTTCCTGGAATTTAAAAGGTTACGGGGTAACTTGATTGAAGTTTTCAAATATTAAGGGGAACAGATCGAGTAGATAGAGAGAAACTATTTCCGTTGGTTGGGGGAGTCCAGGACAAGGGGGCATAGTCTAAAAATTAGGAAACACTATTACACACAAAGGTTGGTAGAAGGTTGGAACTCTGTTCCATAAATGGCAACTGATACTAGATCAATTGTTCATTTTAAATCTCAGATTGATAGATTTTTGTGAACCAAAAGTATTAAGGGATATGAGCCAAATGCGGGTATATGGAGTTAGGTCACAGATTAACCATGATCTCATTGAATGACGGAACAGGCTCGAGGGGCTACATAGCCTACAACTGTTGCTATGTTCCTATCTTCCAATGTCCCTTCATTTAAGTCATTAATATAGGACTCAATTTTCCCCAAAGCATTTTTTTGGCATACTTGAAGCGTTACGCCCGTTTTTTTGGGGCCCAAGTAGGCCAAAAAAAAATGTTCTAAGTTTCCCCATTGGATTTATTCATTTTGGCATGGCCTAACCTGTCCTTTAGTTTTGGGGGTGGAGCCTTGATCTGCGCCAAAAAGATCGGGTTACCATGGTAACCAGAGACACAATGCGAGCTGAGGCTGCAAAGTGAAACATACAGCCAGCTCCCAACACATTAAAACACATTGCATCAACTTAAAAACACACTAAAATATATTGCAGCAACTTACCTCCAATTATTAAAGCTGGTCTCGCTACCCCGGCCCCTAGCCCTGGCCGAAGGGCTTGCCGCTCTGCTTGCCGAGCCTGCCCCGAGCCCTTTGCCGGTGCTGGTCCAGGTCCAGCTCCAGCTCCAGCTCCCCCAGCCGCAAGTACCTTGCCAGTCCCAGTCCCCTGCCCCAAGCCCTGGCCGAAGGGCTTACCGGTCCGCTCCCCCGCCCCTATCCCAAGCCGAATGGCCCCCTCCCTCCCAGTCCCCACACCTAACTATACCCTGATACGTCCTTACTATACAGTATAAATGCACACGAGGCCCATGCTTGAGAGAAGGTCAGTCTGTGACCTGTCCTTTATTCCTTAGCACTCAAGTGCTGGAAGTGGGTGGAGCTTCCCCTTTTATATCTGAAGGTCCAGATTAGGAGTGTCTCCCACAAGTTCACCACCTAGTGGTCATTGTTCTCACAGTGTACAATTTAGGTCAGATTATACATGGATTGCAATGCTGGTTGAATATATGACATCACCTCCCCCCCAAAGTCTTATTGGGATCAAAGGTTGAGTCTCTCTGGTGGTTTACGCTCTCTTGTAGAGCGCCTGAGTTGGGGCTCCGGTTGTTGGGCGCTGGCCTGAGTGTCTGCTGTTTGCGGTGCCTCAGGCCTATCCGGACTGTCCACAGGGACTGGGCTCTCCTCCCTTTGGTTCCGGTGTCCGGTGGTAGAGTGAACTCTATATCGTGTTCTTCCTCTGCTTCTTCTATGGGGTTGCTGAACCTCCTTTTTGTTTGATCCATGTGTTTGCGGCAGATTTGTCCATTGGTAAGTTGAACTACCAGAATCCTATACCCCTCTTCGGCAATCACAGTGCCTGCGAGCCACTTGGGCCCTGCAGCGTAATTAAGGACAAAAACAGGGTCATTGACATCAATACATCGCGCCCTCGCATTCCTGTCATGGTAGTCATATTGTGACTGGCGCCTGCTCTCGACAATTTCTTTCATGGTGGGGTGTATAAGGGATAACCGGGTTTTGAACGTCCTTTTCATTAACAGCTCTGCAGGTGGAACCCCTGTGAACGAGTTTGGTCGGGATCTGTAGGCCAACAGGAAGCGTGATAAGTGGCTTTGTAGGGAACCCCCTTGGATTCTGAGCATCCCTACCTCAGAAAGTTGTTGAGGCCACTTCGTTAGATATATTCAAAAGGGAATTAGATGTGGCCCTTACGGCTAAAGGGATCAAGGGGTATGGAGAGAAAGCAGGAATGGGATACTGAAGTTGCATGATCAGCCATGATCATATTGAATGGTGGTGCAGGCTTGAAGGGCCGAATGGCCTACTCCTGCACCTATTTTCTATATTTCTATGTTTCTATCCAGCACCAGTCATTTCCTGAAGTACAACGACCCACTGGGAGTGCCAGATCATGGAATCAACTCTATGGTCTCATTCATTGGTGGTCTCATTCACTGGGCCTTCTACGGCATGCGAAAATCTTCCTTGATTGCCTTGCCCATATCATTCAAATTGCTCATGATATTAGATTTTAGCTCTCTGAGAGTGTTCATAGCTTGCTAAACTGAATTCTCCTTGGAGTCAAATGAAGCAGACACATATAAAATAGAAACGGGGAGATAATTGAAAACTAATCAAACTTAGATAGGATAAAACCCCTAGTCTGGATGGATTTCATCTACTCATACTAAAAGAAGCTTGGGAAGAGATAACAGAGGCACTATTATAGAAAATCGGAATACTGCCATATATTCCTATATTTAAAAAGGGAGATACAACAAGTTTAAAGAACTGTAGACCAGTTATTTTGATGTATGTGATAGGACAAATAATGGAATCTTTACTCAAAGATGTAATAGAAAAACATCTAGAAACTAAAAATATAATTAAGAGTAGTCAGCACGTATTTCAAAGGGTAGGTCATGCTTGACCAACCTTATTGAATTATTTGAAGAATAACAGAAAGAGTAGACAAGAGTAATGCAATGGATATAGTATACTTGGATTTTCAGAAGGCCTTCAATAAGGTACCATATAGTAGACTCATGACTAAGGTCAGAGCTATGGGCCCGAAATTGGTCATTACATAAGGTCCGCCCATTGCTCTGCAGTATGCCAATGGTACCACCGAGCTCGAAGAGCGCAATTTTGGTCAATCTTTTTTCGGCGGTATGCCGGCAATATGCGAGCGTTGTGCAGCGGGTGGTAGGTAACATTGTACTCGATCCAGATCGACTTTCTTTTCAATGGACGGTGCAGCACTGAACTGCGCATGCACGATTTTTTTTTCAAAGCTTTTACCCAAGATTTTGGGGGTCAAGGGTTGAAGTCAGGGGAGACTGAGAAGGAGCAGCAAGCTAGTCGAGGGTCATTTGGTTTAATAACAGATTGCAGAGTTAAAAAATATTCATAACAAATAATAATTATACAGTTTGAACAATAGTAAGACATATTTTACAAATCAAAAATCATAACTGTCATGTATATACCCAGCATATGACTGTAACCCTTATACAATTGTAACCCTCATGTAACCACTACATACTGTACATACTTACTAGAAATGCACACCTTGACCACAGGGGGTGTACTTGTGGGAGACACTCCTTACCTGGAGATTCAGGTATATAAGGGGAGGTCCCTCGCAGGGCCAGCACTCCTTGGTCCAGGTAATAAAGGTGAAAGTCACAGAGTGACTGTGTCTGCAGTACGTGCCTCATGTGATTATGTTTAAGAGTTAAGGACTCAACACCTGGCGACAGGAAACGGGAATCACTGAACCCAGAGGATGGCCACCGGCAGCTCAGAGGAACATTACTGAGTGGGTGAAGACTGGGACGATTTTATGGAGAGACTCCAGCAGACCTTTGTCATGAAGGACTGGCTGGGAGAGGATGCGGCTGACAGGCGGAGGGCGCATCTACTAACAAGCTGCGGGACAAAAACGTTCGTGCTGATGAAGGACCTGCTCGTACCCCACAAACCGGCCGACAAGTCTTTTGAAGAGCTCAGCCAGCTGATCAGCAAACACTTAAAACCGGTGAGCAGCATACACATGGCCTGGCACCAGTTCTACACACACCGACGTCGGCAAGGGCAAAACATCTCGGACTTTGTGGCAGACTTGCGGCGCTTGGCCAGCCTCTGTAAGTTCTCAGACGCCTGCAGGGGGGAGATGTTAAGGGATTTTTTCATTGAGGGCATTAGCCATGGCGGGATCTTCAGGAAGCTCATCGAGACCAAGGACTTAACTCTAGAAGGGGCAGCATTGATAGCTCAAACTTTCATAGCCGGGGAAGAGAGACCAAGCTAATTTACGCGAGTAGTCCTGGGTCCAACGTGGCAACGGACCAAGGAATTAACGTGATAAACGCGGCTCAAGATCTCGCAGTCAGACAAAGGCATTTTGAAACTGCAGCAGTCAGACAAAGGCATTTTGTAACTGCCCAAGCTGAAACCGACTCTAAGGTGGGTCCCCGACAGGGACAATGGAGAGGGGAGCGGCAATTCACGCCATCAATGGGACCATTAACACCCACCATCAGAGTGTTTAGAAACAACCAAGGGAACAATCAAAGAGGAATGTCTGCTAACAGTCCTTTTGTGAACAATGATCTCAGCCAATGCTGGAGATGCGGGGACAGACATTATGCGAAAAGCTGCAAATTTCAGCAGTTCGTCTGTAGGAATTGTAATGCCAGAGGACATTTGGCTAGGGTTTGCAAACAGCCTGTAGCGAGGCTAATCTATGAAACAGAGGAATCAGGCGAGGGGCTTGCAGTGCAGGACAATGCCTGAGGTAAAGCCATGGATGCTGTAGTTCAGCGGGTTCATGTGGCTGACGTCCACAGCTCATACACCAAACGCCACCCATGATGATGAAAGTTTTATTGAATGGCGCATGGAGCTGGACACGGGAGCTAGCCAGTCCCTCATGAGTGCACAACAATTTGAGAAACTATGGCCACACAGAGCTAGCAGGCCCAAACTGGAATGAATTAATACGCAGCTACAGACGTACACCCAAGAGATCATCCCAGTGCTAGGCAGTGCAAACGTGGTGGTAACACACAATGGGTCACAGAACCGGCTGCCACTCTGGATTGTTCCGGGAAATGGCCCCGCGCTTTTGGGAAGGAGCTGGCTAGCTGAGATGAACTGGAAATGGGGGGGATGTGCACGCCATTTCATCTGTGGAGCGAAGCTCATGCTCACAGGTACTACAAAAATTCGGGTCACTGTTTCAACCCGGTGTCGGAATGTTCAAGGGCACAAAAGTAGTTATACGCATCACCCCGGACACCAGACCAGTGCACCACAAAGCCAGAGCGGTGCCATGTGATACATGAGAAAATAGAGAGTGAACTGGACAGGCTGCTCAGAGAGGGCATAATTTCGCCCGTTGAATTCAGTGACTGGGCAAGTCCCATTGTTCTTGTCCTTAAAGCGGACGGCTCGGTTAGGATCTGCGGTGACTACAAAGCCACCATCAACCGGGTGTTCCTGCAGGACCAATACCCACTCCCGAGGGCAGAGGACCTTTTTGCCACGTTGGCAGGTGGCAAGCTGTTCACTAAATTTGACCTCACTTCGGCCTACATGACTCAGGAACTGGCTGAAGAATCCAGGTTTCTGACCACCATCACGACGCACAAGGGTTTATTTATCTACAACAGGTGTCCTTTTGGCATCCGTTCGGTGGCCGCCATCTTTCAGAGAAACATGGAAAGCTTGCTGAAATCCATTCCTGGCACATCGTATTCCAGGACGACATCCTAATAACAGGTCGAGACACCGAGGAACACCTCCACAATCTGGAGGAGGTGCTATGCCGACTGGACCGGGTAGGCCTGCGGCTGAAGAAGGCCAAGTGTGTGTTTTTGGCCCCAGAGATCGAGTTTTTGGGCAGGAGGGTTGCCGCAGACGGGATCCGGCCGACCGAATCCAAAACGGAGGCGATGCGTCGTGCGCCCAGGCCCGGCAACACATCGGAGTTGCGATCGTTCCTGGGACTTTTGAACTATTTCGGGAACTTCCTACTGAACTGAAGCACATTGTTGGAGCTGTTACACGTGCTCCTGCGTAAGGGTTGCGAATGGTTTTGGGGGGACTGTCAAGAGCGGGCTTTCAACAGGGTGTGGAACCTGCTTTGTTCTAACAAACTGTTAACGTTGTATGACCCCTGTAAAAAACTAGTTTTAACATGCGATGCTGGGTGTGTGTTGCAGCAGGGTAATGGAGACGGACAACTCTAACCGGTGGCTTATGCCTCCAGGTCGCTCTCCCAGGCAGAGCGTGGGTACGGCATGGTTGAAAAGGAAGCACTCGCTTGCGTTTATGGTGTGAAAAAAATGCACCAAACCTTTTCGGCAGACCGTTCGAGTTAGAAACGGACCACAAGCTGTTAACTTCTCTGTTGTCCAACAGCAAGGCGGTCAATGCAAATGCGTCAGCTCGCATACAGCGATGGGCTCTCACGCTGGCTGCATCACCATACAGCACCGGCCAGGCACCGAAAACTGCGCTGACGCACTCAGCAGGCTTCCCCTTGCCACCACCGAGGGGGCGACGGAGCAAAGCGCTGGGATGGTCATGGCCGTTGAGGCTTTTGACACCGCAGGCTCCCCCATCACAGCCCGCCAGATCAAACTCTCGACCAACAGGGGCCCCCTCCTATCCATGATAAAGAAATGTGTCCTAACGGGGGATTGGGTGCCCACGCACGGGGCGTGCCTCGAGGAGGTCAGACCGTTTCAGAGACGGATGGATGAGCTCTCCATCCAAGCTGACTGCCTGCTATGGGGCAGCCGAGTGGTCATGCCCCAAAAGGGGAGGGAAGCATTCATCAGGGAACTCCACAGCGAGCACCCTGGCATCGGGTTAATGAAGGCCATTGCTCGGTCACATGTATGGTGGCCGGGGATTGACTC
This sequence comes from Pristiophorus japonicus, assembly GCF_044704955.1. Lineage (NCBI taxonomy): Eukaryota > Metazoa > Chordata > Chondrichthyes > Pristiophoridae > Pristiophorus > Pristiophorus japonicus. The sequence continues at coordinate 105,802,874 of NC_091978.1, read as the reverse complement.
AGACCTGAAACACGGGCAATACCCCCAGGGAGGCCCTGCTCAGCCCGTGGCCCTGGCCCACCAAGCCTTGGTCACGCATTCACGTGGACTATGCAGGCCCGTTCATGGGAAAAATGTTCTTGATAATTGTCGATGCATACTCGAAATGGATCGAGTGCATCATATTAAACTCGTGCATGACATCCATCACCATGGAGAGCCTGCGCACGGTTTTCGCGACCCACGGCTTACCAGACATTCTGGTCAGCGACAATGGCCCGTGTTTCACCAGCCATGAATTCCAGGAGTTTATGTCGGGTAATGGCATCAAACATGTCCGGACAGCGCCGTTCAAGCCGGCTTCCAATGACCAGGTGGAATGTACAGTCCAAGTCATAAAGCAAGGCATGGTCCGCATCCAACGACCCTCTCTGCAGTAGCGCCTATCGCGCCTCCTGCTGGCCTATAGGTCCCGGCCGCACTCGCTCATGGGATTTCCGGCAGAACTCCTCATGAAACGTATGCTCAGAACGCGGCTGTCCCTCATCCACCCAACGCTGGTAGACATTTTTGAGGGCAAGCACCAGTCCCAAACCGAATGCCACGATCGTAACTCAAGGGAGAGGTGTATAGAAATGGATGATCGGGTATTTGTACTTAACCATGCATTGGGACCCAAGTGGCTGGAGGGCACTGTAATTGGTAAAGAGGGAAACAAGGTCATAGAGGTCAGACTCAATAATGGGCAGATATGCCGCAAACACTTGGACCAAGTAAAGAAAAGGTCCAGCATAGACACCAATGAACATGAAGAAGAGCATGAGATGTCAACCACACCACTGCCAGTGGATGAGCAACTAGGACAATCACCAGCATGCACAGTCCCTGCGGCCAGCTCGGACAGGTCGGAATCACCTCAGGTGACAGAAACGCATGCCAAGGCTCAGCCACCAGAGCCTCAACTGCGACGCTCCACGAGAGAGCGTCGACCACCTGATAGACTTAACCTTTGAGTCAAAAAGACGTGAGGGGGGAGGTGATGTCATGTATGTAACCAGCATACGACTGTAACCCTTATACAATTGTAACCCTCATGTAACCACTACATACTGTACATACTTACTAGAAATGCACACCTTGACCACAGGGGGAGTACTTGTGGGAGACACTCCTTGCCTGGAGATTCAGGTATATAAAGGGAGGTCCCTCTCAGGGCCAGCACCCCTGGGTCCAGGTAATAAAGGTGAAGGTCACAGAGTGACTGTGTCTGCAGAACGTGCCTCGTGTGATTATGTTTAAGAGTTAAGGACCCAACAATAACAACATAAATATAATGGAATTGTTAAACAAAAGTTGAAGTACAGGACCATTGAAAAGGACAGGAGGTTGAGGCCGCCCGCCTTCGATGAGACGGAGTTAGCTGCCCTTCTCGAGAATATCACAGAGAGGTACACCGAGCTAACAAAGGGTGGTCGTGGAAAGCCCCCCCAAAGGAGTACAATAATATATGGGACAAGATCGGGGAGACTGTGTCCTCCACAAGTACCATGGTATGCACCGGGGAAAGGTGCTGTAAGAGGTGGAATGACCTGGTGAGGGTAGCAAGAAAAAGTAATGATTTTATTTATGCACACCCCCCCCCATGTGCAATGTGCCATGTACCATGTAAATGTAGGTTCAGTGCCACACGGATTATGTGATTTATCGTAAGGTTACGGCGATGTATTTGTGCTTTTCGGCAATGACAAGAGGATCAACGCAGTGTTTTTGTGTGTGTGTGTGTGACCCTGTGTGTCTGCAACGTTAAATGGATTGAAGATTTTTACTTTCATTTACTTCACTTTCTGCAGAAGAAGACATCTGTAATAGCAGCGGATCAGCGGCGTATAGCGGGAGGACCCACAACCCAAGAGCCATTGACTGAAATAGAGATCTGTGCCCTGTCACTGGTCGGGGATAGTAACTGTGCCACCACCGGCATTGGAGCTGATCCACTCACACAGGATGGTCAGCTGAATACAATCCCCGGTCTGTGTAATCGTCCTGTCATGTCGTGTAATGTAACTGTAACTGTAATGTTGGCCTCATGTAATGTAATGTAATTTTATTGCACTGTAATGTTGGCCTCATGTGATGTACTGCAATGTTGGGGCATGTAACGCAATGTATGTATTGTCTGTCTGCGATATGTAATGCAGTAATTCAGCAGTGGTGGACATTTAAGTAAGACTGCGCTAAGTCTCTGTACTATGTACTATGTACTCATGTAACCCTGACCCCTCCCCTGGTGCCAAGCTTTTTAAAGTGTTGTTTGTACTTCCAGACTTGGACGATTTAGGCCACACCTCCACAGAGAGACCAGTCGAGAGACCCACTGCCTCCACCTCTGGTGTCAGCCAACTTCACCATGGCAGACATGAAGACGAAGAGGAAGAGGAAGAGCAGCTGATCCTGGAGCCAGTGGAGGTGGAGGATACATCAGTTCCACGTGGGCCAGCTGGAACATCCTCCATCACCAAGTCTATATTCAGGGGATTCCCGCATGGCTCCTCTGATTCTGTGGGACCAAGCAGTGCGCAGCAACGCACCCCCAGTGTTACAGCACCTTTGCTGCAGTGACGGAGATTAGTACAGAAAAGGTCGGTTGCTGCACGACAGATAGGTGTGTACCAGGACATGGTGCGTCTGTCACAGGCCACGGTCACAAAGATCAAGAGCTGCTCAAGGCCATGGTTACGATAGCCACAAACATCGCGGCACTATCAGAACGACAGTCGGAGGATATGTCGCGTCTGATCACCGCGCTGGAGCGAACCGCCGACTCCGTCGATGCTACGCGGCAATCGACGGGATCGGGACATGGCACGGAATCCCCTCGTGCCACAGTATTCGGGTCGACAGTACCTGAGGGTGAGGAGCTGCCAGCAGCTTCCAGCCCTGAAGCCGCGCCTTCCATATCACGTGCGTCTCTTGAGGCCCCATTCATTGCGCCTGCAACGCCTGACTCCCAACGACAGCAACAGCACTCGGGGTGCGGTGCTGCACACCGGCACCACGGGGAGGTCCAGACACAGGGGCAGTGGGAAAGGGAAGGGCAGGAGTAAGATAGGGGGGAATAGTCCCAATGGTGGTCGAGTACGCGGTCGAGGTCGTGGTCATAGTCGAGGACGGTCTTTTATTGTACTTGTTCATTGAATAATTGATGTTTGATTTTTAAAAGTTTATTCAAGTTGTTAAAGTTTAGTTAAAGTTATTATTAAAGTTGTTAAAGTTGTTACAGTTGTTTTATAGTTATAAGTTTTACAAAGTTTTAAAATTGTTGTTGTAATTTTTTACATTTTTACATAAACGTTTCAGTTGAATTCAAGCACTCTCTTGTACAGTGTCAAACTTTTGGGGTAACAGTCATCAGGGTCCCAAAACACAGCTCTCCACATTCAAGCAAAGCGTTCATTTATGAGCTGCTGATGTAACAATTTTGCAGTGGCATAAGCTCCGCGTACCCTCCGCTGTGGTGTTGGGGGGAGGCGGGGGGGTGGTGCCATGGGTTCGTCCGGAAGCTCCTCCTCATCCTCCTCCCCCTCATTTTCCCCTTCTTCCTCCTCCGTCTCCTGCACTCCCTCCTCAGATGGTCCTGCAGTCACCTGTGGCAATTCCTGTCCCCACATGATTATTAAATTATGCAACATGCAGCACACCACTGTGAACTGAGCAACCTGCTCAGGGTGGTATTACAGCCTGTCTCCCGAGTGGTCCAAGCATCGAAAGTGCTGCTTCAGCACTCCAATTGTCTTTTCGATAAAATTTCATGTGGCTATATGGCTCTTATTATATCGTTGCTTGGCTTCTGTCTGAGGATTCCGCAGGGGGATCAAGAGCCAGGTGGCGAGGCCGTACCCTTTGTCCCCCAGCATGCAGCATTTACCTTGTGGCTCAGACTTCAACAGGTCAGATACAGTGCTCCCACGCAAGAGGTGCACATCATGGATGCTCCCTGGAAAGTAGACATTCACTGCCATTAAGCACTGCGTATGGTAGCATATGAGCTGCACGTCGAAGGAGTGGAATCCGTTATGGTTTCGGTACGTCTCCGCCTCCTGTAATGATGCTCGCAAGGCAATATGGGTACAGTCAACAGCACCCTGCACCTTGGGGAAGCTGGCAATGCGTGCAAATTCCAAAGCTCTCTCACTCTGTGCCTCCCTGGTCATTGGGTCATTTATAAATTCCATCCGGCGTGCAAACAGTGCTTCAGTTATCTGTCGAATGAGTAGTGTACTGAGAAATACAGCATATATCCCCAGCTGATGCCTGAAAAGAGCCACATGCATAAAATGAAATTGCTGCAGTCACCTTCATCTCGACAGAGAGTGCAGTAATGATGGTGGTACTGGGCTGCAGGTCTGCCTTAATGAACTGGAAAATCTCATTAATCACCTCTTTTCGGAAGCGCAGCCTTCAAATGCACTGTCGATCGGTCAGGTCCAAGTATGAGCGCTGCTCACTGAAAATCCTTTGCAGGTAAGGCCTCATCCTCATCAGTCTGCAACCTTCTCCATTACCCTGATAACTCTGCTCAATAAACCTTCTCATATCTGGATCCTCCATTAGACTGGTAGTCAGCAATACAGGCTGAGATAGTACAGGCCCCATTCTTTTTAAATATCCAGAATATTTTTCAATGAAAAAAATGACGATCTTAATAATTTACTCAGTACCAATAAAAATACCTTTTCCACTGTAAATTGCACTGTAAAGTCACTGTTCACCTCAGAAATACAGAGGTGCCTCTTTAGCTGAGTGTTCCCGATTTTAAAATAGCGGCTCCGAGCACTACCGCCCATTCCCGTCCACTTAACATCACGTAAAACCACCTTTTCCAGGATGGTATGCAGCTTCGGTAGTATGTCAGTGGTATGCCATGAAAATCACACTTTTTGGGCGGTATGTAGGCGGTTCTGTATGGCGGACGGTGTGCATACCGCTCGGCAGTATGTCAATGATGACTATTCCGCTGAGTAGGTGTTTTTTCACCAAAATTACAGTTTTGGGCAGTAAGTGGGCAGTAGGCAGGCAGTGGTGTCGATGAATTTCAGGCCCATGGAGTCAGGGGACGAGTATCAGAATGGATAACAAGCTGGCTACAAAATAGAAAAGAGAGAGTAGTTACTATGACTGGTGGAAGATGGGAAGTGGTGTTCCATAGGGATTGGTGCTGAGACCACTGTAATTCAGCATTTGCATAATTGATTTAGACTCGGGAATTGGAAGTACAATATTAAAACAACACCAAATTGGGTGGTATAGTTAATAACGAGGAAGGCTGGGATAAAATACAGGAAAACGTTAACTAACGCAGAATGGGCGCATAAATGGCAAACGAATTTCAGTGTAGATAAGTGCGAGGTGGCTCATTTTGGTGGGAGGATTGAAGAAACTACATACTCCTTGGAAAATAAGGCCCAGAAATTGGCCTCCTTAGCGCCTCCCGTTATCACCTCCGGGTGGCGATATTGGCGCGCTAACGACTTATAGACCGGGTGCGGCGAGATGAACGACTCCTGCTAATTTGGCCAGGTGGTTTGTGGAGGGAGTAACATGTTGTGCCATGATCTCCTGCGCCCAGAGATCGTGACATCATTGCCGTGCGCATCGCCCCGGAAGCGTCCCAGACCTGAACTTCGGTTCTGTCCCCTGCAGCTTCACCGAGTCATCTCTGTTGTGCCGCCTAATTTAGTGAATTATGTGATTCTGTGCTGTTAACATGTGTGATGGAGAACTTGGCCAGAGTTCCAGTGCTAGCGGTAACACCAAATAGGTAAAAGATTGGTGACAGCCAAAATCAAGTGGGATTTCTCACAGAAGAATATTAGCATTGACAAACCTTGAAGAAATATGGATATTTGTCACGGAGAAGTCCCAAAAGCTGAAACCTTCCCAGGGACTGTTTTAAGACCATTTAAAAGTAGAGAACAGGAGATCTTTGGAACATTGGTAAGAACATTTGGAACATTTGGAGCATTCTCTCCCTTTTTCTCTTTATTTCTTCCTCATTTATCTTGCCCTTTCCATCACCCCCATGCTTCTTGTTTTTGCTAAACATTTTCCTGCGGGTGCCCATTCTCCCAGGGGCACAATTGGGGGACCTACTCGAGGCGGCAAGGGAGACGCAGTGATGGCAAGCCTCTCAGTGGATACGCAGAAGTTGTAAAGAAAGTTGGAAATTGGCCCCCTTTACAAAAGGGTTGATCCCATTGATGTATCCTGCCATAGTGCTCCATTTATGCCTCTCCATGGACCTGGACCCCAGTATCTTTCCAGTATTCGAATTACAGGGCATTCAGGAGGCAGGATCTGCCGGAATTCTGACAGAGGAATGTCGGTCCTACCTCCTTCCGATGTCAAATCTTTCTATGGGATGGATGGAACACCTACACACTCCAGCTCCCAACAAGAATTAACTTTGGGTGCTCTTCTGGAAGCAAACAAGGTTCCACTCCTCACAGCTGCTCTATCTCAGTCTCAAAAGGCAGTTTTTTAATCTCTCCCTATGCAATGAAAAATAAGCTTTTGGTATGCATTAATTTATCAGCTTTCTTCAGACAAGTTTAATCATTTGAATGTTACCTGCAGATATTAAAATATGCCTGAAATAGCCAAAGCTCTCTTATTTGAAAGTGATGGCATTTCACAGAAATAGCTGGTAGCTGGCAGAACTGACAGCTTCCACCAACCTATCTGCATCTATTTAATTAGATCTGCTCAACCCAAGGGTTAATGCAATTGACCCAGTATAAAAGTAGATTAAATTTACTCCTCTACCAACTCAGGAATGAAAGTTCACCTTTCTATTCGAAGTCAGTCACATGTAGCTGTCAGTCATTTATTTATCTATGTTCCCAAGCTTTTAAAACAGGACTAATTTACAAATACCTCCCGAATCACCATTATCCCTAACGGCAAACAGGCAGGGACAAGAGAACAGTTCACATCAACAGTTCATCCAGTTGTTTACTGAGGAATGTAATTAACTCACCCTGGAGAATTGGTTGTCGTTAATGTTTGCTCACCAGTGAACATTACATAATCTACTGGAATGTTGCTTTGCATTTTTTTCCAATATTAATCCTGGCAAAGAGCTTTAAAGAATTGTTTCACAAGAAAATAAGATGTTTTATATAATTGATTATTAGGAATAATGGGGCATGTTAGAAGATTTTACACAGTCTGATATTTGGAGTTTTAACCTTGTCGGATAATGTGTCTCAATTGAAAGGTATAATAGTTGTTCATAGAGAAACAAAATACTAGCAATGCCTCTAATATTTACAGTTGTATGCTTTTAAAACAAAATGTAGTCAACAAATTGTTTAACCGTAACAAATAATTATGCAGAAAAAAATTGATCATTTGTGCACTTCAGTATAAGTAACACAAGGGCTGTAATTAAAGTTTGATGTTTTTACATAACCATGACTCAAGCAGTAATTGTATTGTTGAGTATCTAAAGTGGTTCTAAGTACATTTAAGTAGTTGTCATTATGAATTACTTTAACCTGAAAATTACTATTATGTCAGTCGCAGCTTTTATTGAAAGGACTTGAGTAGATCAGTACAGGAATTAAATAAAAACACGTTGTTTGTGTTTACTTAGTGATTATAAGAAGGCCTGCATGACTCAATTTGTGAACAGAATTTCAAGGGGCTAGAATTTAATTTTTTTCCTCTCATGACTTCATTTTAATTGTGACCTTGTTCCAATAACTGTTCCTTAACTTATTACCCCTAAATAATTAATCTAGTTTGGTCCTTGATAATGAATAATTAGTGTCTACCAAAATAATTATAGAGGATTGTTGCAACTATTCCGAGGAAGTATTTTTCAGGAAGCCTGCATGTGTGGTCCTGTTCTGGTAAACATATAACATTATGAAATTCCTCAATGAATTTATGGCCCAGTTATACTACAGGGTTTTTTGCATTGAGGAAATATGGTTAGTACATTGTTTCAACACAAACGGTAGTATTACTGGGAGTGAAGTTTTCAATTTGATGATATATTGAGTAAGTGGGACAAGACCCCCTTGGGGAGATAATAGCTCTCTGCTTTTGCTTTATACTGTGACTTTGGTTCAACGCAACCAACATGAAGCAAGTATTAAAAAATAATGGACTGCCAAGAAACTTCTGAAAACTCATCCTTAAACTCTGAAACCCCGATTTGAACTCGGGCAGGAATCAAGGGTGCAGGGGCCAAACTGGGTGCCGATCCCTCTGGACCATTTTAACTCCCAGGCCTCATTTTCATGTTCGAGCACTGACTCCCACCCCAGGCTGGTGGGAATGACCTCAATGTCGGAGGGTGGTAGTGAAAATTCCCAGTGGGTCAGGGTGGAGGTTTATCCGAGGCCTGGGAAACCTATGTATAATTGTGGGGCCAGAAGGAGCCCATGGTCTACAGGGCTGTAGTAATACCCACCCTCCTGTATAGCTCAGAGACATGGACCATATACAGTAGCTGTTGTGTATGTATAACATAAGTATACTCCCTGTACACACAATGTACAGTTACATAAGACTACTGGATGTACCTTCACAGTGTATACTCTATGCTTGTACCACCAGAGGGAGCAACTGGTGGAGGCCAAGGGGTCACCTGTACAGGACGGGTAACCAGGTATAAAAGGAAGCACACCATGCTGCATCCTCACTCAGGAGCTGTAATAAATGGACTAAGGTCACCACAGTTCAAGTACAATACCTCGTCTCTTGGAGTCATTATTAGAGTGCTTACAGACACAATAGTAGACAGCTCAAATCGCTGGAGAAACACCACCAATGATGTCTCCGCAAGATGCTGCAAATCCCTTGGGAGGACAGGCGCACCAACGTTAACTTCCTCGACCAGGCCAACATCCCCAGCATTGAAGCACTGACCACACTCGATCAGCTCCACTGGGCAGACCACATTGTTTGCATGCCTGACACGAGACTCCCAAAGCAAGCGCTCTACTCGGAACTCCTTCACGGCAAACAAGCCAAAGGTGGGCAGAGGAAACGTTACAAGGGCGCCCTCAAAGTCTCCTTGATAAAGTGCAACATCCCCACCGACACCTGGGAATCCCTGGCCAAAGATCGCCCTAAGTGGAGGAAGTGCATCCGGGTGGGTGCTGAGCACCTCGAGTCTCATCGCCGAGAGCATGCAGAAACCAAGTGCAGGCAGTGGAAAGAGCATGCGGCAAACCAGTCCCACCCACCCCTTCCCTCAATGACTGTCTGTCCCACCTGTGACCGGGACTGTAGTTCTCGTATTTTACTGTTCAGTCATCTAAGAACTCATTTTTAGAGTGGAAGCAAGTCTTCCTCGATTCTGAGGGACTGCCCATGATGATTAAAAAAATGTAAATATACTAACCTGGAGTTCCTGTGCCCTTCCTGTGGCCAGGATGCTGCCTGTCGGCTGCCTTTGCTGATGGGTTGAGACTTGAACCATTAATTGGCCTATAGTTAAAATGCCGCATACATCTCAATGATGCCATTGGGACGTGACTTCCCCATTTAAGTTAGGCTTCCACTCTTCCGACACATATCTGAGACAGGTAAGTTAAGATGGTGGGGAGCAGAAACATGTCAGGAATGCGGTATGAACCCCCGCCATCTAACACCACCTCCACACCCTTCGCCCACGATCATCCTGTTCCCGTCGGGTGGAGTGGTTAAAATACTCCCTTAAGTTTTAGCAAGGAGCCAGCATTCTCATTAGCTACTTATCAACATTAAAATTGGTCTGCTATTTTGACAATAGTGAGCTTTACACATGTGTAAGTGTGCATGCACAAACCTCTACTTGGCAACCAGAAGCCATGAAAGACATTGGGTCCTGCATCGCTCGAAAGCCGGTATCAAACAGACACCTGCGCTATCATTGTGTTGTAAGAAATAAATATTTTATGAGTAAAGTCCCACCTCATGATCAGGATGTTTTCAGACAGCAGTTAAACCTTGTGAATGCTAGATTTGCTTTGTTCTTTTGGGAATATTTTTTGTTTTTATAGCAATACAGTAGCATGCTCCATAAAATTTCTAGCACAGTCATGAAATATTTTAAATATCTGTCTTGACATTTGCAAAATAAAAGAGTAAATGCTCGCACCACGATTTTATAGAAATCAAAAGCATATTGCCAGATTATGGACACTTTGGCACTTTTTTAACGTTAATTATTGTTTCCTAAACATCAAAACATTTTGAAAGCTACTTTGGAATGGAAAGATCACTTCTGAAAAAATACCTGGGAAATTAGATCATTTATAGCACTGCCCTTATAATTATTATACGATGCATATAGATTCAATCCTTTGTGCTCACATCCTTAAAGGCTTTGGAAAGAAATGTAAATGTGGGCGGTGATGTAAAACAGGCGCTAGTGGATTGGGCAACTACCCTCTTTACACCTCTGACATTTATACTAAAACCAGAATTTCCTGGATTACACTTATGTCAAAATTATAAGAAATTTACACTGGCTTCCAGGCCGACCTTGCCAATGAAAACTTAAACCCAAATTTCCTGAGAATTGTATTAAGATAAGCTGGAACATAAAATCCAACGTAAAATAAACGGAAACAAAAGCAAAATACTGCGGATTCTGGAAATCGGAAATAAAAACAGAAAATGCTGGAAACACTCAGCAGGCCAGGCAGCATCTGTGGAGAGAGAAACAGAGTTAACGTTTCAGGTCAATGACCCTTCATAGAATAAGCGGAAATCAGCATAAATATTCGAGGCCCAAGGAAAGCATGGAGCATAACGGGGAACAAAGAAATGGCGGACCAATTGAACAAGTACTTTGGTTCGGTATTCACGAAGGAGGACACGAACAACCTTCCGGTTATAAAAGGGGTCGGGGGGTCTAGTAAGGAGGAGGAACTGAGGGAAATCCTTATTAGCCGGGAAATTGTGTTGGGGAAATTGATGGGATTGAAGGCCGATAAATCCCCAGGGCCTGATGGACTGCATCCCAGAGTACTTAAGGAGGTGGCCTTGGAAATAGTGGATGCGTTGACAGTCATTTTCCAACATTCCATTGACTCTGGATCAGTTCCTATGGAGTGGAGGGTAGCCAATGTAACCCCACTTTTTAAAAAAGGAGGGAGAGAGAAAACAGGGAATTATAGACCGGTCAGCCTGACATCGGTAGTGGGTAAAATGATGGAATCAATTATTAAGGATGTCATAGCAGTGCATTTGCAAAGAGGTGACATGATAGGTCCAAGTCAGCATGGATTTGTGAAAGGGAAATCATGCTTGACAAATCTTCTGGAATTTTTTGAGGATGTTTCCAGTAGAGTGGATAAGGGAGAACCAGTTGATGTGGTATATTTGGACTTTCAGAAGGCGTTCGACAAGGTCCCACACAAGAGATTGATGTGCAAAGTTAGAGCACATGGGATTGGGGGTAGTGTACTGACATGGATTGAGAACTGGTTGTCAGACAGGAAGCAAAGAGTAGGAGTAAATGGGTACTTTTCAGAATGGCAGGCAGTGACTAGTGGGGTACCGCAAGGTTCTGTGCTGGGGCCCCAGCTGTTTACACTGTACATTAATGATTTAGATGAGGGGATTAAATGTCGTATCTCCAAATTTGCGGATGACACTAAGTTGGGTGGCAGTGTGAGCTGCGAGGAGGATGCTGTGAGGCTGCAGAGCGACTTGGATAGGTTAGGTGAGTGGGCAAATGCATGGCAGATGAAGTATAATGTGGATAAATGTGAGGTTATCCACTTTGGTGGTAAAAACAGAGAGACAGACTATTATCTGAATGGTGACAGATTAGGAAAAGGGGAGGTGCAAAGAGACCTGGGTGTCATGGTACATCAGTCATTGAAGGTTGGCATGCAGGTGCAGCAGGCGGTTAAGAAAGCAAATGGCATGTTGGCCTTCATAGCAAGGGGATTTGAGTACAGGGGCAGGGAGGTGTTGCTACAGTTGTACAGGGTGAGGCCACACCTGGAGTATTGTGTACAGTTTTGGTCTCCTAACCTGAGGAAGGACATTCTTGCTATTGAGGGAGTGCAGCGAAGGTTCACCAGACTGATTCCCGGGATGGCGGGACTGACCTATCAAGAAAGACTGGATCAACTGGGCTTGTATTCACTGGAGTTCAGAAGAATGAGAGGGGACCTCATAGAAACATTTAAAATTCTGACGGGGTTAGACAGGTTAGATGCAGGAAGAATGTTCCCAATGTTGGGGAAGTCCAGAACCAGAGGTCACAGTCTAAGGATAAGGGGTAAGCCATTTAGGACCGAGATGCGGAGGAACTTCTTCACCCAGAGAGTGGTGAACCTGTGGAATTCTCTACCACAGAAAGTTGTTGAGGCCAATTCACTAAATATATTCAAAAAGGAGTTAGATGAGGTCCTTACTACTAGGGGGATCAAGGGGTATGGCGAGAAATCAGGAATGGGGTACTGAAGTTGAATGTTCAGCCATGAACTCATTGAATGGCGGTGCAGGCTAGAAGGGCCGAATGGCCTACTCCTGCACCTATTTTCTATGTTTCTATGTTTCTATGTTTCTATGTCTTCTTTCTTCTTCAACTTCCTCTTTATCATATTGATGTCATAAAGATTAATATTTGACGTCATCAAAACATCAGTTCTGCACATTCAGCACAGCATATTTAAGAAAATGTAATTGTGGAAGCTTTTCTGTTTTAAATGTAACAGACTCTAATGTCATAAAAAAACATCCAAAGATATAGCTAATACAGTGTAAGTCTCACAAAGGAAACTTGCTAAAAGAATCGCTATAAAACACCGAAAATAGTGACTTCAGATCCTGCTATCCTAAAAATCTTTGATGTAAATTTACACTCCTTCAGATCCATATAAATGTAGAAAACTCCTGTTCGCTGGTCTGTTGCATGGAGAGAGCTGGAATGAGCCAAGTGGTGATTCGACGGACATAATTCGGCAGCGATGCAAATAATCGAGGAAATTTGCGCATAATGATGTTTCAGCATAAAACCAAAGTAAATCAGTCTCATTTGAATCACCTCAGAAAAAACACTGGGCTGTAACTTGCAGCCCCTTGAGGCGTGCACGAGGTGCACACAGCCCATAGGGGCTGCGCAAGTTCCGGATTTAGGAATGCACTGCACATGCGCTAAAACCCGGATCTTGCGATCTGTCAAGAATCTTGACAGATCCGCCGCATCACCGGGAATAGAACATCTGCGGGCGGAGAGTTGGGCTATTTTCCCAACATCTGCCTTGTGAATGCCCGTGAATGCTGGTTACGGCAAAAGCCAGGAAATTCTGGGCCGTTGTTTCCTTGTTAAGCTTTGTCAGTGAGAAGATTGGAATACTTTTAAAAGTATTTTTGTTCAAACTATGAGTTCTGATGACTTTGTTTGAAGGGGTTACTCATCAAACAGGTGTGAGGGAGCTGACTGCTTTATTCAAGCACGGAAGTGCCCTAGGTTAGTGAATAAATCTCTAATTGACGCCAATTCACATTGATTACGCTGATGTGATCAATAACTCCTCCAAACCAGTTATCTTAATGATGATACAGAAGTAGGAAGAACTCACATCAGGAAATGACCCAGCAGGACTCTAGAAATCTCTGACTTGGTTGAACCTGAAAGGCATAACCAAATTACACTGATTCCTAAGCCATGCATTTCCCAGCTTATTGTACCAATAACACAATAGTATGCATTGTATTTACTGGAGAATACAATGTGATAAAACTATACAGCAACTTCACAAAAAGTATGTGAAGATTTTTTAGGAAAAAAAGGATAAAATTAATGGCAATTATCTATAACTCAGTTTTTACAAAAGCCACTGATGGTGACACTTGCTGAGGTCTATTTTCTGAAGCGGTTTTCCCCTCTTTCTAATTCAAGCCACTACATCAAGATTGGCAAATTTGTCCCCAAACGACATCCAAAATACAAAGATTAGATAGCAATTTTAGCTTTGATCTCCACCTTACTGAGAGCCTAATGATCCAGTATTACAGATTGGCTTTTTCTGACTTCAGTTTCTGTTAGAACATGTAAGTGTAATGCAGTTAGTTCTGTGGAGGCTTATGACACTGCCTATACTATATGATTTGACCAGGTCAAGTACTCATGTTGGAGAAAGGAAATCACACATAAATGACTTTAAGTAGATTTGTGCTTGCATGTAAGTCACCCAGTAATATAAAGTTAGGAGATGTGAACCAGAATGAGTGGTATAAAATTAAATGTAATAATAACCAGCTCCAAAGAAGATGATAAGAGCCTGGGGAATAAGTTTTAGCAGCTCATTACATCTGCCGTTGCTCAGTGCTACGAATGAAACCGTCTGTTTCTTGTCAGCCAGCAATAGGAAGTGGAGTAGGATTTAGGGGCTGCTGATTTAGGGGCTAAAGGAAAAGGCCACACCACACACAATTCATGTCAAGTCTGTTATGTGATCCAGGCTGCCTTATCCTTGGGATCTGGTAAATAAACACGCTCAGTGCTGTTTTGTATCAGATCGTGCCTGATGGGAGCTGACTAGCTCTGGGGACTTAAACATAACATTAATGGTGACTAAAAGACATAGGAAATATCTAGTCCACTCTATATTTTTAACCTTTCTGGCTGTCAGCTTGCTCAATCCAGCATGATGATGATGATACCTGACCTATTTTCCCTTTGTTGGCATAGTTGTAAAGTTGTACACTTATACTTGATATGGCCAAGCGAAAAGAAAATCCATTTTCTACTTGTGCATAGAGCAGAAATTATCCTTCAGATGTTCAAATGAAGATGTCCCACAGACACCACATCAACAGCTGTTTTATGAATTAATTTGATGCGGATTGTTGTTGGGAGCATCACAAAAAGATATTTGGCTATTCCATCTAACACAGTCATTTTTTAAAAAGTATTTTTATTTTTCTAAGAATGTTCCAATTCATTGGCAAGAGCACAAAGACTGAATTTAATAATAAATTATGGGAATGAAAACATAAATATTGTTAGTAGGTTTGTTTCTCTCTGCACTTTACAAGAAAACATTACTGTGTCACTTTTAAGATTCCAACACATCCAATTTGTGATGCACCTAATCTTCCGATGGGTGTGTTCGAGGGAAACAGGCCAAACTGCAAACATGAGTGAGCCTAATTCAAATGGCATACTTAGGAAAATGAAGTCCCACACTGAGTTTGACGATGACCCTGACCCCAACACACACTTTGCCTATATAAAATGGATGCATGATTGCTATATAGGCCTGGACTCCTTAAAGCTACTTTGTTGTTATTGTTACATTGAGCATTTGTAGTCTAGCTGTTTTTGGCAGTGAGGATTTCTCTGCTCGTGCATTGAACATCTTGCCTACTTTTGTCCCTCTACATGATTTTTAAAGGAAAAAAAACACTGTCTTTGATAGACTTTTGCTGAAGTCAATAAGATATTTAACTATGTTATTGATAAAGGGCAAATTCAGCTACAAAATGTTACCTCCCAGAGATACACAAACAATTTAGCATGTTGATTAGAATGTCTCCCAGTATTAAATATCAGACTGGCCAGCCACCATAGACATCCGACTGTATAAATCTGCATGTTATATTGGCTTTTGGACAAGGAAGATTGTTTAGGGCTGGTCCTGAGGTATGTCCTGTTATTATGACAGGATGGTTTTCATTTGTTATGCCCAGCACTAGGCTTAGCGAAACAGACTTACAGAATACTGAAAGTCTTCACACCAAGGATGTTGTTTTTCAGTTGAAGCAGTCACTTTTATTGGTGGCTCAGCAGACCAATCGTTAACATCCAGCATTGAGGGAGGGGTCAGGCTTTTTCCTCTATCTCCCTCTCAGATCGATACGGTCTCAACAATGGCATAATGAACTCAAATTGCTTCTAAATTTCATATAGTGCCAGCTTAGCAGCTAGGTAGTTTATAAATCAGACCTGCCTAGAATAATAGTAAAGTCACATACTTTTATTATTTTTATGGCATTAAAAGGTTTAGGAAATAGGAGTTAAAAAAATTCTTGAGGTGTCGGCATTGCTGGCAAGGCCAGTATTTATTGTCCATGCCTAGATGCCCTGAGAAGGTAGAGGTGGGCCCTTTTCCTAAACTGCTGTACTCCACTTGGTGCAGTGCACCCACAGTGCTGTTAGGGAGAGAGTTCTAGGATTTTGATCCAGTGACAGTGAAGGAATGGTGATATATTTCCAAGTCAGGATGGTGTGTGACTTAGAGGTAAACTTTCAGGTGATGCTGTTCCCATGCACCTGCAGCCCTTGTCCTTCCAGGTGGCAGAGGTCATAGGTTTTGGAGGTGCTACTGAAAGAGCCTTGGACAGTTGCTGCAGTGCATCTTGTAGATCGTACACAAGGCAGCCATGGTAAGCCATTGTTGGAGTTGGTGGATGTATAGGCTAGTGGCTTTGTCATGGAGAAAGAAAGAAAGAAGGAAAGAAGGAAAGAAAACTTGCATTTATATCACGCCTTTCATGACCACCAGACGTCCGAAAGCACTTTACAGCCAACTGAGTTCTTTTGAAGTGGCCACCTCCTTCCACTGCTCCTTGGGGCCTATGTCATGCCATACAAGATGCACTGCAGCAACTCGCCAAGCCTTCGACAACAGCACCTCCCAAACCTACGGTCTCTAGGAGGACAAGGGAAACAGGCACATGGGAACACCATCACCATTCTGAAGTTACACACCATTCTGACTTGCAACTATGTCGCCATTCCTTCATCGTTGCTGGGTCAAAATCCTGGAACTCCTTCCCTAACAGCACTGTGGGAGTACCTTTACCACATGGACTGCAGCAGTTCAAGAAGGCAGCTCACCACCTTCTCAAGGGCAATTAGGGATGGATAATAAATGTTGGCCTTGCCAGTGATGCCCACATCCCAGGAACGAATGAAACAAAATAATATTCAGTATTCGCAAATAAAATGCTAAAGTTGGTGTTGTATATGCATGCCTGTTTACTGTGTGGTGTCTGTAACACTGTTATGCAACACTGAATGTACCCTTACACTGTACACACCTTACCTGTACACCAGAGGGTGCTGCTGCTGGAGACCGAAGGGTTACCTGCACACGGCAGGTAACCCAGTATAAAAAGGAACTCAGAGCTTGTTGTTCTCAGTCAGGAGCTGCAAATAAAGGTCTACACAGTTTAAGTATCATACCCTGCCTCATGGAGTCATTACTAAAGATGCCTACATACACAACAACTGGCGACGGGAATACGAGGTCACGAACTATACGCTCAATATGTCTAACCTCAGCAACTTCCAACAATTTACAGAGGGGAAAGATTGGGATGCTTTTGTGGAAAGATTGGAACATTTCTTTATAGCCAACGACCTGGATGGGGACACACCGGCCACACTAACGAACAAAAGCAGGACCATCCTGCTTAGCAGTTGTGGGCCCACCATCTACGGTCTCGTCAGGGACTTACTAGCCCCGGAGAAGACAACCACCAAGAGCTATGAGCAACTTGTAACAATCATACAGGAACAACTAAAACTGAAAGAAAGCATCCTCACAGCCAGGCACCGGTTCTACACTTACCGGCGACCTGAGGGCCAAGAAATTGCCAAGTATGCTGCTCACTAAAGAAGACTAGCAGCTCCGTGTGATTTTGGCGACCACCTTAATGAAGCACTAAGGGACATATTTGTCATTGGAATCGGCCACGAGGGCCTCCTACACAAATTGCTCTCGGCTGACATCACGGTCACCCTGCAGAAAGCAATTCAAGTGAGCCAGGCCTACATGGTTTTGGTCGGCAACTCCAGACGAATACTGACCCAGGACTCTAAACCGGCGAACGCAGTCAACCGAATGGTGACTTCTAAAGGCAGAAATGCTGCCCCGAGTCCCGCAACCTTGAGTCTGCCACATCGGACAAACCGGATGGCCCTGTGCTGGCGCTGTGGAGGAAACCACAGGGGCCACCAATGCCGCTACAAAGACTATACCTGCAATGGCTGCAAAGAGAAAGGGCACCTTCAGAGAATGTACAGAAAACGCTTTACTCACCGTGTCGCTGATGAGTTGGCTGATCAACCGGGCTCTGACACAGATGAAGAGGATATTGCTCAAACCCTGGAAGAAGAGTATGGAACTCATACCTGCTCCACCGGAAATTCTCCGTAGACGATGGAAGTGGACATCGATGGGGTCCCAGTCTCCATGGAAATCGACACCGGGGCGAGCCAGTCTGTGATGAGCCAAATGACCTTTGAAAAAATTTGGATGATTCCTGCCACTCGACCAAAACTGTCTCCTGTCCAGGCAAAGCTGCTCACCTATACCAAAGGTAAAATCCAAATCATTGGCAGCGTAGACGTCCAGGTCTCCCAGGGCGGCGTGTTGAACAAACTCCCCCTGTGGATTGTAGCCGGCGACGGTCCCATGCTGCTGGGTAGGAATTGGATGAACCGGGTCCAGATCAGGCGAAGTGGCCCTGTGGAAGAAAAGAGCGCCACAGCCCATCTGCAGGAAAGTCAGGAAATGGCTGCAGCACCACGAAGAGAAAAACTTGTAATCAAAATGGCCACCGCAATGCCACGAGTGAGCATGGAGGAGCATCACGTGACACCGAGCGACCAATCGGACTTGAAGGCTACCTTAAAGGAGACCGGTAACCAAAGAAATTTAAAGGGGAAGTTTCAATTATTTGAGTACACGGACTTTAAAGCTAAAGATGCGATCAAAGGGTGCAGGTATGAAAATGTATGCAATGTAACAATGAATTGTGATGCTGGTTTAACTAATGTGACTAATGAGATGAATGCAGGTGTCAGTAAGGTTAAGAACAAGTTTATTATGCTTAACAATAATGATAGCGAATGTGAAATGCCTAATGTAACCATGTCTGTTGAAACCAGGACACCCAAAAGTGATGCAAGTGCTAGAATGTATAATGCAAGCTCGACTATGTGTGATCAGAGCCAAGGTGTCATGTTTACCGGTAGGACACTGCCAAAGGACATTGGGTCCTAAAGGGACCATGTTAATGCCAATGGAATCCCCCTGTGGGAGACCCCCAGGTCCAGCAGGCTACCTGACCATGTAGCCTGGACCTTTGGAACGAACGTGATGCCCCTTGCAGGACACACACACAGGCAGTGGGAGCAGACCCATTACAGGGACAGTGGTCAATGGGCAGCTCAGCCACCACCAATGGCAACCTGCACCAGACCAGCCCTACAGCCCCTGGTCACCAGGGCCAACACCAGGAGCATGAGGCCAATACCTTCCAGCTTCCCTGGCAAACCCTGGGATGACCTGATCCTCATCCCAATTGGTGGACAAGGAGCCCACCCAGTCTTGTGGCCCTGCCCACCACCCCACAACTACCTACATCACAGTGTATACACACCACCCACTGCTGCCGTGGCTACCTCCCCGAGGGATCCCACAACAGTGACACCCACTTGGTTTGTGTGTGAGGGAGGGGAAACGTATGAGGCCAGCCTCAAGCAGAGGGGTCACACCTGGCAACCACACAACCCTCACCACAACCTCCCATAGCCCACCATTGATCACCTCCCCTGGTCATGACAATAAGGATATGAAAAATGCTCAGGGAGGAGAATTGTTGTGTATGCATGCCTGTTTACTGTGTGATGTCTGTAACACTGTTGTGCCACACTGAATATACCCTTATACTGTACCCTTACACTGTATACTGACCAATAGCAGAACCTTTGACACCCACAATGCAACTGTGCTTTGTGTACCCAGGTTATGGGGCACTGGGGCCTGAGGTCTGCAGCTGCACATTGCCCATCACAAGAATATAATAAATAGGAGCAGGAGCAGGCCTTTGGCCCCTTGAGCCTGCTCCGTTACGTTATAATTCCCCATCCACTTCGCAAATGTGATGCATAGTGCCTGTGCACCTTTGTTCTACTTTAGGCTCTATAAGGCCTTGAAAAACATGGAAATAAGGATGGAGCCCAACAAAGTGTTTCAAGCACCTGAACAGTGCTCAGTATCCATGCCATTTTAGTGGTTTCTGTGTAACTATTTGTGATTATCTGCTTTAATGCTGTTGTGGTGGAAAGAAGGTGAGCAAAACATATTCCCTGGGAATTATGCTGTGTGCTGCTTTGAGAAGAGCTATGTCCAGGTATCCTTCTCTACTGCAGGTTCTGGAGGAGGAGCGTTGGATCACAGGAGACATACCAGGGGATTAGCGTGGACCTGCCCTGTCACCAACCATGTTCACAAATCTCAGGTATTCATATCTGGATACGTTGGATGAAACCTGCATGTGGAAACTAAAATTGGCCAAGAATACCATCACAGAAATTTGCACACTCCTGCAGCCAGACTTGCAAATTACTTTAACAATTGAGACTGCTCTATCAGTAACAGGCAACATCAACTTTTATGCAACAAGGTTGTTCCAACAAACAGAAGGAGATCTCTGTCAAATCAACGGTTGCATCATGCAGGTCACAGATTCTTTGTTATCCCAGGCCTTTCAATTCATCAATTTCTTCATGGAAAATGGATCAAAACATGAGAGACCCCAACACCTTTACCATCTGGTTGGATTCCAAACTGCAGGCCATTATTGATGGCATTCCTGTGGCCATACAAGAACATAAGAACATAAGAATTAGGAGCAGGAGTAGGCCATACAGCCCCTCGAGTTTGCTCCACCATTCAATATGGCTGATCTGATCATGGACTCAGCTTCACTTCCCTGCTCACTCCACATAATCCTTTACTCCATTATCGTTCAAAAATCTGTCTATCTCCCCCTTAAATATATTCAATGACCCAGCCTCCATTGATCTCTGGGGCAGATAATTCCACAGATTTACAACCCTCTGAAAGAAGAAATTTCTCCTCATCTCAGTTTTCAATGGGCGACCCCCTATTCTAAAACTATGTCCCCTGGTTCTAGATTCCCCCATGAGTGGAAACATCCTCTCTGCATCTACCTTGTCGAGCCCCCTCATTATCGTATATGTCTCAATCAGATCACCTCTCATTCTTCTGAACTCCAATGAGTACAGGCCCAACCTGCTCAACTTTTCTTCATAAGTCAATCCTTTCATCTCAGGAATAAACCGAGCAAACCTTCTCTGAACAGCCTCCAATGCAAGTATATCCCTCCTTAAATACAGAGACCAAAACTGTACGCAGTACTTTAGGTGTTATATATGCAGACTATAGTTATACTCTCTGTGTAGTCACTGTTTAGTTGCAAAAGATGAAGAATTGTTACCTGATGTACTGTTAATAAGGTTTACACTGTGTATATACTATGCTGGCACCACCAGAGGGTGCAACTGGTGGAGACCGGGGTTTCCTGCCCCTGTGACAGAGGCTGAACACCAGAGGGCACTGTGGTGGGAAACCTGAGGGTCACCTGCATAGGTGTGCAAGGCCCAATATAAAAGGCTGCCCACCATGCTTGTGACTCAGTCTGGAGTTACAAATAAAGAACCAAGGTCACTACAGTTTGAGTACAACACATTGCCTTGTGGAGTTATTCATAAATACATTACAGACATAACAAGTGGCGATGAGAATACGGACTTTCACGCGATTATGGCTACCGTTGGCACGATAAAAGACTTTGCAGAGGGTGATGATTGGGATGCCTTCACGGAAAGGCTCGAGCAATATTTCGTGGCAAACGGCCTGGCAAGGGAGACAGACACATTGGCGGAGTAGTGCAAGGCTATTCTACTGACCAGTTGTGGGCCCGAGGTCAGGGACTTGCTGGCACCCATGAAGACCAAGGATAAGACATACGATGAGCTGACTAAACTAATTTGCGACCAACTTAAACCAAAACAGAGCATCCTCATGGCCAGGCACAGATTCTACACTCACTGCAGACCTGAGGGCCAGGGGATTGCAAAATAGGCTGGTGACCTCATGAGACTTGCGGCACCGTGTGAGTTCGGCACACACCTCAACGAAGCATTGCAAGACATCTTCGTTATGGGAATTGGCCACGAGGGCCTCCTTCACTTGCTATTATCTGCCGACACCACAGTCAGCCTGCAGAAGGCCATCAGCATCAATCAGGCATTCATGACCTCGACCTGCAGCCCCAAGCAAATTATTCATCAACCCAGCAAGTACTGTACACACAATGGTGCCTTTCACAGGCAAGACAGTAAAATGTAGCTCTGCCCAGGCCAGAGAGCACAGACCTCAGGGTTCCGGAACTCAGAGTCCGCCGAGGGATGCTAATCGAGTAGCACCATGCTGGCGTTGCGGAGGAAACCATAGGGCTCACCAGTGTCGGTTTGTTGAGTACGTATGCAAAGCCTGTAACACGAAAGTCCACCTCCAGCGTATGTGTAAAAGAAATACGACTCACCGCCTAGCAGAGGAGTCGGTAGATGACTTTGAATCCAACGGGGAGTGTGATGATTTGGCCAGAGAGGCAGCTCAGCCCCAAGAAGAAGTGTATGGAGTGTATACCTGCATCACCGATTGTCCTCCAGTGAAGATGGAAGGCGAGATAAATGGCGTTCCAGTCTTCACGGAAGCGGACACGGGAACGAGCCAGTCAATGATGAGCCAGGATGCCTTTGAGAGGCTATGGAACGAAAAACGACCCGAGCTGGTTCCAGTACAGGAAAAGTTGCGCACCTACACCAAGGAGCTGATCCCAGTCCTTGGTAGTACGGATGTCGGTGTAATCCATAATGGCGTAGTGCAAAAGTTACCTCTGGATTGTTGCAGGCGATGGTCCAATGCTACTCGGAAGAAGGTGGATGGGGAAGAACTAGTGGAAATGGGAAGACCTCTTCACTCCAGCAATCGATGTCCCCCGTGTTCAGAGGCAGAGCAAAATCTCACCTTTGCTTGGGCCAGGCACCAGAGAATAGACCAGCATAGCACCTGAGGCACAGACCATCCATCACAACTGCGTGGCATTGATCTGACCGGAACGGCCTAAACGTACCTTCCCGGCTCCAGTGTCAGGACTCCTGGGGAGGAAGATCAAATTCACAGGCACTCTTCCAGCTTTTGTGGCAGAATCGCAGGAGAGAAGGATCAAGGTAGTCGATCTTGAGGACAGAGGCAAGATGGCGTCCCTGCTGCAGTGCGGTGCAGCGTGGCTGAAAAAAAAGATGGCTGCGGCCATATAACGAGGTGCAACGCTGAGGGACCAACATGTGGTGTCTTACAAAGGATTTGATTGGGGTAAAGCCAGCCGAGTTCCCTTAAAGGAGACCTGCAATCAACTGAACTTAAAGAGATATTGCATGCATGGCAATCAATGTAACGAACCGATTAAGATTGTGAACAAAATGTTGTTGCGAGATGTCGGTACTATTCCTAATGTAAAGAACAAAATGTTGTTGCAAGATGTCGGTACCAGTCCTAATATAAAGAACAAAATGTTGTTGTGAGATGTCGGGAATAGAGTGTCCCCAAAAGTAGCAAGTGAGCGACCATAGGAGGGTGAAGGCACTGATCCTGATACCCTGCCCCAGGTCTATCCCACGTTGCAGGCACCCGATGGCACTATTCGCCATGGACCTCGAAACGAAAACAGCGTCAATACACACAGTCGGCCGCCGTTGCCCACCACCCGAGTGGAGACGGTGCAGCCCCCAGACCCAGTCACTACCTCGGCCATGTCTGGGAGCGAAAGGTCAGAACCAACGAGTTCCCCAAACGGGACCTGGAACAGCCAGGTTCCCAACACCGTTAGAGAGCAGGCAGAAGATTCTGCAGCCCTCAAAGGAGGACAGGGTGGCCACACACATCTGTGGCTCTGCCCACCACTAGGCAACGGCAAAGGCTCTGAGTCCTGGTTAGGTGAGCGAACCAAGCCCACCCCGCTAGCAGGGGGTGCAGCGCCGCTATCAGACGACTAGGACCCCGTCCGGTTGCTCTGGAACCTATGTCCTTGCATACCTGTACTGCTACCTCAGTACTTACCATGACTAAACCATGAATGCAATCCTGGTGCACGACCGCAAAACGTAACGAATGTAATTCACTGAGCCAAGGTGTCACGATACAAACTGTAACTTCCTTTCTTTGTACTTGCACTGTGTCTGATTCTGTATGTTAATGTAACGGGCCTGCTGCATGATCTCACTGTGTTTGGCAGGGGGGGGGGGGAGAGGAAAATGGATATATGTAGTCATGGACACACGCATAGATCACACCCAGAACCCATTGGAACCTCCACTGCATCATTGAACCATCCAAACTGGTAACCATTACCCAACGTTGTGGCAAAAGGACTTGGGGATAACAGGGAGAGAGCCACGACAAAGCACAGCCAAGGTGCAAGGGCTACTGGGAAGAGCTAAGCCAGAGCACATAGTGCAAAGGTAATCGGCACAAAGGAATTGGGGGAGAGTGATGTTATATATGCAGACTATATATATACTCTCTGTGTAGTAACTGTATAGTTGCATAAGATGGAGACATTACCTGATGTACTTTCAATAACATTTACACTGTGTATATGTTATGCTGGCACCATTAGAGGGTGTAACTGGTGGAGACCGGGGTTTCCTGCCCCTGTGGCAGACGCTGTTCACCAGAGGGCACTGCGGTGGGAGACCTGAGGGTCACCTGGCATAGATGTGCAGGGCCCAGTATAAAAGGCTGCCCACCATGCTTGTGCCTCACTCTGGAGTTACAAATAAAGGACCAAGGTCACTACAGTTTGAGTATAACACATTGCCTCATGGAGTCATTCATAAGTACATTACAAACATAACACTAGGTGTGGCCTCACAAATATCCTGTCCAGTTGTAGCAGAATTACTCCACTTTTATACTCTATCTCCCTTGCAATAAAGGCCAACATCCATTTGCCTTCCTGATTACTTGCTGTAGCTGCATACTAACTTTTTGCGTTTCATGCACAAGGATCCCCAAGTCCCTCTCTACTGCAGCATTTTGTAATTTTTATCCATTTAAATAATAATTTGCTTTTTTTTTGCCGAAGTGGATAACCTCACACTTTCCCACATTATACTCCATCTGCCAAATGTTTGCCCACTCACTTAGCCTGTCTATATCCCTTTGCAGATTTTTTGTGCCCTCCTCACAACTTTGCTTTCCCACCCATCTTTGTGTATCATCAGCAAACTTGGCTACATTACATTCAGTCCGTTCATCCAAATCATTGATATAGATTGTAAATAGTTGAGGTCCCAGCACAGATCCCTGTGACACCCCATTAGTTACTATTTGCCAATCAGAAAATGACCCATTTATCCCGACTCTCTGTTTTCTATTAGTTAGCCAATCCTCTATCTACGCTGATATATTATCCTCAACCCCATGAACTTTTATCTTGTGCAGTAACCTTTTACGTGGCACCTTATCGAATGCCTTCTGGAAATCCAAATACACCACATCCACTGGTTCCCCCTTATCCAACCTACTTGTTACATCCTCAAGGAACTCCAGCAAATTTGTCAAACATGGTTTCCCTTTCATAAAACCATGCTCATTCTGCTTGATGAAATTATGCTTTTCCAAAAGTCCTGCTACTGCTTCCTTAATAATGGACTCCAGCATTTTCCCAACAAGACATGTTAGGCTAACTAGTCTATAGTTTCCTGATTTCTGTCTGCCTCCTTTTTTAAATAGGGGCGCTTCATTTGCAGTTTTCTAATCCGCTGGGAACTCCCCAGAATCCATAGAATATGGACACCTCGTCCCAATACCAACCCTTTTATGAGTAGAAAGGATGTCACTCCATCATGTGCAAGTACCGAATCATGCACATTAACAATCACTATGCTGGCAGTTAGCATCATTCATTCATTTATGGAAATCCATGGTTCCACCATTATTTGAAGGAACAGGAAGACTGGATGCGAGGGAACCAAGGCATCCATTGTTACAATTGCTTTGAGGAGCCCAAGTGCATAGTGCATGTTGTGCTGTGCGCAGGATGTGCTGCACTAAAATGGTTTTGAGTTGAAGTCGCACTAATAGCACGAGATCGACTCATTTCACTGACAATGTACTGAGAGCTTTGGGTACAGTGCTACTACTGCTACTACACTGGGGCCACATGATCAGCCCCACAGATATTTGAAAATTTCAAACATCCCACACCACCTCTCTATATCTCTCAGTTAATGTAACTATTTAGATGGGTTGCAGCCATAGCCTATAAAATATAACTGAAAGGCATCAAAAATCCACAGGGGCAGCATCTTGGGATAAGTGCCAGGATGCAGCTGCCCAGAATCTCCTGCGCCAACATCACCAACGTTCACAGGATTATGTGGAGGTTCCTACATTTGAATGTCAATAATGGGCAGCTATGCCATTAGATATGCATCTCGGCTGCCTGCCTGCCTGCCTTGGAGGTATGCCAAGCCAAGGAGTGTTGAAGGTTCCCACTGACCCCTTTGGCCCATTTGTTAAGTGGATAATACTGTCTTCAGGACATGACATAGTCCAGGACCCCTGATGAGCTGCACTTCAGCCAAGAGAGTAACCAGTATATCTAATTTCATTTGGTATATTGTCCATCAATGATCCATTGAGTATTTGACAGTCGAAGGACAGGGAGACTTGTGTTGTATTAGTTGTGTTAGGAGTTCACATCCCTGGCCCCACCACCTCCCCATTCACTTGCTGGCCCCGAAGCACGCTTCACACAAACTTCTCCAAATCCCTGTGTCAAGAACTTCAAGTTTTCGGACCTTCAATTCAAATCAACGAACTGTAATGTGGATCCCCTTCTGTGAACAACTGTGAGGCCAACAAGCTGTCTAAGCAGCCAATCGAAAGACAGAATTCTCACAGACAGCGAACAAGGAAGTGAGTAAGCTCTTAACATTCTAACTTTTTACAAATGATAGGATAGAGAGAGGAAAACAAAGATTAGGATCCTCCTATGGGGAAAAGACAAAACCGGAAACTTTAAAAAATGTTTTTACATTTTTTTGGAAAAGTTTCTTAAAATTTTAATATTTATTAAAATGGTCAAATTTGACACTGCACAAAATTAAAATGAGTTTTACAGGTCCTTAACATCTATTTAGCAGTAATAACACTGTCAAACCCCCAGTTAGACCTAACCCTTTGGGTTTCATTTTTAGTGGGGGTTTGGCAGCCTACTTACTGCAGTAGAGCCGACGTTTTTGTCAGTTTCCCTGATTTGGCTGATTACACAGATTGCCGCCTTGTGCAGTGGGGGATGGGAGGCGAGGGGGGGAGGGGGGGCAGTGGATGGGGGGAGCACACAGTGCAGCCTGTCTCAGAGCTGTCAATGACAGACTTCAACTTTAGGATTTCTGCATGTGACTGTGCATGCGCCAAATCCCGCAGTTGCGGTCAGTTTCAAAGATGGAATGACGTCAAAGGCTGCCAGTTCGCCCTCATCCTGACCTCAAATTCCAGGCCAATCTGTCAAAAATGAGTCATCTTTGCGCAGACTTCACACAAAGTCAGTTATTTATTTTGAACAGTTAAGACCATTGGTTCTGGGTATTTTTCCACAGTTTGTAAGCTAGTTCAGCGATAGGAAAGATGTCTGTCATTTATTCCTACTATTGCTTTTTTTTCTGTTGACATTGGCCCAGATTTTCCAGAGCCTATGATGCACATGTGCGAAAACCAAAAGTTGCGATCTGTCAAGTTTCAGCTTGACAGAACATACGAATCCCCAGGAAACGGACATTCTCGTACGCCTGGCAAAAGCAGCTGTACGGCTTTCTTTTACCAGCGTGTGGGTTTAAAGAAAGACAAAAATATATTTTTTTAAATCATTTAAACTTAAAAAAAGCTTTTAAATTAGTTCAGGTTATTTTGGATTCTTTAAAATTGTCAAAAAAATAAATTTAAATAAGTAGGTCAGCAATTTAAATATGTTAATCGATCAATTCCAGCGATATTTTAACATACATTCAAATTTAATGGTTTATCCATGCACGGGTTCCTGGGCTTCCTGAAACCTGCAATTGAAGCCAAGGTGAGAAGAAAACAGCAATTCATGGGGCTGTTAAAAGTCAGGCAAATACAACAATAAATACTCCTTGCTCACAGCTGTTTTCTTACCTACCACTGGACAAAGGGTTTGTGAGAGTACTTGTGGTGAGAGAGGTTAGTTTCTGCACTTTGGAGCTATTGAGACTCAAATCAGGCTGGGTGGAGCTTTGGCTGATTAGATTGGACCTTGGACGAGGAGCAAGATGACCATCAGCAGCAACAACAGCCTGCCGTGGAGAGACACAGAGGGGTGCAGTGGTGAGGCGAGCACCAGCAGCAACAGTATGACCAGTGGCTGTGAAAGTGACCACTGCCCTCAGCTTTTTTGCCTCCAATTCCTTCCAGGGGACTACCGGAGACATATCTAGGATCTCCTAGTCAGCTGCACACAAATGCATAAGGCAGGCCACTGATGGCTTGTTAGCCTTGGCCACCAATTATGTCAACTCCAGTCAGAATAAGCGTGCCCTCAGGACTGTTTCTCTGGCTGGCATCCCACAGGTGCCAGGCATTGACTGCATACACATGGCAATCCGTGCACCCCAAGATCAACCAGGAATATTTGTAAACCACAAAGGATTCCATTCCATGATGTGCGCACCCACAATAAAGGGTTGATGCAGGTGTGTGTCACATTCCCGAAGATCTTCCAGGATGATTTTATCCTACGGCAGTCCAAGCTTCCCCACCTCTTTGGACCTGCAAGCAGACTTAAGGGGTGGCTGTTAGAAGACAAAGGATACCTTAAATTTGGTTGATGACATCCATGAAAACATCACCAATGAAGCCTAAGGGGCGGAAATTGAGCCCTACCCCAAATGGGGTGCACCTACCATTTTTGAACAGAGAAATATCACATCCTCGAATTATTTTTAACTCGGGGCGGAAGTTGTGGCAGCTGCGGGGCGGAAGTGCCCTTGCCGTGTGTCCGCCACCCTGACCAATCAGCAGCGTGCTGACGCATCACAACGACCCTCCCCTTCAGTTAAAGGGGAGGGCCGCTGCGAACTCTGCAGCCACTTTAGTGGCAAACACTGGGCCATCAGGGAGGGTTTTGGCCGGACCAGTGGCCTGGCACCCAAGAGCCACAGCTGAACCTGCAGCAATAATTGTTGGCCCCACCTGGCAGTCGACCAACAAAACAAATTTCATGGCATTGCCAGCAGCGCCACCTTCCCTTTAAGGGCAGCCGGGCTGCCATGCCACAGAAAGGGTACCGACAGCAAAAGCTTTTGGGGGCACCGACTAGCGGCAGCGCCACTTCCGCGAGGCAATTCCAGGAAAGGGGCAATTTCCCGAGGGGTAATTTCAGGAAGGGGTCGCCGCCAGTTGGTAGGGGATTGGCACGTGCACACCGCGACGGGAAAATGGGTGGAGTGGTCACCTACACCACTGCAAACAGAATAGGAATAAATGGTTCATTTTCGGGTTGGCAATCAGTAATCAGTGGGGTGCCGCAGGGATCAGTGCTGGGACCCCAACTATTTACAATCTATATTAACGACTTGGAGGAAGGGACTGAGTGTAACGTAGCCAAGTTTGCTGATGATAAAAGAAGAGAGGAAAAGCAATGTGTGAGGAGGACACACAAAATCTGCAAAAGCACATAGAAAGGCTAAGTGAGTGGGCAAAAATTTGGCAGATGGAGTACAATGTTGGAAAGTGTGAGGTCATGCACTTTGGCAGAAAAAAGCAAAGAGAAAGTTATTATTTAAGTGGAGAAAGATTGCAAAGTGCTGCAGTACAGTGGAACTTGGGGGTACTTGTGCATGAAACACAAAAGGTTAGTATGCATGTGCAACAAGTGATCAGGAAGGCCAATGGAATCTTGGTGAACAAGGTATTGGTGAGGCCACACCTGGAATACTGCGTGCAGTTTTGGTTTCCATATTTATGAAAGGATATACTTGCTTTGGAGGCAGTTCGGAGAAGGTTCACAAGGTTGATTCCAGAGATGAGGGGGTTGACTTATGAGGAAAGGTTGAGTAGGTTGGGCCTCTACTCATTGGAATTCAGAAGAATGAGAGGTGATCTTATCAAAACGTATAAGATTATGAGGGGGCTTGACAAGGTGGATGCAGAGAGGATATTTCCACTGATAGGGGAGACTAAAACTAGAGAGCATGTTCTTAGAATAAGGGGTCGCCCATTTAAAACTGAGATGCGGAGAAATTTCTTCTCTCAGAGGGTTGTGGATCTGTGGAATTCGCTGCCTCAGAGAGATGTGGAAGCTGGGACATCGAATAAATTTAAGACAGAAATAGACAGTTTCTTAAACAATAAGGGAATAAGGGGTTATGGAGAATGGGCAGGGAAGTGGACCTGAGTCCATGATCGGATCAGCCATGATCGTATTAAATGGTGTAGCAGGCTCGAGGAGCCGTATGGCCTACTCCTGCTCCTATTTCTTATGTTCTTATGTTCTTATGTAAACCTGAGGAAGGACAATTTTTAAAATGGCAGCCCCTTCACGGAGACTCGGTGGCCATTCCGCACTGAACCATGGCCGCAGCTTTCAGATGGCCAGAGACCTTAAAGAAAGGGTCAATTTTGGCCCCTAAGAGTGGTACAACGAAAGTCAAATAACAACGAGATGAGTCATTGAGCAAGCAATTGGCATGGTGAAGATGCGCTTCATATTCCTTGGCAGATCAGGAGGCGCCCTTCAGTACTCGCCAGCAGGGTATCCAGAATGATCATGGTGTGCTGCACTTGGCACAACATTGCGCAGCAGCAAGGATTGGAGTTGCTGGAGGAAGAAGGCGCTGAGCGCATAGCTTCTGCGGACGAATCCGAGCAGAAGAA